>NC_134080.1:27219832-27559448 GCF_000715075.1 Nicotiana tabacum
CGCACAACCTTAAAATCTTTGTCTCCAAAGTGTTTAAAGGCCGTGGTCAAAGCTTGATCCTCTCTGTAAAAAAAAAAAATATTTTTTTTGAGTCA
Source organism: Nicotiana tabacum (assembly GCF_000715075.1). Taxonomy (NCBI): domain Eukaryota; kingdom Viridiplantae; phylum Streptophyta; class Magnoliopsida; order Solanales; family Solanaceae; genus Nicotiana; species Nicotiana tabacum. The sequence continues at coordinate 27,219,928 of NC_134080.1, forward strand.
GTCAATTTTGTTAAAATCACCTTAATAAATGTGCAGGATGAGCACGATGCAAAATGAACATTTTTCAATAATGACCAAAATCCCTGTCAAGTTACGGCTATGGTGGAATGATCTAGGTGTTAAAGGACAAAATGAGGTTAAGAAATATTTGAAAGGTCTTGTGGGTCTGTTGGAAATCCAGCCTCGGGGAGATATCATAAGAGCTTTGGTTACCTATTGGGACCCGGCGCACAATGTTTTCCATTTCTCTGATTTTGAGCTCACCCCAACTTTGGAAGAAATGGCCGGATACATCGGGAATACTGAACTTCCGTTGAGGGAAAAATACTTGGTCGCCCCAAGAGTCGTCACGGTACATCGGTTCCTGGATTCATTGAAAATACCTAGAACAGTCCACAACCCGGATCTAGCAGCCGGATTCTGTACTCCATGCTTCATATATGATAGATACGGTCACGAGGGGGGATTCAATAATCCAATCAACAAACTGTGCAGCAAAGGAGTTCGTCAGAAGTGGGACGAGCACAGACGGGTGGCGTTCATGATAATGTTCCTGGGCCTTCTGGTATTTCCAAGGAAAGATGAAAACATTGATTTGAAGATATCTGGGGTCGTCAGCACTTTACTCACGCAAAGTGACAGTACTCTCGTGCCTATGGTGGTATCCGACATCTTTCGAGCTCTCACAGCTTGTAAAGCTGGGGGAAATTTCTTCGAAGGTTGTAACTTGCTCCTACAGATATGGATGACCGAGCACCTCTGCCATCATTCCGAGATTTTGAGCCATGGTTCCCCGGAAAAGACCCGCATAGAAGAATCTTACACGAGAACCAAAGAGATCAGTTTGCCCAAAAGAGTCCTGGCATGGACCTCGTTCTTTCAAACTCTTACGGCCAGCCAAATACAATGGACATTGGGATGGTTGCCTGTTGATGAGATCCTATATATGTCTGCAGCTAAAATTCATTTCTTACTGATGGGGCTTAAGAGCATTCAACCTTACGCACCCTGCCGAGTTTTAAGACAGTTCGGAAGATACCAGACAGTACCTCATGAGGAAGATCTAAGCACTCAAGCAGTTGAGATAAGTCCTAACGGACAGTTCCCAGAAGCAAAGATTCGCCAAATCTGGAATGAGGGTCAATATTTGAAATCAGATACTTGCGTGCGGGATCGAGCCAAAGGAGAAACGGCGCCAGGTTACCTTGCATGGTACAGAAGGGAACTCGAACATGAAAGGCCAGCTAAGAGACCCCACATCCGGAATTTTACCGAATCATCACAAAAGCAGTGGGATTGGTTAGCAAAAGAAAGAGGCTATTGCGCCGAAATCAGCAGGTTAAAGCAACAAGTGGAAAACTTGAAATATGAACACAACGTGCAAGTTGCTACCGATCTGGGAGAGCGGAACAGGTTGATTCAAGAAAATGAAAAGCTCAGAGCCCAGATCAAACAGATAAGGTTGGATGCAGATAAACAGCCAAGGCGTCGATCAGACGAGCACCTGATAAAAAGGCTAAAAAGCGAGATCAGAGAGTGGCAAGATGGTTTGGAGAAATCTGAAAACGTCATAGCAGAGCTCAAAGCACAGTGGGATACAAGAACAGATAAGCATCGCAGATACCTGAATCAATTGGAAGGCGACCGCGAGAAGACTGTTGTTAAGATAAAGAGAGAGATGGCAGCACTTGAGATCAAAGCAGCTAGTCAGGCCAAGGATTTCCAAATTGAGAGCAGATACTGGTATGACTCAATAGCCCAGATGAAGCTAGAAGTACGGCGATTGGAGCATCAGCATATACAGGATATTCAAGTATTCGAGATATGCAGCGATCAGATAAAACGCCTACTCATAGAAAAGAAGCAAACCAGAGATAGGATCAAAGCCATTGCCCATGCCATCACCAGACGATGTCTGCGATGTGAGAACATGTCCAGTGTTACCTTCCCCTCGGCAGTAATGGTTTATGTCAAGCAGACTATGCATGAGCTGGAGCAACTTGAGAGGGATTTCACGCCTAGGACCGCGGCAAGGCCGAATGATGCCTCGCGGACACCAATTTGCAAACCATAATGCACTCATAAGTCAAGCCCGTATCTTAGCGTCTTCTGTTTGTTTTTCCATCAGGGTGATTTTTTTTAGCCTATTTTTGAGTCTAGGTTTATTTTTTTCAAAGTTTGATTTTTGCAGAATGTAGTTTGTAATAGACTGCTTCAATAATAAAGAGTTTGCTTCTTTCACGCTCATTTGTGTTTTTCGAACTACGTAATGATCTGATTCACGTAGGCATCATGATACGTAGGCAATCCTCATCGGATCCGGTCGCATTTCTTTTACTGCAAAATAAAAAAAAACAACATAAAAAAAAAAAACAAAAGAAAAAAAAAGGGAAAAGGAAAGAAAGGAAAAACTAATAAAAGGAAAAATGTCGGAATGACGCATGCTCTCGTAGCAAACATATAGTAATCCACTTAACTGTATAGGTGTATCATGCCCAACGTGAGATTAACTATCTGTTATTTGCTACAAATTAACCGTGCGTTTGTCGTTGAGTATATTCAGGGTTTTGAAAGGACGGTTGGTTTGGTGAAAGTCTGGCCTCGCACTCATCTTTCACGAGGTCAAGGAGAAGTGTTCAACTACCTGTTGTTAGGGCCAGAAGCAGTACTCACACTTACTTCACCAGGTCAAAAGGAAGTGTGGAAATGTCTTCAGAAATTCCATTGCAAACGATCCCTGTTTCTGAGGAAAGCTCAATCTCAGCCGTCCTCACACCTGAATCCGCAACCGCGGAGGAAAAAAGAATCCTGCGGCTCCGCATGTTGGAAATGCTGGATGACTGGAACAATGGGAAAGAACCGCCAAGTGTCATCCCCGGATTCCCTGAATTATTCTCCAGGTCAAGTGGGACTTCTAATGTCCCCATAAATTACCCTGCTACCCCATTCGGGTACCCAGCCACCTCGGCCTTCTCTGCTGGATCACCTTCTGAGCCTCATCCCCGAATGTCGGCCACTGATGCAAGCATGAACATCTTTACTGCATCGCCTTGCCCAGCTACGGCACAGCCTGCCACATACAAGCCAAGCTTTGACTCATCCTCTTTTACATTCCAAGCACCATCGTTCTCAATGGAACCAACCAGGTTCGCTACCAACACTAATCCTCTACCGCCTCAGTGCGAACTCGCACCGGGACAGGATCAGAACCCCAGAATTGCAGAACAAAATGAGATTGCTAAGAGAATGAGAAGCCTCGAACAAAGTTTGAAGAATATGCAAGGATTGAGTGGACAAAAGAGCGTCTCTTATGCCGACCTGTGCATGTTCCCTCATGTGCACCTACCAACGGGTTTCAAGACCCCCAAGTTCGAGAAATACGATGGGCACGGTGACCCCATTGCACATCTTAAGAAATACTGCAACCAATTGCGGGGAGCCGGCGGAAAAGAAGAACTGCTAATGGCATATTTTGGGGAAAGCCTAGTAGGGATAGCTTCGGAATGGTATATGGATCAGGAAATGTCCCGATGGCATATATGGGATGATCTCGCCAGAGATTTTGTAAAACAATTCCAGTACAACATCGACATTGCGCCAGACCGAAACTCTCTGTCGAATTTGAAGAAGAAGCCTTCGGAAAGCTTTAGAGAGTATGCTATTAAGTGGCGTGAACAGGCGTCGAGGGTGAAGCCCCCCATGGATGAAGTGGAAATGGTCACTACCTTTCTCCAGGCTCAAGAGTCCGACTATTTCCAAAACATGATGTCGGCCATGGGTAAGCCATTCGCGGAAGCAATCAAGATAGGAGAGATGGTAGAGAATGGGCTGAAAACAGGTCGGATTCTGAGTTAAGCAGCCATAAGGGCAACCTCCCAGGCCGTCCAAAGCGGGTCCGGAGGAACGACAAGGGGGAAGAAGAAGGAAGAAACGGCTATGGCAGCCTCTGAAGCAAGGGAGTATCGTCATCCCAGGCCCCATTTTCCGGAAAGGGCCCCACAACACTACTACCCCCACTCAAATTTGGCATATGCTCATCAACCTTATATGGTCATGAATGCCCAACCTTATAACCATCCACCACAACAAGCCAACCGAGGCCCAACTCCACCTCCCAGAAATCAGCCTCCTTACCGCAACCACTATAACTCACAACCCCCGCAGAATAACTACCGCCCCCAGGAGCCACCTCGACGACGGACTTTCACGCCTATCGGTGAACAATACTCTACTTTGTTCCCTAAGCTAGTCCAGTTGGGTTTCTTGCAACCAATTCCCCAAACAAGGCAAAACCCAACATCGCCTTCTTACAAAACCGGAGTCAGATGCGCCTATCATTCAGGGGCCGAGGGACATGATACGAACGACTGCTGGTCATTGAAAAGAGTGGTCGAAAATCTGATAGAGCAAGGGAAGATAGTGCTAAGGGACGAGGAGATCCCGAATGTAACTAACAATCCACTACCTGCTCACAATAACGGGCCGCTGATCGGAATGATTTGTGAAGACAAAGAATTCGACCCTGCTCTGAAAGCCATAATTGCCATTGTCGACACAGGGAAGAGGCCCGAAATGGACCAGAAACCAGAAAAGGGGGAAGAGGCCGAAGCTATAAAAACAGTGCTTGAGAAGAAAGTGGTACCAGCAAAAGGGGGAGTTCTTTACATACCACGAGGTCAAGCTGAGAAGACGCAGAAATCCGGGATCAAAAAGACAAAACCTATGTACGTGCCAAAAGGGGCCTATGTGGTCCGGGGGACGATTCAACCACCTCGGCTGAATGAGCCAGTGGTTATCGGACGCGTACCACAAAAGCCAATGACCAACCTGTCCACAGTGCCGTGGAATTATCAAAAGACTTTGGTGATGTACAAAGGAAAAGAGGTCATGGGAGAACTTCCAGAAAATACTTTCATTGGAGGGTACTCAAATACCCAAGAACTGAACAACGCCACACAAAGGCGCTTTCCTCCAAAGAAGCCTGTGAGTGTCGAAGAGGCGGAAGTGTTCTTCCAACAAATGAAGATGCCGGATTACGAAGTGATAGATCAGCTGCGCAAGCACCCTGAGCAGGTGTCCATGCTATCATTATTGATAAGGTCGGCCGAGCATCAAAAGATCTTACTGAAGACCCTGAATGAGGCATATGTGCCGGTTGAAACCTCGGTTGAGCAATTAGAGCGGATGACAGAAAGATTCTTCGCCGTCAACCAAATCTCCTTCAGCAAGAACGATCTACCCCCGGAAGGAGCAGCACACAACAAGGCTTTGCATTTAACAGTCAAATGCGAGGACTACTATGTCAAGCGGGTAATGTTGGATGGAGGTTCAGGCGTTGACATTTGCCCGCTCTCCACGCTACAGAGAATGGAAATTGGGACCGGAAGAATCCGACCCAACAATGTCTGCGTAAGAGCTTTCGATGGCATCAAGAGAGATACCATGGGAGAAATAGACCTGTTGTTGGTCATAGGACCAGTCGAATTCCGAGTAACCTTCCAGGTGATCGACATGGACACATCCTATAATTTTCTCCTTGGTAGACCTTGGATCCATGCGGCAGGAGCCGTGCCTTCCACTCTTCACCAGATGGTGAAGTTCGAGTACGAAGACCAAGAGATCGTGGTCCATGGGGAAGACGAACATGCCATTTATCGGGACCCATCCATCCCGTATCTTGAACCGAGAGAAGGGAGCGAACATATGGTCTATCAAGCTTTCAAGGTGGTACTGGCAGAGCAGCACGAAGAGGGAGTACCTTGCCCCCAGCCTTTCTTGTCTAACGCTTCGGTTATGGTGGCCAAAGAGATGATCCGACACGGATTTATGCCGGGGAAGGGGCTTGGACGAACCCTTCAGGGAATGACAGAACCCATTACTTTACCAGTCATAAAGAAACCTTTTGGACTAGGTTTCAAACCTACTCCAGCAGACGAAAAATGGGCAAAGAAAAGGAGAAATGAGGGCTGGAAGTTGCCTCAACCACTGCCGGATTTACATGCGACTTTCGTCAGGCCAAGGTACGCTGAAGAAGAAGATGATGAGGTCTTCACAGCTGAGGAAATCGAGGAAATATGTGGGGCGATGAGAGAAATGCTCTACGAGGTCCACATGGTTCAACCAGGTGAAGGCACAAGCACTGCTGAGATGCTGTACATGGGACCGAACGCCCAACTTCAAAACTGGGAGGCCACGCCATTCCCGACTAGACGGAAGTCCGGGTAGACCTGCCCTGCCACCTTTCCTGTATCACAAGTTATCCCGGGACATAACTTGAACGTTTTCTTCTTTTCAATTGTTGTTTTGAATTCCTAGTTGTAAACGTTGTTGTCCTCCAACTTTCCAAAGAAAATATACAAAAATACAAAAAAAAATCATCATTGCTTTCCTATTCTTTCTTTTGTTCTGATTTTTATTACTTTTTCTCTTATCTTCCTTTTCAGTCCTAATAATGCGGCTTTAAATATGACATGCTTGCGGACTTCACGCCCAGATCACAATGAGCTATTTAACTGCGAATTAATGAACCCAGAACCAGAATATGATGCGGAAGAGGATTTTAGGGAGATAAACCGAGAGTTGGAAACCTAATCCAAATCTGAATGACACTGAACCGGTAAATTTAGGAACCCTGGAAGAAATCCGGGAGACCAAGATAAGCATTCACACGGACAAGAAAACGCGAGAGGCGATAATTCAACTTCTTCTTGAATTTAAAGACGTGTTTGCTTGGTCATATGATGACATGCCGGGACTAGGTGTCGATCTAGTGGTTCACAAATTGCCGATTCATCCTGATTGTCCTCCAGTTCAACAAAAGCAACGAAATTTCAAAACCGAGGTCAGTGACAAGATTAAAGAGGAGATCACCAAGCAACTGAAAACAGGAGTGATCCGGGTAGTCCAATACACAACATGGTTGGCGAATGTGGTTCCAGTACCAAAGAAGGACGGGAAAACTCGAGTATGCGTAGATTACCGAGATCTGAACAGAGCAAGTCCTAAAGATAATTTCCCGCTGCCCAACATCCACATCCTCGTTGATAATTGTGCCAAACACGAGATACAGTCTTTTGTAGATTGTTATGCTGGGTATCATCAGGTACTGATGGATGAAGAGGACGCCGAGAAAACCGCCTTCACCACGCCTTGGGGCACCTACTGTTACCGGGTCATGCCATTTGGTCTGAAGAATGCTGGGGCTACTTACATGAGGGCCATGACTGCCATTTTCCATGACATGATGCACCAGGAAATAGAGGTGTACGTGGACGATGTAACAGTCAAGTCCAGGACGCAGGATAATCACATCCAAGACTTGAGGAAATTCTTCGAGAGGCTAAGGAAGTATGATTTGAAGCTAAATCCGGCCAAATGCGCTTTCGGAGTTCCGTCGGGCAAACTTTTGGGTTTCATCGTAAGCAGGAGAGGAATTGAGCTAGATCCAACTAAGATAAAATCCATCAGAGATCTACCTCCCCCGAGAACGAAGAAAGACGTGATGAGTCTGTTGGGCAGGTTGAACTACATCAGTCGGTTTATTGCCCAGCTGACAAGCACGTGTGAGCCCATATTCAAGCTGTTAAGGAAAGATGCGGCGATTAAGTGGACAACGGAGTGTCAAGAAGCCTTTGATAAAGTCAAAAAATACCTTTCGAATCCCCCAGTCTTGGTCCCTCCAGAACCAGGGAGGCCACTTTTCTTGTATCTGACAGTCTTGGAGAACTCTTTCGGTTGCGTCCTCGGGCAACACGACATAACCGGAAAGAAGGAATAAGCAATCTACTACCTGAGCAAGAAATTCACCAGCTACGAGGCCAAATACACTCTGCTGGAAAGGACATGCTGCGCTCTCACATGGGTTGCTCAAAAGCTGAGACATTATCTCCAAGCACACACTACATTCCTCATAAGCAGGTTGGATCCCTTGAAGTATATATTTCAGAAACCAATGCCTACTGGGAGACTGGCTAAATGGCAAATCTTGCTTACGGAATTCGACATAGTTTATGTCACTCGCACGGCAATGAAAGCCCAGGCGTTAGCAGATCATTTAGCCGAAAACCCGGTCGATGAGGAATACCAGCCATTGGATACCTACTTTCCAGATGAAGAGGTAAACGTCGTAGAAGTGATCTCGGAGGAAGCTCATGTTTGGAAGATGTTCTTTGACGGAGCCGTGAACGCAAAGGGTATAGGGATTGGGGCAATTTTGATCTCGCCTTCCGGTCAGCATTATCCCGCCATAGCTAGACTTCGTTTCTTCTGCACAAATAATACAGCTGAATATGAAGCCTGCATTATGGGCATGCATATGGCAATCGATCAGGATGTCAAAGATTTACTGATTATGGGAGATTCTGACCTGATCATCCGGCAAGTTCAAGGCGAGTGGGAAACTCGGGATGTCAAACTTATCCCATACCGACAACATGTGGAGGACCTCAGCAAGCGCTTTACCTCAATAGAGTTCAGGTATATTCCGAGGTGTCACAATGAACTGGCAGATGCACTTGCTACTCTGGCTTCTATGCTACCCTACCCGGGCAACGCCCACGTCGATCCTTTGGAAATCCAAATCAAGGAAAGACACGGTTACTGCAGTGTAATCGAGGCGGGATCAAATACGCAGCCTTGGTACCATGACATCAAGAGGTTCCTGAAGACGCAAGAATACCCAGAGCATGCTACTGGAGATCAGAAGAGGACCATTAGGCGACATGCAAGTGGTTTCTTTCTAAGCGGTGAATTGTTATATAAGAGGACCCCAGACCTCAATCTCTTACGATGCGTCGATATCGAGGAGGAAAAAAAGATCATGCACGAAATACACGCAGGTGTGTGTGGACCTCACATGAACGGGTATGTCTTGGCGAAGAAAATCCTTCGAGCAGGTTATTACTGGATGACCATGGAAAAGGATTGCTTTAGTTTCGTTCGGAAGTGTCATCAGAGTCAGGTGAACGGTGATTTGATTCATGCACCCCCCACGGAACTGCATCCCATGTCCGTACCATGGCCATTTGTCGCCTGGGGCATGGACGTCATTGGACCAATTGAACCAAAGGCCTCGAACGGACACAGGTTTATACTAGTTGCCATAGACTACTTTACGAAATGGGTAGAGGCTGTCACTCTCAAGTCGGTCACCAAGAAAGCTGTGGTGGATTTTGTACACTCAAATCTTATCTGTCGCTTCGGTATTCCTGCGACTATCATTACAGATAACGCAGCAAACTTGAACAGTCACTTGATGGGAGATGTGTGCGAGTAATTCAAGATAACACACAGGAATTCCACTCCTTATCGGCCAAAAGCCAATGGTGTTGTGGAAGCTGCAAATAAAAACATCAAGAAGATTTTGAGGAAAACAATACAAAGTTCCCGACAGTGGCATGAGCAGTTACCTTTTGCATTATTGAGGTACCGCACTACGGTACGCACATCGGTGGGAGCGACTCCTTATCTTTTGGTTTATGGGACCGAGGCTGTAATACCGGCAGAGGTAGAAATCCCTTCGCTTCGAATCATTGTCGAAGCAGAAATCGAGGACAGCGAGTGGGTTAAGACTCGGTTAGAGCAATTGACGTTGATTGATGAAAAGCGGATGGCTGCAGTTTGTCACGGACAGTTATACCAATGAAGGATGGCTCGTGCTTACAACAAGAAAGTCCGACCCCGGAATTTCGAAGTAGGTCAGCTGGTACTGAGGCGTATTCTGCCGCATCATGAAGAAGCAAAAGGAAAGTTTGCCCCAAATTGGAAAGGCCCATACATCGTAAGGAAAATATTGCCAAGAGGAGCATTGTATTTAGGTGATATCGAAGGAAATGACCCCGACACAGCAGTAAATGCAGATGCAGTCAAGAGGTACTACGTCTAAGTCATACTCCAGTGGCCCTGACACGTTTGAAAATGGCGAAGGCTTTATTCCCCACTACTCCCCAAACACTACCCAACCCTCTCCACAAAAAAAAAACAAAATTTGATTGAGGCCTGAACTACGTTTGACTTGATTCCGAAAGGATACGTAGGCAGCCTCTCCCTGAGGTTCAGTCACACCAACAATAAATTCCCATTCACCCTGAAATTGAAACTGGGGCACGTCGAGCAGTTGAGAAGTTAGTATCACTACCTCTCTTTACCAAGCACAAGCCTTCAAAATCAATTACCAAATATGATGGGGAACCAATAAGCGTCACGAATGGAGACCAGCACACTTTGAATTGAGAGAGATAAAATGAGAGAGCCTCGGCGGTGAAAACCTTCGGGCACCCTGAGGCGACAGGAGTAGAGAAACCAAAATGAGAGAGCTTGTTTAGTAAAAACTCGCAAAGAGTGCTATCAAGCGATGGCAGGAAGAGAAATGAGAGAGGTCAGCCAGCGAAAACCCGCAAAAGGGCGCTGTTGGCCGAAAAGAATGACTCCATCCCAAGAAAGTTTCGGCAGAGTGCCACCAGTTTGGAATCACAGATCCGTTCTGGTTCAGGAAAACGCAAGTTCATGGAAGGTCGGACATCCAGTCCAAAGAGCATGTCATGTCATTTAAAGCCAGCGTTATCTTCTTCAGATAAGTTTTTCTCGTTCCGAAAAGGGTGTTCCTTTTCTGATTTTATTTTCCCCTTTCTTTGTTTCTTTTCGAATCCCTTTCGCATTTTAACCCCGAGTTCAGGACACACCGGAAAGGACAGGTGGCATGGTTTGTTTGCACGGAATCCCGTCTCATGAAGGAAAGCGCCTCATCTCGTTGATATGATTACCCAAGCATGATGAATCATGACGTTTGATGTTGTTCCGGAGTAAAGAAGAAAGAGAGAAATCTTGAAGTCTTCCCCAGCAAGTCCACCTTCGGACAAATCCCCACAGAGTTTCTCCTTTTGTACAATCTCCCACAAAGTCTCCCCAGAGAAAAAAAAAAATCCCCGTTGGAATTTCATCAGCACATCCCCGGCGAGTCCTTTTGTAAATATTCCCCAACAAGCTTACCCTAACAAACCCTGGGAAACCCGTTTTGAAACAAAAACCCAGCACACCCCATTGTACAGAATCCGCACAAAGGATCCACTTTGTAAATATTCCCCCCACATAGCTTCCTTTTGTACAAGTTCCCACAGAACACCTCCAATAAAATCCCCGTTGAGAACCTTCAATCAAAACGGGACAAAAGAAAAAAAAGAGGCCTTACGAGGCAAATCATCACAGAATCCGGAAATACAAGCCTGAGCAGTCTAAAGGTTTCGCCATTCGAATCAAATCAATGGCGGGACTTCGCAACAGAAATAGAGATGCAACAAAGCAATTGGGAACGATCAAGGTCATCGAACCAACCGTCGTTTCCGAACTAACAAATTTTCTTTGTCTGAGAAGTTGAAACAAGTTTTAATCCAAGACAACCGTGCAAGAAGCAGGTGTCGCCCAAAGAAGAAGGTACACGGGTATACAAGACATTTTGGCAATAAGGAATTCACTCAAAAGGTAAGTTCCCGCAAAACTCTCTTTTATTTTCTATTAAAACAAGAAAACTCAAAAATAGATCGTGTAGTATTCTCGAGATTTATCCCCAGCCAATCAGCATTAGGGTTTTAAACCCTAAACTGAATTTTCCTTTTGGTCAACATTAGGGTTTTAAACCCTAAACTGAACTTTTTCTTTTCAGCCAGCATTAGAGTTTTAAACTCTAAACTGAGCTTTTCCATGCAATCAACATTAGGGTTTTAAACTCTAAACTGAATTTTCCTTTTAGTCAGCATTAGGGTTTTAAACCCCAAACTGAACTTTTTTCTTTCAGCCAGCATTAGAGTTTTAAACTCTAAACTGAGCTTTTCCATGCAATCAGCATTAGGGTTTTAAACCCTAAACTGAATTTTCCTTTTAGTCAGCATTAGGGTTTTAAACCCTAAACTGAACTTTTTCTTTTCAGCCAGCATTAGAGTTTTAAACTCTAAACTGAGCTTTTCCATGCAATCAGCATTAGGGTTTTAAACCCTAAACTGAATTTTCCTTTTAGTCAGCATTAGGGTTTTAAACCTTAAACTGAACTTTTTTCTTCCAGCCAGCATTAGAGTTTTAAACTCTAAACTGAGCTTTCCCATGCAATCAGCATTAGGGTTTTAAACCCTAAACTGAATTTTCCTTTCAGTCAGCATTAGGGTTTTAAACCATAAACTTAACTCTTTTCTTTCAGCCAGCATTAGAGTTTTAAACTCTAAACTGAGCTTTTCCATGCAATCAGCATTAGGGTTTTAAACCCTAAACTGAATTTTCCTTTCAGTCAGCATTAGGGTTTTAAACCCTAAACTGAACTCTTTTCTTTCAGCCAGCATTAGAGTTTTAAACTCTAAATTGAGCTTTTCCATGCAATCAGCATTAGGGTTTTAAACCCTAAACCGAATTTTCCTTTTAGTCAGCATTAGGGTTTTAAACCCTAAACTGAACTTTTTCTTTTCAGCCAGCATTAGAGTTTTAAACTCTAAACTGAGCTTTTCCATGCAGTCAACATTAGGGTTTTAACCCTAAACTGAATTTTCCTTTTGGTCAGCATTAGGGTTTTAAACCCTAAACTGAACCTTTTCCTTTCAGCCAGCATTAGAGTTTTAAACTCTAAACTGAGCTTTTCCATGCAATCAGCATTAGGGTTTTAAACCCTAAACTGAATTTTCCTTTTAGTCAGCGTTAGGGTTTTAAACCCTAAACTGAACTTTTTCTTTTCAGCCAGCATTAGAGTTTTAAACTCTAAACTGAGCTTTTCCATGCAATCAGCATTAGGGTTTTAAACCCTAAACTGAATTTTCCTTTTAGTCAGCATTAGGGTTTTAAACCCTAAACTGAACTTTTTCTTTTCAGCCAGCATTAGAGTTTTAAACTCAAAACTGAGCTTTTCCATGCAGTCAGCATTAGGGTTTTAAACCCTAAACTGAATTTTCCTTTTGGTCAGCCTTAGGGTTTTAAACCCTAAACTGAACTTTTTCCTTTCAGCCAGCACTAGAGTTTTAAACTCTAAACTGAGCTTTTCCATGCAGTCAACATTAGGGTTTTAAACCCTAAACTGAATTTTTTCCTTTCAGCCAGCATTAGGGTTTTAAAACCTAAACTGAGCTTTTTCATGCAATCAGCATTAGGGTTTTAAACCCTAAACTGAATTTTCCCTTTAATCAGCATTAGGGTTTTAAACCCTAAACTGAATTTTCCTTTTAATCAGCATTAGGGTTTTAAACCCTAAACTGAATTTTTCTTTTAGTCAGCATTAGGGTTTTAAACCCTAAACTGAATTCTTCCTTTGTTCGGCGTTAGAGTTTTAAGCCTTAAACCGAACCTTTCCCCAGCTAGTCGGTATTAGGGCTCCAACCCTGAACTGAGCATGCATATCCTCTTTCATCAATTTTACGAACTTCCTGGTGAATAATTAACGAAATTTTCCTAGTGAAACTGGGGCAGAAAATTTCGTTCGTTTGTTTTCTCCCGCAGGTCTGACCTCGAGCCACATGGATTGAAATGACCCACGAGATGAATCCCAGTTCGGAATCAAAGAAGAAAAAAGAAAAAAAAGAGAAGATGTCCCGAGATATCGGAGTAAATGCAAGGAGGATTGACTCCAACGTTTAATTAAGGGCCTGAACCTTGCCAATTGCGTTTCACTCAGTATCCCAGAGGTTAAACAAGTCGCCGCAACTCGCAAGCATCAAGATTCAGATCGGAGTCTACAAGCAGAATCAGCTAAGACCCAAGATCAAGTCATAAAAGAATCATAGATAGGAATCTTGTAACTAGCAGTTGACGTACATATAAGTAGTTAGTTCAGTTTCCAATTTTCGTTTGGTTGTAATAAGGCGGTCAGTGACGTAGCAGTGACAACAGCAGCAGCAGTAGCAGCAAGCATTGCAGTCCCATGGTAGTCCCAGCTACCAAAACTTCTCGAACTATATTGACCTGATTCCTATTTAGCCCAGGATATGTAGGAAATCTTTGAAGCAAGATTCGGTCAGATCTTTCAAAAACATGCTTCATACGGAGTGGCCCATAGGCAAAAATCGCTCATACACGTTCACTTTATCTTTGCACGGAAACTCTTCGTGTTTTCCGAATAAAGAGGGGCAGCTGTGAGCACGTGATTTTTGTTTTTGCGCGACAGTCGCTCCAAAAGAATAAAAATGGGTCCTGCTGTACAATTTTTGGATTTTTTGTGCGGCACTTTGTTGATTTATTTGTGACTTTGGCCCATTTTTATTTATTTACTTTATTAAAACAAAATTAAAAAATGTGTGTGTGTCATGCATAATCTGAACCGTAACATGGTTTAAATAGAAAGGCATAAACAGGCATCTTTGTCCGTGATTTTGTTTTGTTTGATTTTACTTGTTTTGAAATATTTTAGTGTGTGTACGAATAATTGTATTGAGTGTGTATTTAATTTTTGATTTTTTGTTTAGTTTTGTTTTTAAAATAAGGAAAAGAAATAAAAAATAATAATAAAAAAAGAATAAAAGAAAGGGTCCCTTTATTCTTCCGGATTTGGGCCAATTTTAACAAAATTGGCCCAAACGAACAGCCCAAGACCCAGGCCTGCCCGGTCCAGACCACCTGATACCCAGGGTGCCCAAACGACGTCGTTTGAGTCGTGCCTGATCTGGGCCGTTGATCTCAAATTGATCAACGGCCAAGATCAATTCCCCATAACCCACCAATAAACCCGACCCGTCTCACCCGGACCGACCCCAACCCTCAACCCTCAAAACGACACCGTTTCATTTAAGACCATCAGATCCAAACCGTAGATCTAGATTGATCTAACGGTTGAGATCAACCCACCCACTAACTATATAAGCCTAGATCCTTACCCTGCCCCCCTAGCCAACACCCCCGCCTTCGTCTTCACCAAACCCATCCCCTTCAAACCCTAGCCGCCACTGCACACCTTCACCAGAAACCCGGCGGCCTGAACGCCGGTGACCTCCACCTGAACACCATAGAACCCCCATGCCATACTGAACCTAAATCTACCAACCACACACTTCGAATCACTCCCAGGTCCTCGAATCTTCATTTGAAGATTCGAGTCAAAACTCGATCTACACCAACCAACCCCAGCTTCATACCAGACACTCCCCGGACCCTCTTTGTGACCAAACCATACTCGGTTTGGTCCGAATCTAACCAGGGAAGCACGAATATTAGATCTGAGTTTTGAAACCACAAGGTCCCTCGTCACTGGTTCAAAACGGTTCAAACCAAAGAGATTAAGGTCTAATGGACCTTGAGAAAGGTCTGTCCAAATCCGGGTTCAAACTTTTAACTTTTCAAGTTTAAGGTGAGTCTGCTTTCTTTTCCTTTATTTGTTTTTAGCCCGTGTGATTTGTTTTAAATATCTGGTCATGTTTTGTTTCAATTTGTGTCTTTAAATTTTACCATCTTCTGATTGACCACTTTGCCTGAACCACTGTGTTTTGTTTGAACCCCTCCTATTCTAATAAGACATGTATATTGGTTGTATTCCAAATTTGTACTGACTAACTGATTCCTCAAAGTATAATCCTGCTTAATCAGTATAAGTCGAGTCATGTGTCCCATGCTTTTGAATGTCTGATTTGGCTATGTTTGTGTATGTTAATGCTAATATAGTCGAGTCGACATGTGTCGTCAATTAGTTTCAACTGTCTGAACAAAGTTAAATCGATTTGCTTCTATTGAACATTTGCCTGAATCAATTAAGAGCCAGTTTAGTTCACTTATAGCTGTTGGATTGTTTGTGTTTAGATTCTGAATTGGAAGGCATGTGCACTCGTGCACAGCATGTGCATTGGTGCATCTCATGTGCTTTGTGCACAGCCTGTGGCCTGCATAAAGGTCCTTTGTTTAATTTTAAAATGGTTTGACAGCATATGCTGTCAACATATTCTACTGCCCATACCCTGCTTTAAGTTTTAAAAGTATTAAACCTTTTAAAAGTTTAGTCTGCCAGGGAATGTTGATGGGGGTTAATACTTAAATAACTAATTGGAATCTGAAAATGAAAAAGGGCACATGTGAGGGGTACTGTGATATTCTAAACAGGCTGTTAAAAGGAGTAATGTGAAGGCTTATAAAGGGGGCACATTGAGAGATATAGAGGGAGGATATATATACAGAATTAGAGGCAGAGGGATTAGAAAGAGACACACACACTGTGAAGATAGAAAGAAAAGAGAGAGTTGACAGGAATAGAAAGAGAGCAAGAAAGAGAGAAAACAGATTAGGAAATCAGAAATTTGGTCTCGTTTGTCTGAACTTCATCTATTGTCAATACATTAGGCAGTGTTGCTTCTTCTAAAATTCAATCGAGATTATTGTTAGTATTTTGTGGCATTTGGTATATTCCGGAATTGGATTGTCTGGAGCATTGTTGCCATCACACTGTGTGCTATTTCGTTTGGCTGTTATTTTCCTTCAACTCTAGTTCCACCTCGCATCAGAATCCTTTTCTTTTGTGCTGTTCTGATTGTTGTTGCTATTCTGCTCACTGTTGTTGCTGCCCTGTCCTGCTGCTACTACTAGTCCTGCTTCTTTCTGCTGCTGATTTCCACATCTTCTTCTTCTTCTCCTTTGCATTTTCAGCATTTCCAGGTACACATTTCAAGTCCCATATTGATGTAATTAAAACAGTTGGAAAGCATGAAATGAAAAAAGGTTGAAGAAGTTCAAGTATTTGTTGTAGTATTCATAATACATTAGCAGGCCTGTGAAAGTTGATTTAGTTTATGATTCAACAGTTCGAAAGTATGTATTGATATTTGACTGAGTTTACCCTGTTGTATTTTAACTCTGTAGTTGTTTGTCAGTAGGGGCATGTATATTTCGACTTTATACAATACTGTTCTTGTTTCATTTAGTTTTTTTTTTGTTTAGTTAAGACTAGTCCACATAAGTTTAGTTAAGTTCAACTCGAGAAGTGTTCGGATTAAGTGTTGTATTTCGTTTAGCTCGTACATGATTCCTTGCCAAACTAAAGTATTTTACTTTGCCAGTTATCCTTTAATCTAGTCCAAATAAGTTCAGTTTAGTTCAACTCAAGAAATGTTCGGATTAGGTATTGCATTTCATCAATCTCATATGTAGTCTTTTGTTCGACTGAAACGTCCTCGCAAGGCATGGCGTTTTTACTTTATAAGTAGTTAATTAGAAACTGACAAAAATCCGGATTAGGCAAAAGCCTATAATTGAATTAGCATGTACCTTTTCTTCTAGTTTTAAAGACAAATGCATTAGAAATGTAGCCATTTTAGGATATCCTTTTCTAAAATAGAGATGAGCCTCGCCAAATAAAGATGCAAAATTGCGGGGCCCTCAATAAATAACCATGATAATTATTTAGAATTCAAGATAGGCCATTTAATAAATTTCATGGCCTTCTACAAAGATAATAACGCGTTAGACTCTGTTGGCGCGGCTTAATTAAATCACATTCTTAAATTCGGGTGCACATTTGATGTGACCCAAATCCGAATCTCAACGAAGTCCAAATGTGTCGACGATCACGGGTGCATTGATTGTGACGTGGTTCGAGATGCATTTTCACGACGTTGCAATTCTATAAAAAATAAGTAATAATAATAAAGCGGTTTAAACTTAATAAAAGCACGTAAGTCATAACATGTATTTAAATCAGATATTTAGCCATTATAATAATTTAAGCGACCGTGCTAGAACCACGGGATTCGAGGGTGCCTAACACCTTCCCTCGGGTCAACAGAATTCCTTACTTAGAATTTCTGGTTCGCAGATTTCATTCGGAAAAGTCGAAAATTTCCTCGATTTGGGATTCAAGATAAACCGGTGACTTGGGACACCAAAAACCAAACCTTTCCCAAGTGGCGACTCTGAATTAAATAAATAATCTCATTTCGAATATTGTCACTTAAATTGGAAAAACTCCACCCACGCATCTAACCCCTCGGGGCGGGGCGCGCAAAAAGGAGGTGTGACAAGAATCAACAGCAGCAGTAAAATCAGTACAACACAGCAACAATAGCCCAGCAACAGTAACAACCCAGTAACAGACCGGTGGAGTAGTAATCCCAAAAAAACAAAAGCTTCCAGCTTTGATGAAACAATAATTAATTCTAATTTCAAACAACAAAAGAAAGCAAAATGTTTTTTCTTAGTTTTTTTTATTTGAAAGCTTAAATATTTTTCGGAATTTTCTATCTCTTAAATGTTCAGCCCTTTTCTCTCTCTTATTTTCAGATTTGTTTCTCTCTCTCGTATCTGTGTATTTTTCTCTATCTCTCTCTATTTTTTCTCTCTATATTGTCTTGTGTTCAAGACTTCATCTTATAACTCATCCCATAAACCTTTCAATTAATTAAAATCCATACTTTTTCTCTACCCAACCCATTATCTTTCCACTCATCCCCATTACATTAAATAAACATATCACACCACCCCATTATATTTTGTCCCCCATGCTTCATTTAAAATAATGCAAGATTCCCCCTTTAAATTAAATCTTGTCCCCCCTTTATATTAAACAACTATATCACAACCCACCCCATTTCATTTTGTCCCCCATGCTTCAAATAAAAAATTACAAAATGTACAATTCCTAAACTACCCCCTCCGACCTTACTGAAATTACCAAACTACCCCTGAACGTACTACAAATTTACCAAACTACCCATCATCTATAACACATCAATTAATCAAACTTAACCAAAATATAGACAATATGATCAATTTCTAACAATGTTCAAACAACAATATGAACACGGATGAACATCATAACAACAATATCACATGAACACGATTTTAACAACATTTCAACAACAAATCACATGAACACAAATTGAACAACAAAGAACAACTAAAATTTGATTGAACAATATTTTAGCAACAAACAATTCTATTTTCGGATTCAACAACTACAACAAACAAGTATATTTAGATTTCTAACTTCAATCATATTGAACTTAAAATCAATTCTAACAACATTACAACAAACAATTCTTATATTAAACTTTAAATAAGATTATGAGAACAATTCAAGAAATAATCATAAATGGTAAACAAGAAATCAAACTATACAAAATTCGGATTCAAGATCATCCAAACAAAGTATGAACATGAATGAATCTATTTTAACACAACAAACATGACGGATTAAACGATTAAATCAATATATTCCTTTAACACAACTAAATTCTTTTTAGACAAATAACAAGATCGACGAATAAACAATTATGAACTTAAGCTTGAACTTAACAATATTAACAATTTCTAACAATACATAAATTCATGAAACAAATTGAAGAAATAGTTAATTAAATTTCAATTTGAATCTAACAAACATCAAACTAACAAATATTCATTTAGACAATAATACAAACATGAAATGAATATGAAAACAACTAATTAAACTTCTATTATGAAATCTGAAAATTAATTTAACAAACAACATGAACAAACTAGAAAATTATTTTAACGACGAACAAACCAAACAAGAATTAAATCACTTATTGATTTTGGATCCGAAAATAACGAACAAAAATTACGGACAATAAATGAGATTCAAAAACCAACTAACCGGAAATGAATCAACGACGAACTTCGATTGTAAACAAATCTGTCCGAGCCTCGACCAAAACTCGAACAAATGACGACGAAGACGAAGAGAAATGAAGCAGCCCGCAGCTGAAACGATGAAGTGAGGCAGCGACGTCGATTCAAAATAACAGCAGCTCGACCTCGTCGTGACTGGAAGGAGGAACATGAACAGCATCACGACAGCAACAACATCGCGGCAGCAACAACATCGACCATGGGAGCAGCTGTCCGTCGACGGGGACAACAGGGAGAAGAAGGAACATCGGCAGAAGCAGCGGGGGCAGAAACGGGCGGCATCAACGCAGCTGAAACAATCTCGAGCTGGACGAGGCAGTCATGACGAGGAAGCAGCTGCGATGGGCGTGTTTGGACGTAAGGTTTGAGCTGTTCGTCGAGCAAAACGCAGCAACAACGTTGCTCTTCAATGGCGGACGGGGAGGGGCGTTGTTTGTTTGACGAAGATGAAGGAGCTTTGGGCAGCATCTATGGTTGCTTGGAGACGAGACGAGGTATGTAAGTGTGTGCGGGGTGACAATGAAAAGCCATGGATGAGCTTGAGGGGGGGGAAGCCATGGGAGCTTGAGAAACTTTGGAGAAGAAAGAAGAAAAGAAGAAGAAGACTTTTTATAGGGGGGGGGGGCAGATGACTTAGGTCATTTTTAGGTTTTTTGGTTTTTTTTGTTTTTTTTTGTTTTGTGTCTTTGAAATGCAAGATAGGGGTATTGGGTCTTTTGGGTTATGGACTGGGTCGACCCAGTTCGAAATGGACTGGGTCGTAGGGAAGATTGGGCCATTTTTTGGGCCTGTGGCTTGAAATTGAAGAAGAGGCCTAATTCCGACTTTCTTTATATTTTCGCTCTCTTTTCTTCTTTTATTTTTTCTAAAACTAAATTATAAAAATACTTAAACTATTATTAAGAACTAAATTAAGTTATAAAAGCGCAAATTAACTCCCAATAACAATTAACGCACAATTAAGTATTAATTAAGCATAAAATTGTATATTTGGACATTAAATGCTAAAAATGCAAACGATGCCTATTTTTGTAATTTTTAATTTTTGTAAAACAAATTTAATTATTAACAATTGTAGAATTAAATCCTATATGCAAAATGCGACATATTTTTGTATTTTTTATTAATTTAGCAAATAAACATGCACAGATAAATACAAATAATTATTCAAAATATCACAAAATTGCACACCAAGAAAAATTACTTTATTTTTGAATTTTTTGGGAGTAATTCTCATATAGGGCAAAAATCACGTGCTTACAAGTATCCCATGACCGGTCGTTGCATCGATTATGCAATCGATGTTAGGCAAAGAAAAGAATCCTTGGGATAGGTCTTGTTCAGGTCTTTGTAATCTACACACATTCTTAATTTATTCCCCTTCTTAGGCACCACCACTATGTTAGCCAACCAATCCGGATACTTAAATTCCCGGATGTGACCTATTTTAATGAGTTTGGATACCTCGTCTTTGATGAATGCATGCTTGACCTCGGACCGAGATCTCCTTTTCTATTGAATCGGGTGGAACTTCGGGTCCAAGCTTAGCTTATGAGTGGTTACTTCTGGCGGGATCCCTGTCATATCTAAATGGGACCAGGAAAAACAATCCACGTTATCTATAAGCAATTTAATGAGTTTTTTCCTGAGCTTGGGAGTCAACCCCGTGCCTAGGTATACCTTCCGATCGGGCAATTGTTTGATCAACACGACTTGCTCCAGCTACTCGACTGTCGACTTAGAGGCATCAAAGTCATCAGGGGTTATGAACGATCTATGGACTCCATAATCATCATCATCGCCCTTTTCTTTCTTTTTTGGTTCGGTCAGGGCTAATGTCGGTGATTGCTATCTAGTTTCTTCCTTCCTAATCGGCTCCGAGTGTTTCGATGTCGAGAGTGTAGAGGTCGGGATCACCTCATCGATCGCGAACATTTCTTTTGTGGTCGGCTGTTTTCCATAAACTGTCTTGATCCAAGCCGGTGTGTGGAACTTCAATGCCTAGTGTAGCATCGAGGGTACTGCCCTCATGTTGTGAATCCATGGCCTTCCGAATAGATCATTATGTCTCATGTCTCCTTCAATCACAAAGATCTTTGTTTCCTGAATTGTCCCGGCGGTGTTATCTCCTCTTTAGTAGTTTCACATGCCATGTTAAATCTGTTTAAAACTCGGACTGCAGGCACTATTTGGTCTTGTAGACCCAGCTGTTCCACAACCCTCGATCTGATGATATTGGCCGAGCTGCCTGGATCAATTAACACACACTTAACTCGAGATTTATTTATGAGTACAAATATTACCAATTCATCATTATGTGGTTACATGACGCCTTCAGTGTCCTCGTCGTTGAAATATTTGGTTCCCTCTAGTATATAGTCTTGATTCCACTTTTCCCTCGTAATAGACACCTTAGTGTGCTTTAGCATCGACCCTTGAGGAACGTCAACTCCACCAATTACCATGTTAATGACGTGCTGGGGTTCCTCTTGCTCAGTTTACTTGTTGGAGAACCTATACCTGAAGTGATTTTTGGCTCGATCACTCAGAAATTCTCGGAGGTGTCCATTATTGAATAACCGGTCTACTTCTTCTCTTAGTTGTCGGCAGTCATCGATTCTGTGGCCATGAATGCCATGATACTTACACATTAGGTGGGGACCCTTTGAGTAGGATCAGACTGCAACGGTCGAGGCCACTTAGTATATTTGATGCATCCGATGGCAGATACAGTTCTGGCAGCATCGACACTGAAGTTGTATTCCGATAATCTCGGTGCCTCCCTGGCCCCTAGTGGCCTGTCAAACCCATTCTTACTAATGAGTCCCCAACTATTGTGGCCTTGATCATTCCTTTTTTCACTCCTTATAGGGTTGTGTCCAGACCCGTTGCCCTTTCGATCTTCATTTTACGATTGTTACCGATCTCTGTTCGGCCTTGGTTCATGACCGATGGCTCTTTTGGACCTGTCACTAGTTCTGACGGGATACACGAATCCAAAAGGGGCCCCGAGCTGATCATCTTCAACCCTGATTTTTGATTGGTTTCTGTTATGGACGTCGGCCCAAGTTACTGCCATGTATTCTATCAAATTTTGTTTTAGCTGTTGCGAACCCAATGAGCTTTGGGGGTTAAGTCCTTGGGTGAATGCTTGAACGGACCAATCATCTATGACCGGAGGCCGATCCATCTGTTCCATTTGAAATCTCGACACGAATTCCCTGAGCATCTCGTTATCTCTTTACTTTACTTTGAAAAGGTCTGACTTCTTGGTCTCGACTTTTATGGCCTCGACATGCACTTTTACAAAGGTATCTGCAAGCATAGCAAACGAATCAATAAAATTAGGGGGTAAATTGTGATACCATATCATAGCTCCTTTCGGCAAGGTTTCTCCGAACTTTTTTAGCAGAACGGATTCGATTTCATAATCTTCTAAGTTGTTTCCCTTGATGGAACATGTGTAGGAGGTCACATGTTCATTTAGATCAGTTGTTCCATTGTACTTCGGAATTTCGGGCATAAAAAACTTCTTTGGGATTAGTTCCGGAGCTGCGCTTGGAAGGAAAGGCTTTGGACGAATTTCTTCGAATCCAGGCCCTTCAGTATCGGCGGTGCCCCTAGGATTTGATAAACCTTGGAGTTATAGGTCTCTACCTTTTTATCGTTGGCTTCGATCTTCTTTTCCCCCGATTCCACCCATTTTGTCAATTTCTCAAGCATATTTATTATTTCGGGGCTAGACCCGGCTTCAGCTTCACCCGGCCTTTCCAAGGTTCGTTCATTTCTTCGGGTGTTCTCCTCGGATGGTTCTGGCTTAACTCTACTGGGATTGCGGCTTTGGTTCTGCAACTAGGCTATCGCCACCTGTTGAGTTTGTAACATTTTGAAGATCACCCACAGATTGAGCCCATCGCCTTCACCGTGGTGCGTACCCCTGGCTACCGACCTTGATCCTCCACGAACGTTGTTCTCTGGGTCGGGAGGCAAGTTAGCATCGATGTCTATGTGGGAGTTGGCATCGATTGGATCTGTGATCGGGACCTCGTTGGGATCAGCAGGGGGAACCTCGTTGCTGGGCACTATATTGTTGTTCTCGCCATGGTTGCCAGACTCATCATCAACGTTCAAGTGAGAGAGTTTGAAATTCTTGAATTCTACTAGAAATTACAATTTCAAAGAATAAACGTAAAGTAGAGTGTGTTATGGGAGTTTGTATCAAATTGCCACTATTATCCTTAGCCCCGCGTTGGGCGCCAAACTATTTACCCTAAAAAATGGATAACAATTGAATTTATATGTGGTTTTAAGGATATATGAATTAATTCAGTACAAATGATTAATAGCGTTAGATTGAACACATAAAAGACGTGATAAAATGCCAAACCAATGATAAGAGTGATCCCAAACTTGATAACAACTTTATAAAGTGCTTGCCCTCGATCTTGAGCTCACACTAATGAAGGATTGATGAATAAAAGTAATAAATTTGAATAACATAGAGAATAACAATATATTGCCTTGATATGCATGTTATGATGTGTATAATGAATAGTTAGACTCCCCTTTATATAGTAGGGGAGTTTCACCCAATTCTAAAAAGGGTAAAAATCTTTCTTCTTGCCAATGACTGATCCGTTACTGATACGGACCGAGATTTACGCCGTGAAATCTAATTGGGCATGGATATCACGGCCCTTCGTTAGTCGTGTGCGATCGTTCGGTAATGCTCTCTGAAGTTTTGGGATTCCAATCGGACCGGGGGGACGTGGCCCCGATTCTTCCGAGGGCAGGTGTTTTGCCTGAACTCCGACACGAGAGGCTCCTTGCCCTGATTCTGATTCCTGATGGTCACGTCTCCTTCATGGAGAACCGAGGTGTCCAACGGGTTTTGTTTTACCCGTATACATCTTTCTTATCTAGCATTCTCATAGCGATATGGAGTGTAGTGTTTTAGGCTGACTTAGTATAGTAAGATCGTGAGCAAGTTGTGCGAGAATGTGAGCGAGTTGTTAATTGTCACGCGAGCA
The DNA here is from genome assembly GCF_000715075.1 of Nicotiana tabacum. NCBI lineage: Eukaryota > Viridiplantae > Streptophyta > Magnoliopsida > Solanales > Solanaceae > Nicotiana > Nicotiana tabacum. Next base: position 27,244,545 of record NC_134080.1, read on the forward strand.
CTTAGTTCAAGATTAAGGATGTAACAACTTTGTATCAGAGCAAAGGTTGCGACTAAGGGATTGGCGAGAGATAGAGAAATTAAAATTGCTAACACCCAAGCCAACGTTACCTAGGATGCTGCTGGCAAAAAGGGCTGCAACAGAAAGAGACTGCCAAAGTGCCAATAAGAACCACGAGGCGACGCCCGAGGTTGTGTCAAATGAAGGGATTATATCCAAATAACTATCAGCTACAGAGGTGAGCAAGGATGAAGCGAAGCTTCTGTCCGAGGATGTCTCGCTCGATAAAGATTGGGTTATTAAGGTGTTTGTGGGGATGGATGTCGTGGAGATATTTGCCCAATGCTTAGGCAAGGTGGAAGACACCCTTAGCATTATTGAGGGGCATGCTCTTGAAGAGGTTGTGAGCATCCGAAATAAGTTGGAAGGATGTACACATGCTAAGATGGAGCTAAGGCAAACCATCACTGCCTTAAAATGCAAACTCATGGAGGCATTGAGAAGTATCGATACCATGAAGGCAAAGATAGAGTTAGTAGAGTAGTATGTCGATGCTAATGTGATCGAGGCAGCCAACAATATTATTATAATGAGGGAGGCCAAGATCGAGGCTCTTAAACAACCAATGTTCAAAAGTGTTCATTTTCGAGGCTCCCATTCGTAATATACTATTTTCTTTGTTGTTCCTATATCCCAAGAGGAATCTGTTCCCTATTATGTAATTGTAATGACCCGGCCAGATATTTTGAGAGTTATAGCCCCAACCCCCTATATACTGCTTCTCTCGTATCTTTTTCTGCATATGTGACTTGCCGGGAGGTATCGTTTTTGTTTTTGGAGTGTTTTGGGACACTTAGTCCTTAATAAAGGCTTAAGTCTTATGATTTGGACCAAGTCAGAACTGTGTGAAGATGACTCCGGAATGGAGGCCTGTAGTTAAATTAGGCTTGAAATGGCAAAAGTCGAATTTTTGGTGATTTTGACCGATAGTGGACTTTTTGATATTAGGGTCAGAATCTGATTCCGTAAGTTGGAGTAGGTCCATAATGTTGAATATGACTTATGTGCAAAATTTGGGGTCAATCAAACGTGGTTTGTTAGGTTTCAGCGTCGATTGTAGAAATTTGAAGTTTCAAGTTGTTTAAGTTTGAATTGGAGGGTGATTCGTAATTTTAGCATTGTGTGATGTGATTTGAGGGCTCGACTAAGTTCGTATGGTGTTTTAGGACTTGCTGGTATATTTGGTTGAGGTACTGGGGCCTCAGGTGTGTTTAGGATGCTTAACGGATTGAAATTAGACTTATGCAAATGGCTGAAGTTTCTGGTTTCTGGTGTTTTCGCATCTGCGGTGCGGAGACCGCAGGTGCGGGATCGCACGTGCAGGAGATCAAGCGTAGAAATAAATTTGGGATGAGTGATCAGGGGTAGCAGATGCGAGGAAAAGGCCGCATCTGCAATGCCTGCAGATGCGCTCAAGGACCGCAAGAGCGGAGGAAGATCGCAGGACCGGACAATGTTCCCCAGGTGCGCACGCGCAGGTGCGGCAACCTTACTGCAGAAGCGGTCCTAGGCCTCTTAAGTCATTTCCGCACCTGCGATGGAAATTCCATAGGTGCGGCGTCGCAGGTACGACTGGAAGTCTGCAGGTGCATGATCGCTGGGCAGAAAAAGAGGATTTCAAGGGTTTTATCCCATTTTCAATTTTGGGACTTTGAGAGCTCAGATTAAGTCGATAATTCAAGGATTTTTCAGAGAGAACTTTGGGGTAATGATTCCTAACTCATTTTTGATTGTATTCCATTAATCTATAGTTGGTTTTATCATTAAATTAAGGAATTTGGGTGAGAAATTTGGGGAAGAAGGGTGGAAGTTTTTCAACTAAGTTTTTGAGAATTGATTGGGCAGATGATATCATATTTGGATAATTTTGGTACGAGTGAACTCATGAGTGAATTGGTGTTCATATTTTGTGATTTTACTCGATTCCGAGATGTGGGCCTGGGGTGACTTTTTAGGGCGATTTTCCAATTTCTTGCTTTAGCTTTAATTTTAGATAGATTAGTTTCTTGTAGTTATATTTATGATATGTAATTGATTTGGGCTTGATTTGGGCCATTCAGAGTTGGATATTCGTGGAAAAATCATTGTTGCGGATTGATTTGAGCTTGGTTCGAGGTACGTAGCTTGCCTAACCTTGTGTGAAGGAACTCCCCTTAAGATTTGGTACTGTTTTGATATGTGAGCGTCGTATACGTGAAGTGACGAGTGCGTACACGGGCTATTTGTTGTTAAATTCCACTTTCCCCACCAAGTAATAACTTGTTTCACGTTAATTGAGATATACTAGCATTTATAATCATCCTGTTTAGTTTAGAATAGCATGTCTACGTATCTTAATTAATTATCTGAACTCTATATAGCATGGTTAGTGATTTTCCTGTTTTTTCTCTTGATTTGTACTTAGTCTAAACTGTAGGATCTCTGCTGTAACTCTTATTTCATTGTTTGAGCTGCATATTTGTTTTGGGCCTACGGAACGGTATTCTGGGAGATCTCCCTTCACATTTACTTTGGGACTACGGGACGGTATCCCGGGAGATCCCCCTTGCACATTTACTTTGGGACTACGGGACGGTATCCCGGGAGATTTTCCTGCATATTTACTTTGGGAATTCGGAACGGTATTCCGGGAGATCCCCCTGCACATTTACATTTGGGACTACAAGACGGTATCTTGGGAGATTCCCTGTTATAATTTTGAGTACTGTACTATTATCCTTTCTGTGATTTTCTTCCGTTTAAATTCTAGTCTTTATTTTATTGTGATATTTTATTCCGTCTTAATTTATATATTTATACCAGTAGGGCCATAAACTGACCTCGTCACTACTCGATCGATGTTAGGCTTGGCACTTACTGGGTACCGTTGTGGTGTACTCATGTCTCTTCTACACATGTTTTTCGTGTGCAGATCCAGGTACCTCCTACCAGCTTCGAGCTTAGCTGCACGGTTGTTGCTGTTCAGGAGACATCAAGGTACATCTGCCCGAATCCACAGACCTCGGAGTCCCCCTTTATACCCTTATGTCGATTCTTCCCTCATTTTTTTAGACACTGATGTATAGAACAGTTAGAAATTCTTAGAAGCTTGTGACTTATGATGTTTTGGGTCTTGGAAGAGTTGTGTATATTTCGAGAGTTGATTATTGTATATGTCGAGCGGCATCTCAATTGCTTAATTAAATTATCTGTTACTGTTAGTGGTTAACTTTTATGTTTTTCATCTCATTTCCGCAAAATGTTAGGCTTACCTAGTTGTGAAGACTAGGTGTCATCACGACGTACATAGAGGAAGAATTTAGATCGTGACGGTAATTTTCTGATTTCTTCATATGAGGATGTCTTGGTGAGCAGTTTATTCATGTATTCAACAACAATAACAATCAATCAAATAAGTTTGGGTCGGCATATGAAACCTCGTTGACAATGTTTCTGCATTAAAAATCATCTCCCAAAGTGTTCGTCCATGTTGTTCAAGCAATTTAACTTTCTGAGGATACTCACTTTCCTTAGAGAATAAGATTACAAGGAAGAAGTACAATAATCTAACAATAATATTCACATATTTCGGTTCTCGTAATTTTTTTTAATTTGATCATCTCGGCCTCAAACAAAAGTCAGCCAATGCCCAATTATGCCCGAGTATTAACTTGAGTTACCAGTTTCTTTAGCATAAGGTATCACGTAAACTTACTATGGTACCTAGCAGCATGATTAATGGAACAACAACAACTGAAACTAATTTTTGGACAACCTTTGATAATAAGTTATTTGAGTTTTAAATTTAGTGTTTAATTTTCAGTTGTGACTAATGTCTTGGTGAATTGATGCTACAATCCAAAATAACAATTTCGTTATTCTAAACTAGAAGTATATGGTGAAACTCTGGTGTAACTGTTCCATTTGTTCAACTGAAAAGTACGAAGAAGCAGTAATGCATGACAAATACAGATAAGGTTTTTCCAGGTAAATACCTAATACTAATGGCCCAAACATTTAGAAATAAGGACTAAAATACAAACCTGCCATATTACGAGCAAACAGCCGTCCTGAAAAATAAGAGCTACAACAATAACAACTACCCAGTAAAGTCCCATAAAGTGGGGTTTGAGGAGGGTAAGCAGAGAGGCTGTTTCCGATAGACCCTCGGCTCACAAAGACGAAAATAAAAACAAGAAAAGACAATTCATTAGTAACTCTAGCAGAAACCGTAATAGTAATAGAAGCATAACCAAAAGATAAATGACATGCAACAACAGTAACCAATATCCAAGACCCGAGGCTAAGATAAACATCAATGATAGTGTGGACTCAACATAAACTGCAAGCCATCTAAGATCAAACCCTAATCCAACCCCGCCTCACCCCGGGTATGAAGTAAGGAAAACTCTACTACCCCCTAACCTACAATCCTAATGTTTGACCTCCAAACTCTACTACCTCCTAATGTTTGAAAAATAAGAGCTAGTTTAGTTAAATATTTTGGATCCCTCCCAGAAATAATTATACATGACAATGAAAATATTTCCCACTAAGAAATTGAATAATAGGATGCAATAAAATTATAAAAAGAAAGAAATAACAAATAACCAGAGACTAAAAATACCTTATAGCTTACGGTAGATATCGTACGCAGTGATGCGGTGCCGAAGCAACACTTCATTCTCTTTGCCTCCTGAAATTAAAAGTTAGCCTAAGGGCACTTTTGTCATTTTGGATATCTAGTTCATCGCTGACTTTGCGTTGCCTAGGGCTGTTAAATGGACCTAGTCAACTCGATCCCGTCCCCAGGTTCGGTTCCGCCCGGTCCTACGATCAGTAGGTGATGGATGGGGTATAAGCGGGGTGGGACAATGATGTGACTTAGTGTTGGTCCCGTTTGGACTGATCCGGCCGACCCGCTAAAATCCAGTTTAGATCGATCCCTTCTCGGCCCAGAACGAGCCTAACTAAAAAATTCTGGGGCATTTGCATCTATACTCGCTTTTTGTGTCACGTTTTAACTTGTGCCCGCTTTGCAAAAAAAATAAAAATGCAAGCGTACCCACTTTTTCGTACAACTTCAACATACGGGGCTGAAGTAGCAAAGGCAATCACGCAAAACTTCAGCATTTTAGTAGACGGGCCTGAAGTAGCAAGTGTGCTGAACCAAGTGTGCTGAAGTTTTTGTTTCGTAACTGGCGAACTTCAGCTCTAGATCTGAAGTTTTTGTCTTTGTAATGGCGAACTTCAGCTCTAAAGTTTTTGTCTTTGTAACTGGCGAAATTGTAATTGGCGAAGTTATTTAGTTAACCTAGATACTAATAACTCCTTTGATTATCCTTCGTGTTGATGAGTACTGTGTTCTCCGGATTGTGATGATTTCGTAGCAACAATTTTCTTGTGATATCAAATTGACTCGTCTGTATTATTTATTGCTCTTAATTAAGCCCCAAGTCTCTGCATAATAATCAGAGTTTGGGAAAACGGCATATACTACTCTAATAGAGAAACGGACGAAGCACAAAATTTATACCATTATATGCTGTTTCATTTAGAAGGATATCCAGTTGTAATGAATCCAATATATTTTCTGCTTAGTTGAGATTCTCCTGTATATGATTCGAGAGAGTTGCAAAGTAAGGAGGAGGAGAAAGGGGGCTGAAGTTATTTAAAAAGTGGGTACAAGTTAAAAGTTTTGAAAAATACAGATATAAATTAAATGGGGGCGCCCTATTGGCAACCAAATAGGGCGTCCCATGCAATTTTTACAAATATTCTGGCAGAAAGTACAATGGCTATTTTAACAATTTAATCATTCGACAGCAGTCCTTAACGGCTAAAATAGCCCCCAACCCACTAAAACGTTTAATTTATTTTTAACTCTAATTATAAACTATAAATACCTCTTATCTTCTTAATTTTCACACAAAAACTCTCTACTATCTCTCTAATCTTACTACCTCTCTTTCTAAAATTACTACTATGCATTACAGTATTGAAGTTATTTTTGGCTAAATAAAGTATTATAGTTATTCTTGGATAATTACTATTAAGTTCTTAGAAATTATGAGTGAAGTTGGCAACTAGTTTGGGGTCGATTGAGCAAGTATTAACTATCAATATCAATCATATGTTGGCATTTACATTGGCGTTTGGTACATTTGTTCCATTCGTATACACACAATTGTACGTTACATTTGGAGCAAATAATAAAATGACTGGAATAATTTGATAGATAAATTAACAAATATGAATTTTCTAGCCTTAAAACTTTTGATGACAAAAATAAATAAAATAATTTAGAAATATTAAGCATTGAAAAATATCAGAGTGCACGTAATATTTCATAAGATAGCATTTAACCCAATTGTTCAATGAAATAACATGTAAAAAATTATCTAATGCACTACATTTTATTATTTGTCTAACTTGCATGCCACTTTCCTTTTTGTATTCTAATTTATTAATCTTATTTAAGGACAACAAAAATCTCAATGTAAAATAAATCATACTTATCAAAAAGTTACATATTACCTATTTGCTATAAAAAGAATAATCATTTCTTTTTAGTTCTAAGTTACCATCAAAATTAGACCTATGTGAGTAGTTTTTATAATATCGATCCTGCTGCCACTGGAAAACGAATACATAAATCCATGTTAAAAATTTAGGAAAAAAGACAACATTGTAGTTGAATACCTGTTTCAACTCTAAATTTTCTATATTTTTGTGGCACTCTCTACGTAGTGGTTGCCTTCTTGACCTTGTAAAGAAAATATATACTATATTGCTATGATGAATTTTTAAAACACTAAAATTTATATCCGTCAAAATGTAAAATGCTGTTGTAAAAATAACATTTATTTTTGGACTCCAATATTATGTCACCGGTGCTATATAGAAAAATAAATAAATAAATAATCAAAATATAAGCACTTTGTAAAGAAAACAAAAAGAAAAAGTAGATAATCATAAATGATTCTCGAAGATGCAATGGTTATCAACTCGGGTGCAACTTTATAATTGGATATAATCATCTCAATCAATCTCAATCAAATCTTCATGTGAGACGTCCTATATTTTAAGTTGAGCTCTAATAGCAAACTTTTGTTATTCTCCCATTGTACCTAATAACAAGCATATATGTATTGAAATATTTCAATTAATTATTTAGAAGATACTAACTTGAAAGCACAGAAATTCCAAACAGCAGTTTGTCCAAGAATTGAATCTCTTTTTTTTTTTTTAAATAAAGTTTTGGATAAGGTTTTCAGAAATGAAATGATGTCACGATCCAGTTCTCCCCCGTGAACTGTCGTGACGACTAGGTAAGCCTAGCATTTTGCGGAATAAAAGGCAAAAACATGAAAGCTATCAACTAATAAGTAAATTTAAACAAGGAAAATGAGATGTCGCTCGGCATGTACATTAACACTTCAAAGAAAATACTAACTCTACCAAAATCCGGAATGTTATAAATCACAAGCTATAGAAGTAAATAATGCTCCTAAACTCCGGAAACTATCAACAAAGAAAATGCAAGAAAGCCTTTAACTTAAGGAAGAGTAGAGAGGGACTCCTAGGTCTGAGGACGCGGGAGATATACCTTGAAGTCTCTCGATGTAGCAACCACACATCTAGACTCGAGGCTGATAGCTAGTACCTGGATCTGCACACGGAAAACATGTGCAGGAAAGGGCATGAGTACACCACAACGGTATCCAGTAAGTGCTAAGCCTAACCTCAATCGAGTAGTGACGAGGCCAGGTCAGGGCCCTACTGGTTTAAACATAATAAACTTTAACAGAAAGAGATATCGCAGTAAAGAAGTAAATACTGAAAATTTAACTAGGAAATAAACGCAGAAGCATAACATCTCAAAACACAACAATAGCAACATGGGATCTCCTGGGATACCGTCCCGTAGTCCCAAACATAAATATGCAGGAGGATCTCCCAGAATACCGTTTCGTAGTCCCAAAGTAAATATGCAGTGCTGGGGGATCTCCCGAAATACCGTTCCGTAGTCCGAAAGTAAATATGAAGTACAGGGGGATCTCCTGGAATACCATTGTCACGACCCAAACTGGAGGGCCATGACTAGCACCCGACCATACTTGCCGAGTACCAACGTACATTTTATCTAATCTTCATTATTATCTTTTAGGGCTGACGAGATCAATATAAATGGTAGACCTGGATCATGGACAACCAGAAATAAAATATGACGGCATGAACATGCATAGCAGGGGATGACCAGACAATCAAGAAACTACATATAAGGTATGAGCTACTACGCTACTATGAAAGACTATACAACAAAAACTAGACGACAAGGCATACAAAACTATACATGAGTCGACACCTGTCTATGAGCCTCTAAAGGAACATAAGTGCTGCAACATAGCCGGAACAGGGCCCCGACATACCCATAATGTCTATAACAAAAATGCATACCAAGACCAAGGCAAGTCCGGAGAAGGGATCTCGCCAATCACCGCTGAACTGGACAGCCTACTGTGGTGGGGGAGCTGCACCTGCCTGTCTATCAGGACCTGCAGCACAACATGCAGCGTCCACAAATAAAAGGACGTCAGTACGAATAAAGTACTGAGTATGTAAGGCAGGGAACCATAAATATGATCAGTAATGTAAGCAAGGATAGAGAATATACAACCTGTAACATCTTAGTACCTCTGAGGGCTACTGACATGAAATGCATGATACATATGTATAAATACATAAACCTTTAAAACATTTGCCTCTGTGGGCATCATCATCATCATATCGTACCCGACCATAATAGGCTCGGTAAAAAAACGTACCCGGCCATAATAGGCTCGGTAGAATCGTACCCGGCCACGTGGAGCTCGGTAAAACCCAACTGATCAGTGGTTGCACAATAGGTGCCGTACCCGGCCAACTATAGCGTGGCTCAGTAGAGTAAAATAGATACATATATATAATGCATGCTCGACTCATGGAATCACATTCTAAACCTTTCGGAGTGACGTAAGGTCGGTATCCTCTGTACACGTTATTAGGACTAACTCTTCACTATGAACCTTATAAGAATCAAGAAGTACCGACAACATTGATAACATAAGAATAAGAGAAGCAACATTAACATCAATCGTTCCATAAGAGGGAAAACAATGTAAGTACTGCTAGCTTCTAAGAGTAGAGTATCTTGGAAGCTCGTTCATTATATTATGTACAATCAGAGTCGTGCAAAAGAAGGAAAGGGATAGACTCACATAACTTGTATATACTTCCTCAATCTCAAGCTATGCAATTGTCAAAACTCCTTAGTCTACAATAAGAGAAACGATACTATCGTTATCCTTTAAGCGTCACAACTATTATGTATCGACCACAACATATTTTACGATGAAACGGACAGCACCTCCCCTATATATATGACCTCACACCATTCAAAACAGTTACTAAACAACCCAAACAACATAAATAATAAACATATTGAGCCTCCCAAAATAGTCCACACACAGCCTAATCACTCCATACATACGACGACCACCGTGGTCGTGTCAAACAACATGGAAATGTTACGAATAACTATCAACCCATAACCCTAAATATATATGGTGTTTCTCCACACCCTTCCTCCTCCAAAACTCCACAAAACATTAGTAAAATACGCAGCCCAACAGCAACGCAAAACAGTCCACAAAACAATAACATTACTACCAAGCCTTTCAATATATATTTCACAAGTTCTAGCTTCAATGGCTTAGCCGCAACATGGATAATCTTAAATACATATAGAGTAAGAGGTTCATTACCTTTATACATAAATAACAACTCCAATTTGACCTTAAATTTCCATGAAATATCCCTCCAATGCTGCCACAACAACAAAAAAGCGAAACTAGCGATCAATTAGTGTTTTTCGGCACTAGAATCACTTTAGAAGGCTTGAAATCACCTAGGATTGATATTAAGAACATGAGGGAGTATTTACAGAACATAAACCCTTTAAAACAACCTCCCACACGAGCTGGAACGACACAAAAATGAGCAACAACAAGAAGAACAAGAGACTTACTAGCGCCACAGAATTCCCGACACTTGATTTGTGTTGTTTGCCCTTTTTTGGGTCTTGAATCTTGAGAGAACCTTGAGAGGATGTTCCTAGGGTTCTAAGGTCTGAAAATAGTGAGAAGAAATAACTTAAAACGGGTTGGAGGCATCCTATATAGGTCCAAATATCTTAAACCGCCTTAGTGGGCCCCATAGAGAGGTGCTTGGCGCAGTCTCGCAAAAATGTGAATATCTCTCTACTCCGAGATCGTATCGATGAACGGTTTAAGACATTGGAAACTAGACTCATAGATCTTTAATTTTGTTGGTATATCACCCCATAATTCCTTGTAATTTAGGATAAAAGATTAGAAACATTTGACCTAATGTTTAAGTAAAATTATGAACCTAAGTTGCGACAACTTTTGTCGACTTTTGTTTCATGACTCGTTTGACTTCAAGACTTATGATACAGATATTATATGATTAAAATACCTTAATAAATGAACTCTTGAGTGTATTAAGCACCGCTAGATTACCTGAAAATACGAGTTACAACATCCTTGATTCATTTAACTTCTAATACTTGTTAATCACCCTTATACACTCTTGTATCACTTAAGACCAATAGGATTGACTTCTTATCATCTCAAAGATAATTCCTTCTTGGATTTATGTTAACTAATATATGTCATGAACTAACATATGTGGATATGGGTTGTAACACCCTCCCCCCTTTAGGAACATTCGTCTTCGAATGTAAGGGTTCATAGGGAGTTTAAATCATCGTGGATTCCAATGGAAATTTCCGATCAATTTTCCCCTATAAAATGGTCACTATCAAAACTTGCAAGTAATTAAGCCCAACATATGGCTTCACAAGGCTACACAAAGCATTATGCGTATTTACATTATCTACATATCACCATTTTGTATTAAGGAGGAGTATTCTCAAATTATTGCTTACCTCATAGAGCCGTTTCACCTTCCAATGTATCCTGTCTTCCACCAGCATCCTTGTTATCTTCATTCTGGAATAAGTAAGGGTATTTAGACTTCATCTCCTCTTCTGCTTTCCATGTCATTTCTTCCATATTTTTGTTCCTCCACAATACTTTGACGGAAGCTACATCTTTTGTTCTCAGCTTGCGGACTTGCCGATCTAATATCGCCACTGGCACTTCTTCATATGATAGGTCCTCTGTAACTTGTACATCTTTGATAGGGACGACTCGAGAAGGGTCTCCAATATATTTTCTCAAAATAGATACATAGAATACCGGGTGGACAAATTCCAATTCGGATGGCAATTCTAACTTATAAGCAACCTGTCCAATTCGTCGAAGAATTTTATACGGCCCGATATACCTTGGACTCAACTTACCTTTCTTCCCAAAATGCATAATACCCTTCATTGGTGAGATCCTCAGGAAAACCCAATCACCAACCTCAAACTCTAGATCACGACATCGGACATCAGAATAAGATTTTTGCATGCTTTGTGCCGTCCTCAATCGCTCCTGTATCACTTTCACCTTCTCAATAGCTTGGTGAATCAAATCTGGCCCATATAATTCTGTTTCACCAACTTTGAACCATCCAACTGGTGATCTACATCTCCTCCCGTATAGTGCCTCGTATGGGGACATTTTAATACTGGAATGGTAGCTATTATTGTAGGCGAATTCTATGAGTGGAAGATGATCATCCCAATTCCCCTTAAAATCTAGAACACATGCTCATAGCATATATTCCAATGTCTGAATGGTACGTTCAGCCTGTCCGTCAGTCTGCGGATGAAATGCAGTACTGAGATTTACTTGTGTGCCTAAACCCTTCTGGAAAGACCTCCAAAAGTTAGCCGTAAATTGAGCTCCTCGGTCTGATATAATAAATACGGGCACACCATGAAGCCTAACAATCTCCTTGATATACAACTTCGCATAATCTTCAGCCGTGTAAGTTATCTTCACTGGCAGAAAATGGGCACATTTTGTAAGTCGATCAATTATCAGCCAGATGGAGTCAAACTTATGATAAGAGCGAGGTAATCCAATAATGAAGTCCATATTAATCACCTCCCACTTCCAAGTCGGAATCTCTATATTTTGAAGCAATCCACCGGGTTTCTGATGTTCTGTCTTTACTTGTTGACAATTGGGACACTGAGCTACAAATTCTGCAATAGACTTCTTCATATTATCCCACCAATACTGCTCCTTGACATCATGATACATCTTTGTCGAGCCGGGATGGATGGAATATCGGGATTGATGAATCTCATTCATAATCTTCTCTCGCGACCCTGCCACATTAAGCACACACAATCGGCTCTGGTATCTCAGTGCCCCGTCTTTTCCGATCCCAAAAGCCATACTTTTACACTGTTGAATACTTTCTCTTAATCGTACTAAGATAGGATCTTCATATTGTCGTGCTTTTACCTCGGCTACCAAAAATGATTCTGATGTATTCTGTACAGCAACACCTCCATCATCAGAGTCTAACAATCTGATTCTCATATTGGCTAGCTGATGAAACTCTTTAATCAACCCCCATCTACCTTCCTCAATATGTACTAAGCTTCCCATTGATTTACGACTTAGAGTGTCTGCCACAACATTGGTTTTACCGGGATGATACAATATCTCAACGTCGTAGTCTTTCAATAATTCAAGCCACCTACGCTGCCTCAAATTCAACTCTTTCTGCTTGAATATGTATTGCAAACTCTTGTGATCTGTGTAGATGTCAACATGGACGTCGTATAAGTAGTGCCGCCATATCTTCAAAGCATATATTACTGTAGCCAATTCCAAATCATGGGTTGGATAATTCTTTTCATGCTTCTTCAATTGTATTGATACATAAGCAATCACATTCCCACGCTGCATAAATACGCACCCCAAACCTATACCTGACGCATCACAATATACCACATAACCTTCTGTTCCTTCAGGAAGAGTGAGCACTGGTGCAGATGTCAATCGACTCTTCAGCTCCTGAAAACTACGTTCACAAGTGTCAGACCACTGGAATTTGGTAGCTTTCTGTGTTAACTTAGTTAATGGTGATGATATAGAGAAAAACCCTTCTACAAACCGCCTATAATATCCTGCTAGCCCTAGGAAGCTGCGGACTTCTGATGGTGTTGTAGGTCTCGGCCAATTCTTCACCGCATCGATATTCTGAGTGTCGACACTAATACCCTCATCAGATATTACATGCCCAAGGAATGCTACTGAGTTCAGCCAGAATTCACATTTTAGAGCTTAGCATATAACTTACGATCCTGAAGCGTCTGTAATACTATCCGCAAGTGGCCCACATGTTCTGCCTCCGAACGAGAATACACTAGAATGTCATCAATGAATACAATCACGAACGACATCACCAAGAACTCAAAGTGCCCATATCTTGTCCGGAAGGCCGTCTTTGGAATATCCTTCTCCCTAACCCTCACCTGATGATACCCTGAACGTAAATCAATCTTGGAGAAATACTTGGCACCCTGGAGTTGGTCAAATAGGTCATCAATTCTTGGAAGTGGATACTTGTTCTTTATAGTAGACTTATTCAACTGTCGATAGTCGATACATATCCGTAACGACCCGTCTTTCTTCCGCACGAATAGGACTGGTGCACCCCAAGGTGAAGTGCTAGGCCTAATAAAGCCCTTATCCAGCAAGTCCTTCAACTGCACCTTCAACTCTCGCAACTCTGCCGGGGCCATTCTGTATGGAGGAATAGAGATCGGTTGAGTGTCAGGCAACACATCAATGCTAAACTCAATCTCTCTTTCAGGAGGAAGGCCTGGGAGTTCATCTGGGAAAACATCTGGGAATTCGTTGACCAAAGGGATTGATTGTAAAGTAGGCGGTTTCGCCTCCGCATCCCTAACGCGAACAAGATGATAAATGTAACCTTTTGAGATCATTTTCCTTGCCTTAAGATAGGAAATAAACCTACCTTTCGGTGTAGCAATGTTCCCTTTCCATTCAATGACGGGTTCACCCGGAAATTGGAACCTAACCATCTTCGTACGATAGTCAACATTTGCATAGCATGAGGCCAACCAGTCCATTCCCATTATCACATCAAAATCAACCATTTCTAACTCAAATAAATTTGCCGAGGTTTGATGACTACAAATCATCACAGTGCAACCTCTATATACCCTTCTAGAAATCACAGAATCTCCTATCGGAGTAGATACCGCAAGGGGTTTACTTATCAATTCAGGTTCAATGCCAAACTTATTAGCCACAAAGGGTGTAACATATGATAATGTAGATCCCGGATCAATCAGTGCATATACATCATAAGAAAACACAGATATAATTCCTGTAACAACATCTGGAGACGACTCGAGATACTGTCGACCTACTAGAGCATAGGTTCAATTTTGAGCACCACTCGAACTCGGCACTGCACCTCTACCCCTACCACGACCTATCGACTGCTGAAAACCCCGTGCTGGAGGTCGAACTGATGAGGAAGAACCAGACACAGATCCAGTCAGCTGATCCATACCATCACCTCCTCTATTAGGACAATCCCGCATCATATGGCCAGGCTGTCCGCACGAATAACATGCATCAGAACCTCGACGACACAGTCCAAAGTGGGCCTTGCCGCACTGATCACAATGTGGTGTTGGGGGTCTCATCTGACTAGTATCCCTGTGATGTTGCGAGCCAGATGCCCGCGAACTCTGACCTGGACCAGAATAGGATCGATCATATCGAGGCCTCTGAAACTGTGGAGGAGCACTAGCTACAGGTGGCCCCAAACTCCTCGAAAATTGTGGCCTGATGCTGCCTCTGAAGTCATCAGAATACCCTGCAAATCTCGCCCTCTTATGCTGGCCCCTATCCTGCTCCCTAACTGCCCTCTGCTGGCGCTTACGATCCTCTAGGGTCTGGGCATAAGCTTGAATATGGGAAATATCCATGCCCTCCACCAAGGAGGCTGTCGTACACTCATTTATCAGATGTGGTCCCAACCCATTCACGAACATATGCACCCTATCACTCATCTCGGCCACCATATGGGGAGCATACCTTGCCAAAGAATCAAACTGCATAATGTACTCTCGCACACTCATATTACCTTGTCTAAGGTTCAAGAACTTATCAGCTCTAGCTCGTCGTACCTCAACTGGCAAGTAGTGATGAAGAAAGGCCTTAGAAAATTCCTTCCACACAGCTGGAGGAGCGTTCGGACCCCTGGATCTCTCCCAACTATCATACCAGAGAACCGCTAAATCCCGTAGCCGATAAGAAGCCAAATCTACTGCCTCTGTATCACTAACATGCATAATCCGAAGTGTACGATGAACCTGGTCAATAAAAGTCTGTGGGTCCTCCTTGGGGTCTGATCCGGTAAACACTGGAGGGTCTAAATTAATAAAATCACGAACTCTTGTACTAACTGGTTTCTCAGCAGCACTTGTATTCTGCCTCTGAGCCTGAGCAGCTACCAAGCTAGTCAATAACGGCA
Organism: Nicotiana tabacum; assembly: GCF_000715075.1. NCBI lineage: Eukaryota > Viridiplantae > Streptophyta > Magnoliopsida > Solanales > Solanaceae > Nicotiana > Nicotiana tabacum. Next base: position 27,260,130 of record NC_134080.1, read on the forward strand.
AAGCACTCCGCATATCTTGGTCTGGAGTGCCGGACGGAGGAACTGGAGGTGCTGGGTGCCTTCTAATATCCTCTGGAGGAGATGGAGTAGATGAGGTATGAGAGGGCATCTCACTCTGAGCCTCACTTTGTCCTGCTCTGACTTGGGGCACCTGACTGGTACCCTCTCCCACTGCTGTATCAAGCCGTCTACTAATCGTTTGCTTCCTAGTCGAAGGCATCACTGAAAAAAACAAGGTGAATATTAGAGACGAACACTTACGACTCAACTCTACGCACGATCTAGATTCAGGAAGAAGGTAACAACCCTAGTGTCATGTAGCCTCCTGATTATAATGTGGCGCGCTATACATCCATAATCAAGACTCTACTAGACACGGCTCATAGACAACCCCTAGGACAGACTTGCTCTGATACCAAGTTTGTCACGACCCAAACTGGAGGGCCATGACTAGCACCCGACCACACTTGCCGAGTACCAACGTACATTTCATCTAAACTTCATTATTATCTTTTAGAGCTGACGAGATCAATATAAATGGTAGACCTGGATCATGGACAACCAGCAATAAAATATGACGGCATGAACATGCATAGCAGGGGATGACCAGACAATCAAGAAACTACATATAAGGTATGAGCTACCACGCTACTATGAAAGACTATACAACAAAAACTAGCCGACAAGGCATACCAAACTATACATGAGTCGACACCTGTCTATGAGCCTCTAAAGGAACATAAGTGCTGCAACATAGCCGGAACATGGCCCCGACATACCCATAATGTCTATAACAAAAATTCATACCAAGACCAAGGCAAGTCCGGAGAAGGGATCTCGCCAATCACCGCTGAACTGGACAGCCTACTGTGGTGGGGGAGCTGCACCTGCCTATCTATCAGGACCTGCAGCACGACATGCAGCGTCCACAAATAAAAGGACGTCAGTATGAATAAAGTACTGAGTATGTAAGGCAGGGAACCATAAATACGATCAGTAATGTAAGCAAGGATAGAGAATATACAACCTGTAACATCTTAGTACCTCTGAGGGCTACTGACATGAAATGCATGATACATATGTATAAATACATAAACCTTTAAAACATTTGCCTCTGTGGGCATCATCATCATCATATCGTACCCGTCCATAATAGGCTCAGTAAAAAAACGTACCCAGCCATCATAAGGCTCGGTAGAATCGTACCCGGCCACGTGGAGCTCGGTAAAACCCAACTGATCAGTGGTTGCACAATATGTGTCGTACCCAGCCAACTATAGCGTGGCTCGGTAGAGTAAAACAGATACATATATATAATGCATGCTCGACTCATGGAATCACATTCTAAACCTTTCGGAGTGACGTAAGGTCGGTATCCTCTGTACACGTTATTAGGACTAACTCTTCACTATGAACCTTATAAGAATCAGGAAGTACCAACAACATTGATAACATAAGAATAAGAGAAGCAACATTAACATCAATCGTTCCATAAGAGGGAAAACAATGTAAGTACTGCTAGCTTCTAAGAGTAGAGTATCTTGGAAGCTCGTTCATTACATTATGTACAATCAGAGTCGTGCAAAAGAAGGAAAGGGATAGCCTCACATACCTTGTATATACTGCCCCAATCTCAAGCTATGCAATTGTCAAAACTCCTTAGTCTACAATAAGAGAAACGATACTATCGTTATCATTTAAGCGTCATAACTATTATGTATCGACCACAACATATTTTACGATGAAACGGACAGCACCTCCCCTATATATATGACCTCACACCATTCAAAACAGTCACTAAACAGCCCAAACAATATCAATAATAAACATATCGAGCCTCCCAATATAGTCCACACACAGCCTAATCACTCCATACATACGACGACCACCGTAGTCATGTCAAACAACCTGGAAATGTTACGAATAACTATCAGCCCATAACCCTACATATATATGGTGTTTCTCCACACCCTTCCTCCTCCAAAACTCCACAAAACATTAGTAAAATACGCAGCCCAACAGCAACGCAAAACAGTCCACAAAACAATAACATTACTACCAAGCCTTTCAATATATATTTCACAAGTTCTAGCTTCAATGGCTTAGCCGCAACTTGGATAATCTTAAATACATATAGAGTAAGAGGTTACTTACCTTTATACAGAAAGAACAACTCCAATTTGACCTTAAATTTCCATGAAATATCCCTCCAATGCTGCCACAACAACAAAAAAGCGAAACTAGCGATCAATTAGTGTTTTTCGGCACTAGAATCACTTTAGAAGGTTTGAAATCACCTAGGATTGATATTAAGAACATGAGGGAGTATTTATAGAACATAAAACCTTTAAAACAACCTCCCACACGAGCTGGAACGACACAAAAATGAGCAACAACAAGAAGAACAAGAGACTTACTAGCGCCACGGAATTCCCGACACTTGATTTGTGTTGTTTGCCCTTTTTTTGAGTCTTGAATCTTGAGAGAACCTTGAGAGGATGTTCCTAGGGTTCTACGGTCTGAAAATAGTGAGAAGAAATGACTTAAAACGGGTTGGAGGCATCCTATATAGGTCCAAATATCTTAAACCGCCTTAGTGGGCCCCATAGAGAGGTGCTTGGCGCGGTCTCGCGAAAATGTGGATATCTCTATACTCCGAGATCGTATCGATGAACGGTTTAAGGCGTTGGAAACTAGACTCATAGATATTTAATTTGGTTGGTAGATCACCCCGTAATTCCTTGTAATTTAGGAGAAACGATTAGAAACATTTGACCTAATGTTTAAGTAAAATTATGAACCTAAGTTGCGACAACTTTTGTCGACTTTTGTTTCATAACTCGTTTGACTTCAAGACTTATGATACGGCTATTATATGATTAAAATACCTTAATACATGACCTCTTGAGTGTATTAAGAATCGCTAGATTTACCTGAAAATACGAGTTACAACATCCTTGATTCATTTAACTTCTAATACTTGTTAATCACCCTTATACACTCTTGTATCACTTAAGACCAATAAGATTGACTTCTTATCATCTCAAAGATAATTCCTTCTTGGATTTATGTTAACTAATATATGGCATGAACTAACACATGTGGATATGGGTTGTAACACCCTCCCCCCCTTAGGAACATTCGTCCTCGAATGTAAGGGTTTATGGGGAGTTTAAATCATCGTGGATTCCAATGGAAATTTCCGATCAATTTTCCCCTATAAAATGGTCACTAGCAAAACTTGAAAGTAATTAAGCCCAACATACTTTTTCTAACCTAAACAAGGTAATAACATATGCTAATGTAGTTCAAACAAGGAAAAACAGGTTAAGACTTAGTGAAAAACGGAGTTTTACAATAAATAGTCCGCGCACTCATCACCTCACGTACACGACACTCATATATCAAACAGTACCACAATCCTAACGGGAGTTCCCCCACATAAGATTAGGCAAGCCACTTACCTCGAACCAAGCTCAAATCAAATCCGAAATCACGCTGTTGCCACGAGTATCCGACTCCGAGTGACCCAAATCTAATTAAATCAATTACACAATGTAAATATAACTACCAACAACTAATTTAGCTAATGAAATCGAAGCTAAGGCAAGAAAATAGAAAAACGCCCAAAAATCCTCCCCGGGCCCACGTCCGGAATCGGGTAAAAGTCATAAATTATGAATACTCATTCACTCACGAGTCTAACCATACCAAATTCACTCAAATCCAATACCAAATCTTGATCAAAATCCCAAAATTCGGTCTAAGAACTTTTCTCAAAATTTTCCAAATTTTCACCCCAAATTCGAAATTAAATGATGAATTCATATTTAGATTAATGGGATATAATCAAAAAGAAGTTAGGAATCATTACCCACAAACTTCCTCCGAAAATCTCTCCAAATTTTGCCTTCTACCGAGCTCTCAATCAAATTTTGAAGTTATGAACTCAAACCCTCGTTTTGAACTCAAACCCTCGTTTTGAACTTTAAAATTTGCCCAGTTACACGCTTCATCGCGAACGCGACCACCACCTCACGTTCGCATAGAACAAAAATCCACTGCTCATTTTTCCTCTTTCGCGAACGCGAGCTCCTTCTCTTGAACGTGAAGCTTCAGCTGCTAGAGCCTTCGCGAACGCGACTCTTCACTCGCTAACGCAATGAGTAAACTCCTGGGGTCCAAGCCACTCCATATTCTCTACACGAACGCGATGCCATTCACGCGTTCGCGATACACTAATATCCAAACCTTCGCGAACGCGTCCCTAGACTCGCGAACTTGAAGAGCATTTTCTCCTCCTGCCCAAACTCTTCTTCACGAATGCGGGCTCATCTTCACAAACACGGAGAACAAAATTCTACAACTGATGCCGTAACCAACCAAACCACGTCCAATTGACCCTAAATTTTGCACACAAGTCATATTCAACACTTCGGACCTACTCCAACTTCCGAAATCGAATTCTTCCCTCGATATTAAAAATTCCACTATCGGCGCAAAATTCCAAAAATTCAACTTTCGCTATTTCAAGCTTAAATGAGCTACAGACCTCGAAAACACAATCCGGACACGCCCCTAAGCCCAAAATCATTCAGCGGAGCTAACGAAATTGATGGAATCCTATTCCGAAGCTGTCTTCACACTGTTTTGACTACTGTCTAAATTCTAAGGCTTAAGCTCTTATTTAGGGACTAAATGTGCCAAAACACTTTAAAACTCAAAACGAATCATCCCGGCAAATCACAAAAGAAGAAAAAGATACGGGGGAAGCAATTAATAGGGGATCGGGGCTCTAACTCTCAAAATGACCGATCAGGTCGTTACATCCTCTAACGAGCATAGAGACATATCTGAAGTGGTGAAAAGATGAGGGTAACGGCTGTGCATATCCTGCTCTGTCTCCCAAGTCGCTTCCTCAATCGGCCGATCCCGCCGCTGAACCTTTACTGATACGATGTTCTTTGACCTCAGCTTTCAAACTTTCGTATCCAATATAGCCACTAGCTCCTTAACATAAGATAGAACCTTGTCCAACTGGACTGAACTGAAATCCAACACGTGAGACGGATCGCCGTGATATCTCTGGAGCATCGAAACATGAAATAACGAATGAACTCCTACTAGGATGGGAGGTAAGGCAAACTCATAAGCAACCTCCCCAACTTGCCATAACATCTCAAAGGGTCCAATAAAAGTTGGGCTCAGGTTGCCCCTCTTTCCGAACCTCATAACGCCCTTCATAGGCGAAACTCGAAGCAATACCCTCTCTCCAACCATAAAGGAAACATCGCAAACCTTCCGGTCCAAATAACTCTTCTGTCTGGACTGGGCTGTGCGAAGTCTATCCTGAATTACCTTAACCTTCTCTAGAGCATCCTGAACCAACTCTATGCCCAATATTCTAGCCTCACCCGGCTCGAACCAACCCATTGGGGACCGATACCGCCTACCATACAGAGCCTCATACGGTGCAATCTGAATACTGGATTGGTAACTATTGTTGTAGGCAATTTCCGTAAGTGGCAAAAACTGATCCCAAGAACCTCTAAACTCCATCACACAAGCACAGAGCATATTTTCAAGAATCTAAATAGTGCGCTTGGATTGCCCGTCCGTCTGAGGGTAAAATGATGTGCTCAACTCCATCTGAGTACCCAACTCCTGTTGTATGGCTCCCAGAACCATGATGTAAACTGTGTGCCCCGATCAGAGATGATAGATACCGGCACGCCATGAAGTCTGACAATCTCCCGGATATAAACCCGAGCAAGCTACTCGAAAGAATAAGTAGTCATCATAGGAATGAAGTGCGCTGACTTGGTCAGCCTATCAACAATCACCCAAACTGCATCAAACTTCCACTGAGTCTGTGGGAGTCCCACAACGAAGTCCATAAAGATCCGCTCCCATTTCCACTCCGGAATCTCTAAATTCTGAAGCAACCCACCCGGCCGCTGGTGCTCATACTTCACCTGCTGAAAATTTAGGCACTAAGCAACGTACTCCATTATATCATTCTTCATTGTACGCCACCAATAATGTTGCCTCAAGTCCTGATACATCTTCGTGGCACCCGGATGAACAGAGTACCGCGAGTTATGAGCCTCTTGAAGAATCAACTCACACAACCTATCGACATTAGGCACACATAGCCTACCCTATATCCTCAATGCACCATTATCCCCAATAGTAACCTCCTTAGCATCACCGTGCTAAATCGTGTCCCTAAGGACAAGCAGATGGGGGTGATCATACTAACGCTTCCTGATACAATCATAAAGAGAAGACCGAGAGACCACACAAGCCAATACTCGACTAGGCTCAGAAATATCCAATCTTACAAACTGGCTGGCTAAGGCCTGAACATCCATCACCATGGGCTTTTGTGCTGCTGGTAGATAAGCTAAACTCCCCAAACTCTCTGCCCGATGACTCAAAGCATCGACCACCACATTGGCCCTTCCCGGGTGGTATAAAATAGTGATATCATAATCCTTAAGCAACTCCAACCACCTCCTCTGACGCAAATTAAGATCCTTCTGCTTGAACAGATGCTACATACTCCGGTGATCAGTATAGATCTCACAAGGGACACTGTACAAATAGTGCCTCCAAATCTTCAAGGCATGGACAATAGTAGCTGACTCAAGGTCGTGGACAGGGTAGTTCTTTTCATGCACCTTCAACTGTCTGGACGAGTAGGAAACCACCCTACGATCCTGTATCAACACCACGCCGAGGCCAACTCGCGACGCGTCATAGTTGACTTATAAGACCCCGAACCAGAAGGCAATACCAATATTGGGGTTATAGTCAAAGCTGTCTTGAGCTTCTGAAAGCTCTCCTCACACTCTTCCGTCCACCTGAACAGAGCACCCTTCTGGGTCAGCCTGGTCATAGGTGCCGCAATAAATGAAAATTCCTCAACAAATCGATTATCCCGCCAAACCTTGGAAACTCTTGATCTCGGTAGCTGAGGATGGTCTGGGCCAACTCTACATTGCTTCCACTTTCTTCAGATCTACCTTGATCCATTCACTAGATACTACATGACCCAAGAATGCCACGGAATCTAACCAGAACTCACATTTTCAGAACTTTGCATATAATTTCTTTTCTCTTAAGGTCTAAAGCACTATCCTCAGGTGTTGCTCACGATCTTCCCAACTCCAGGAGTACACCAGAATGTCATTAATAAAGACAATGACGAACGAGTCAAAATATGGCTAGAATACACTGTAAATCAAATGCATAAATACTGTTGGGGCATTGGTCAACCTAAATGACATAATAAGGAACTCGTAATGACCATACCTAGTTCTGAAAGTAGTCTTCGGGATATCTGGTTCTCGAATCTTCAAGACCATACCTAGTCCTGAAAGCAGTCTTTGGGATATCTGGCTCTAGAATCTTCAACTAATGATAACCTAAATGCAAGTCAATCTTGGAAAACACTCGAGCACTCTGTAGCTGATCAAATAGGTCATCAATACATGGCAACGGATACCGGTTCTTCATTGTAACTTTGTTCAATTGGTGATAATTAATGCACATACGCATAGACCATCCTTTTTCTTTACAAATAAGATATGAGCACACCAAGGTGACACACTGGGCCGAATAAAACCCTTATCAAGCAATTCCTATAACTGTTCCTTCAACTTCTTCAACTTAGGAGGGGCCATACGGTAAGGAGGAATAAAGATGGGCTGAGTGCCCGACAACAGATCAATGCCAAAATCAAATCTCTGTCGGGTGGCATACCCAAAAAATCAATTGGAAACACATCAAGAAAATCCCTTACTAGTGGGACTGAATCAACTCTAGAGGTATCAATACTGACATCTCTCACATAGGCTAGATACGCGTCACACCCCTTCTCAACCATTCGCTGAGCTTTAAGAAATGAAATAACCCTGCTAGGAGTGTAATCTAAGGTACCCCTCCACTCTAATCACGATAAACCTATCATAGCCAATGTCACAGTTTGGCATGACAATCAAGAATAGCATAATGGGGCGAAAACCAGTCCATGCCCAAGATAACATCAAAATCCACCATGATGAGCAATAATAAATCGGCTCTGGTCTCAAAACCACTAAGGATGATCTATACACGGTCCACAATAAGTGAATCTCCTACAAAAGTAGACACATAAATAAGGGAACTCAAAGAATCCTGAGATACGCCCAAATGCGAGGTAAAATAAGAAGACACATAAGAATAAGTGGAGCCTAGATCGAATAGAACCGATGCATCTCTATGACAGACCAGAACAATACCTGTAATGGTAGAATCGATAGTAACAGCCTTGGTACAAGAAAGAAGGGCATAGTATCTGGCCTAACCTCCTCATCTAAGGCGACCCCTACCACCCTGACCTCTACATAGGGCTGGTTGAGCAGGTGGGGTGGCAGCTGGTGCTATAATCATAGTTTGAGGACCTGGTGGAGCATGTTGTGGCTGAAACGTCTATGAAGGTGCACCCCTCATAAATTTGGGACAATCCCTCACCATATGGCGAGTTTCGCCACACTCAAAACAAGCTCTAGGAGGACGTGGCAGTTGTGACTAACTTGGGCCAGGTCTGCTAGACTAACCACTGATGGCACCTCGTGCAGGAGGCACACTATATTCTAGAGGTGTATAATAAGGCTCCTAAGGTCTAAGCAGAGCTGGAATACCACTGGCAGCTGGAAGAGCTGAATGAACGTGGCGACTCATATAATCCCTACCATAACAAACTGCAGTTGGGGCACGGGCACCAGAATAATGGCCTAACTCTCGAGACCTCTTGGCCTTTCTCTCCTCCCTATCCCGAGCAAGAATTCCCTCTACTCTCCTAGCAATACTCACCACCTTTTGATACGAGATGTCCATCTCAAGCTCACGGGCCATGCTAGTCGTGATGCTGGGAGTGAGTCCCTCAATAAACTGGCGGACCCTTTCTCGAACTGTTGAAACCAAAGATGGTGCATATCTAGGCAAGTCACTAAAGTGGACTGCATACTCTGAAACAGTCATAGTACCCTAGCGCAACTGCTCAAACTCCGCGCGCCAAGCGTTCCTGAGGCTCTAAGGGACACACTCCCTCAAAAACATGTTAGAGAACTGAGTCCATGAAAGGGAAGCTGCCTCAGCTGGACTGTCCAACTCATAAGTTCGCCACCACTGATAGGCTGCCCCTCAAAGTGAAAGGTAGTGAAAGGAACCCTACTCGACTCAGCTATGCCCATAGTGTAGATAATACGTTGGCACTCCTCCAGAAATCCCTGAGCATCCTTTGAGGCTAGACCACTGAATGTAGGAGGCTTGTACTTCTTGTACCTCGCAAGCCTCCATTGCTCCTCCTCCGAAGTTGTTGCCCTACCCTCGGGCTGAACTGGGGATACAAGCGGTACCTATATAACCTCTAGGATCTGATCAACCTGAACCCGCTGCTCTGCAGTGCGAGTGACGGGAGTCAGCGCTCCTCCCCCGGCCTGAGATGTGGCTGCAGCAAGGGGAATCAACCCTGCCGGAGCTAAAGTGTTGTACATGATCATGAACTGTGCAAGGGTCTTCTTGAAGAGATGGAGTAGTAGCAGTAGGTGTATCAGGTGCCTGTGCTCCGGCTGGAACTACTGGGGGCTCCTCTGCAGAAGCTCGTGCGGGTGCTCTAGCTGCACCGCGTGCACGTCCTGGGCCTCTACCCGGGCCTGGCCTTGAGCAACTCTAGCAGGGGGCATGGGTGCCTGATCATGTCCGGTAGCATGTGTCCTTACCATCTGTGAGAGATTAGAAGATAAAAGTTTAGAATTTTGAAGTCAATAATCTCGCACGACAAGGAATCAAATGAAATGAAAATTTTCTAACAGTTCCATAGCATCCCGAAGATAAGTACAAACGTCTTCGTACCGATCCGCGAGACTCTAATAAATCGACATGTGACTCACGACTCCTATGAACATAGAGCTCTGATACCAACTTTTCACGACCCAGTTCTCCCTCTGTGAACTGTCTTGATGACACCTACTCTCTACGACTAGGTAAGCTTGACATTTTGCGGAATAAAAGGCGAAAACATGAAAGCTATCAACTAATAAGTAAATTTAAACAAGGAAAATGAGATACCACTCGGCATGTACATTAACACTTCAAAGAAAACACAATAACTCTCCAAAAATTTGGAAAGTCATAAGTCACAAGCTACAGAAGTAAATAGTGCTCCTAAACTCCGGGAACTATCAATGAAGAAAATACAAGAAAGTCTTTAACTTAAGGAAGAGTAGAGAGGCACTCCTATATCTGTGGACGCGGAAGATATACCTTGAAGTCTCTCAATGCAGCAACCACATATCTAGACTCGAGGCTGATAGCTAGTACTTGGATATGTACATGGAAAACATGTGTAGGAAAGGGCATGATTACACCATAATAGTACCCAGTAAGTGCCAAGCCTAACCTCGGTCGAGTAGTGACGAGGTCAGGTCAGGGTCCTACTGGTTTAAACATAATAAACTTTAACAGAAAGAGATATCACAGTAAATAAGTAAATAGTATAATTTTAACCAGGAAATAAACACAGAAGCACAACAACTTAAAAGACAGTAATAGCAATAGGGGATCTCCCGGGATATCGTCCCGTAGTCCAAAACATAAATATGCAAGGGGATCTCCCGGAATAACGTTCCGTAGTCCCAAAATAAATATGCAGTGCCGGGGGATCTCCCGAAATATCATTCTGTAGTCCCAAAGTAAATATGAAGTACATGGGGATCTCCCATGATACCATTCCGTAATTCCAAAGTAAATATGCAGCTCAATCAATACAAAGAACAGTGATATCAAAGAAATTTGTAGTTTAAACTAAGTTTACATTAAAGAAACAGGGAATTTCACTAGAACATGTTGCATAGAGTTCAAATAGACGGTTTAAACACGTAAGCATGATTTTCTAACCTAAACAAGGTAATAACATATGTAATGTAGTTCACACAAGGAAAAACAGGTTAAGACTTAGTGAAAAACGGAGTTTTACAACAAATAGTCCGTGTACGCACTCATCACCTCACATACACGACACTCATATATCAAACAATACCACAATCCTAACGAGAGTTCCCCCACATAAGATTAGGCAAGCCACTTACCTCGAACCAAGCTCAAATCAAATCCGAAATCACGTTGTTGCCACGAGTATCTGACTCCGAATAACCCAAATCTAATTAAATCAATTACACAATGTAACTATAACTACCAACAACTAATTTAGTTAATGAAATCTAATCCAAGGCAAGAAAATAGAAAAATGCCCAAAAAACTTCCCCGGACCCACATCTCGGAATCGGGTAAAAGTCACAAATTATGAACTGTAACGACCCGACAGGTCGTTTTGAGCTTTTGCACTTTGCTCGCCAGTTCTCGGGCATGACTTGATCCGTGTGATGTATTATGACTTATGTAAATTGTTGGTTTTGGTTTTCAGGGTAATCAGAATGAATTTGGAAGAACAGTTCTCAGTTTGAAGCTTAAAATTTGAAAAGTTTGACCAAGATTTGACTTGTTGGTATATAATCTTGGATCATAATTTTTATGATTTGGTTAGATCCGTTAGGTGATTTGCGACTTAGGAGAGTGATCGGAATGCATTTTGTAAGTCCGTGGAAGGTTTAGGCTTGAATTGGCGAAATTAAAATTTTGTCGTTTTCCGGTTGATAGGTGAGATTTTGATATAGAGGTCGGAATGGAATTCCGGAAGTTGTAGTAGCTCTGTTGTGTCATTTGTGACGTGTGTTCAAAATTTCAGGTCATTCGGACGTGGTTTGGTTGGGTTTTTGATCAAAACGTAATTTGGAAGTTCTTGAAATTCTTAGGCTTGAATCCGATGTGATTTTGGTGTTTTGATGTTGTTTTGGGCGATCCGAAGGTTGGAACAAGTTTGTATGAGGTTGTGGGATATGTTGGCATGTTTGGTTGAGGTCCTGAAGGCCTCGGGTGAGGTTTGGGGGGTCAATCGGACCATTTCATGTTGTTTGGAATTGCAGAAAATTGCTGATTAGTGTTGCAGAGAAATGGCCTTCGCGTTCGCGAGTAGGCCCTCGCTGGTGAAGTCTGGAATTTTAGCCTTTGCGTTCGCGACGAAGGCACTGCGTTTGCAAAGGGATGATTTATTAGGCATCGTATTTGCGGGTGAAGCTCCGCGTTCGCGTAAGGAAATTGGCCAGCTGGGCTTGAGGTGTTTTATTCATCGCGTTCGCTAGAGAGGTAATGCGATCGCGAAGGGTCAAGCTAAGGATCCATCGGGTTCGCGAGTGGATGGTCGCGATCACGAAGAGTAATTTTGGGTCAAAGTTATTTTGTGCTTCGCGAATGCGAGGCATCGACCGCGTTCGCGAAGAAGGTTTTTGATGCCTGGGCAGAATGTTTAAATAGCCATTGTCCGCGATTTTGGGGCTAACTTTCACCATTTTTGGTCGATTTTGGAGCTTTTTGAGAGGATTTAAAGAGGGATTCAAGAGATAACACCTGGAGGTACGATTTTTTTGAACTCAATACTCGATCTTATGTTGATTCTTTCTTGTTTAATCATGAAATATGTGGAAATTAAAGCATAAAATTGGGGAATTAGGGCTTGAATTTGGAGAGTGTAAATTGGGAATTTGAGGGGGCAATTGAGGTCCGATTTTGATGTTCTTGGTATGTATAGAATCATGAGAGGATGAAGATTCTATTGATATAACTTTAATCGGATTCCGAAATGTGGGCCCGGGGGGCGGGTTTGAGCAATTTCGATATTTGTTGATGTAAATTTGATATTTTTGAGTGGACTTTGTTCCGTTAGCATATTTTAATGGTTATGTACTAATTATGGCTAGATTTGGAGTATCCGGAGGTCGATTTGTGAGGGCAAAGGCATCGCGGGCTAGAGTTTGGACCGGATCGAGATAAGTAATGATTGTAAATACTGTCTTGAGGGTTTGATACCCCGGATTTCACATAGTTGTACTACTTTGAGGTGACACGCACGCTATATGACGAGTGTGGAGTCATGCACCGTTGGGGATTGAGACTTGGTCCGTCCCGTATGACTGTTAAGTCACGTATTTGATTTGAAATCTAATGATAATCTATATTTTAGAGATTGATATTATATTTTGGGATGTATGCCATGTTTGGGGCCTTGTGCTGACCTGTTGAGACCCTTAGGGGCATTTTTACTATTCTTCCTCACTCTATTTGTTTTGAAAGTGTATCCTCATTCATGTTTTACCTGTTTGTTGTTTAAATATGGTTTTATCACTTTACTTCTTAATAATGTGAAAACTGTTTGGGCTGAGTTCCCCGTTTTATTAATGGTCCGTGTGATTGTGAGGTTGATGACTGAAATGGACCGAGGGTCTGATTGTGAGGTTGATGACTGAGATAGACCGAGGGTCTGATTATGAGGTTAAGGACTGAGAGAGACCAATGGCCTAGTGGTGAGGATTATATATTTATGGATCGGGCTGCACGCCGCGACAATATATATAAATATAAATGTATACGGATCGGACTGCACACCGCAGCGATATGTTGGATTGGGCTGCACGCCGCAGGGATATAGCGCTTGGGTTGTAGGAGCCCCTCCGGAGTCTGCACACCCCTAGTGAGCGCCGTCGACGAGATATATGGATCGGGCTGCACGCCACAGCGATATATGGATCGGGTTGTACACCGCAGCGATTACTATATGCTACCTATTGAGTGTGAGTGTTGAGTGCGAGCGCTGATTGGTAAGAGTTGAGTCACGAGTGACTGAGAGGCTTGCCCGAAGGGCGACAAATAATGCCCTAATAACGCCCAACTATGCCTCCTAAGAGGTCTAGTTTATGAACTTACTATTTTTCACTCCTCCTTAAAGTGAGTTTTTATCGAATATGTTGATATAATTACTGCTTTCACTCATCTTTAGATCGATCCTCTATTGAAAATGTTGAGCAAACGCTTTAAACAACTTTCATTCAAACTGAAGTTTTTAAGTTATGAAATGGGTATAAATTTCTGTTTTGCCCGAGGGGCTGTATACGAACTATGTTTTGCCCGAGGGGCCGATTATGGTTTTCATCTCTTTTATTATAAATGGTATTGAACCCCTACTGAAACTGTTGGAAAGCATTTTCAAATGATTTTTACCAAAAGCTAGATTTTAAATGAGACAATTGACTCGTATTCTGATTTGGAAGCTTGTTGTGCTTATTGAGTTTATCATAAATGTAGAGTCATCATTTCCTACTGCTCAGTCTTTATTTACTCTTATTACTTACTGAGTTGGAGTACTCACATTACTCCATGCACCTCGTGTATAGATTCAGGTATTATGGAACCCAGTAGCGGGTGTTGATTGCTTAGAGGCGGAGACATTGGAGCAAGGTGACTGCACGACGTTCGCAGCATTGCTTTCCTTCCCCTCATTTTCATTATTGTATTTAGTACATTTTTAGACTCTTGTGGGATTCAGACCTTGGTAGATGCTCATGACTAGTGACACCCTGATTTCGGGCTTGTGTAATTATTCTGCACTTTTCTTTTAAATTTTCATTATGAGATTATTGGTTTATAAATGGTATAAAACAACTTTTATTGGAAAATGATTGATTCGGGAGTTGTGTCGGCTGGCCTAGTTTCACGATAGGCGCCATCACGACCGGGTCGGGTTTGGGTCGTGACAAGTTGGTATCAGAGTATAGGTTACATAGGTCTCACGAGTCATGAGCAAGTTTAGTAGAGTCTCGCGGATCGGTACGGAGACGTCTATACTTATCCTCGGGAGGCTGCAGAACCTTTAGGAAAAATTCACATTCTTGAAATTCTTATCGTGCGTCCTTGATTCAGCTTGAAAAGTAACTCTTTGAATTCCTTCCACGCATTTGTATGCACGCATGAGCGCTCAGTATCTAATGTGCATCGATGGCTTGTGATTCCCCAATCAAGGGGCGAGATGTGATCTCTGTGTGTTGATGTTGGATCAGTCTGGAAGACTTGAGGCCGGATTTTTGCCTATAGCTCGAGCCTTGAGCTATTGATTTTGTGAGTGCGTGCTTCTGGATCTATATGTTTTGTGGTGTCCCTATTAAGGGGAGTAATGATAGAATAGCTACATGATGAGTATGTTATTACTGCGAGGTGTATTCATATGATTTGGAAATGACGAGAAGGGTCTGCTGGAGGATAGAAGAATTATTAGGTACTTGATTTTCATCTCGATTGGAGGTTTAGCCCCGAGTTATGGGTGTGTGAAGAATCTTTTCATGTGTTCTAGTTGGGAGTGAAGTAAATTTCATGTTACAGTATGAGTTCAAACTCAGGAAGATTAAGTGACTGCGTAATGTGTATGACGGTGGAAGGTATACAGAAATGTTAATTTGAGGCAAAGCAGGTGGGGTTATCTCCTGCGAAGTGTTCTGAAGTTTTGTGATCCTTTTGTTGTCAGTTAGAAGATCTCATTTACAAGTAAATTATATGTGTTGGAATTTAAATTTGGGTCGCTTAAGATAATGGGTTTAACTGTTACGAGAGTGAATGCGAGATTATGTAAGATTTAAAGTACCAGATGGTCTATGTTTCACAAGCTTATGAAGGATCGAGTTTAATCTTACTATGGTATTATGGCAGCAATAAAGTATATGCGTTATGAGTTATTGTGTATGTCTTGGTCTATGGCTTCAAACCAAGTGGGGAGTCTGCTATTGATTAGTTTATTGCACGGTTATGTACTATGTTGGTTCCTGTTTGAGGCATACGGGTGAATCAGTTATGGCTTACGGAGATTGAGACCGAGGATGGCTCGAGTAAAGGAAAATTTTGACAAAGGTTATGTCATGCTTTATAGGTGTATGAGAATCACGGAATGTCTTGAGTTGTTGTTGGTAATGGATGCTCGGTGCATAGAGCAGGAAGTTGCTTGGTTGTTCTAGGATGAGGTTACACTCTGCAGTGTTGGAGTACTATTGAGGCACAGGTGGTTCTGTTCATTTGGTCAGGCTAATTGCAGTTTGAATATAGTGAATGACTCTCGAGAATGGTTCTAATGTGTTCAAGATTTTACATGTAACAATTGGGTATTTTCAAGTTGTATATGTGGCTAGAAACTAAGTTTTCATTGGAAGATGTCAAGACTCATGGTATTTTTCTATATTAATTATGGGATTCTATGTGTCAGTATCAGGAAGGTAAAGGTAACAGATTTAGTTTTGCAGGAAGTCTCTTCAGAGTAAAGTATTTTGAATGTGGTGCTTTTGGGAATATTTAAGAGAGTATTCAGCGACTTATGAGTCTTAGACGGTGTGGTTTTGTGCTTTGGTCTTGTTTGGTGAGTATGGGTTGAGGAATTGTGGTGTTGTAGCAAGAAGAAGTATCAAGTTGAAGGTAAATTAGAAGGGAACTTGGATAGATGGGATAGCTTGGTAGTAGGTCGAGTCGGTATGGTAAGGATATGATTAGTTCTTGGATACTTACGAGGTAATGAGTTTCTACAGGTGTTTCGCGGCAATTCTCTTGGGTTTTAGTGACTTGCGTAGCTCGGTTGAGTTAGAAGGATTCAATCTAACGATTTAGTGGTGTGCAAATGGAACTCGGAGAGCTCTAGATGATTTCTATCACAGTTAGAGAGGTATATTTTTCCTATTGGGCGTGAGGAGCATGGGATATATAGTGATTTACTTCTAGATGGGATCAATGAGAAGTTCTTGGCTAGTGGAGTACATAGTTGCTTGTGGTTCGGAAGGGATATGAAGTTCTCGTGATTATCCTAGGATGGTACGGGTTATGCGGTATGTTGTGTAGGATTGAGATTTGCATGTGTAAGGTCACAGTTCAGATTTGAAAGGGAGGTCACAAATTCTTAAATAGCATGGGCAACTTCAGGTGACAAGATAAATGAGATCACTGATTGGTGTGGCTTGATGAGGGTATACATTTCAGATAGGGCGATGTGTTTGAGTTATGGATGTTTTATTGGTATTGCGGCACTATCTTGTCCGATCGTCTGATGATATTCGAGTCTGCTTGGTGGCACAGAAGAATTATAGGTGTACCTCTCATGAGATGATTGAGTACTAGAGGTGTGTTATATATGCGAGCGGCGGAATTGGGATCAGATATAGTAATTCGTGTGCTTTATGGACTTGGAGACTAGAAGTTCTCATGTACATGTTAACTCGTGGTTGTGGACAGCAAAGATGTGGGTAAGTTAGTCAGATGATAGTGTGTGCTATGATTCAGTCATTGTGAACCTTAGGAGGATTATTTATCTGTTATGTGTGACTAGAGTTGATGTGTGGTTCATTGGTAGACCTATATAGATGTGTGTTTTGCATCGAGACTGCTTTGTTGACATCGAGTTGCCATTGGTGAGGGATGTGTTGATTCGGTTGTTATTGAGCTATTAGTAATCAGAGGGATCTATGAGTTACCTTTCTGTGTTGCGAGCCATTAGGATTTGTTGATTATAGGCACATGTGGTGCGGTGTTATTAGGGCCTCTAAGTGGAATTCGAGCAAGAAGAGCATTGGGTATTGCTCGATGGATGGCGTATCGATTATGTCCTTTCGAGTTGTGTGGTGTCATGTAATTGCCTCGCGATGGTTATGATGATTGCTTTGGTTTTAGATATCATATTGCACACGGTTGTCGATTTTGAGCATAGTAACTTAAGGTGTCTCATGTGGACGTGTTTGGATGGGGTCGCCCATTGGAGCGAAGCTATGTGGAAGTATGATCCTGCGAGTTAGATTCATATGTTCTGTTTCTACAACGTGTGGCGGGTTCTTAGCCTTGTGTTGTGGTGGTACTAGTGAGATTGAGGTACAACTCTTTCATTTGAGTCATTTTCATGAATTGAGTAAGTTCGGATTGTGGCTTATTGGTGCACGAATTGCACAAGTCATAGCTTTAGTCTATATTGATGTGTCAATGTCACCAGAGTAGTTGTGTTGGATTAAATGAGATCGTCGGGATATTTAATGATTGCAAATGGCTTTGATATCAGCATGTTGGAAGGATAATATTGAGGTTCAGCTCAGAAATTTGCTATGGTCCTTGTCAAAGGAGAAGTGGCTTCATCAATGGTTGATCTGAGAAAACGGTTATGGCTTACTGCCTGTTTCATTTATCATTGGCAGTATATGAAAGTGTTGGAATGAGACTTTAGTTGATAAGAGGTTTCCTATCGATATTCGGGTATTGTGTGCAGTTGCTGTGATTATAAGTTATCGCTGCGAGTGTTTGAGTTATTTGGTATATCATGTAATTGCACCGAGGTTGCGGGTATGGGTTATTACATCTTGTTCGAGCTTAGTCAGAGTATAGATGTGAGATTTTGATCTTGTGGATGATTTCATAAGTGAAAGTGTGGTTCTAAGGTTCATGGGCTAGGTTGGACTGTGAAATTTTAGTTACATTGTGTTATCGGACCTATACGAGTTAGACTAACATGGAAGCACCCCTGGGTATGTGCATGGTAAGGTTATTCAGCGATTGGTTGGCTTTTGGAACAACTCTGGGCGCGTTCAAGGATGAACGTATGTTTAAGTGGGGCAGGATGTAACGACCCGACCGGTCGTTTTGAGCTTTTGCACTATGCTCGCCAGTTCTCGGGCATGACTTACTCTGGTGATGTATTGTGACTTATGTAAATCGTTGGTTTTGGTTTTCAGGGTAATCAGAATGAATTTGGAAGAACAGTTCTCAGTTTGAAGCTTGAAATTTGAAAGGTTTGACCAAGATTTGACTTATTAGTATATGATCGCGGATCGGAATTTTTATGATTTAGATAGCTCCGTTAGGTGATTTGGGACTTAGGAGCATGATCGGAATGCATTTTGGAAGTCTGTGGAAGGTTTAGGCTTGAATTGGCAAAATTGAAATTTTGGCGTTTTCCGGTTGATAGGTGAGATTTTGATATAGAGGTCGGAATAGAATTCCGGAAGTTGCAGTAGCTCTGTTGTGTTATTTGTGACGTGTGTGCAAAATTTCAGGTCATTCGGACGTGGTTTTGTTGGATTTTTGATCAAAAGCGTAATTTGGAAGTTCTTGACATTCTTAGGCTTGAATCCGATGTGATTTTGGTGTTTTGATGTTGTTTTGGGCGTTTCGAAAATTGGAACAAGTTTGAATGAGGTTATGGGATATGTTGGCATATTTGGTTGAGGTCCCGAGGGCCTCGGGTGAGTTTCGGGTGGTCAATCGGACCATTTCATGTTGTTTGGAATTGCATAAAATTGTTGATCAGTGTTGCAGAGAAATGGCCGTCGTGTTCGCGAGTAGGCCCTCGCATTCGCAAAGGGTTAGCTGGTGAAGGCTGGACTTTTAGCCTTCGCGTTCGCTAGGATGGATCCGCGTTCGCGAAGGGCTGATTGTTTGGGCATCGCTTTCGCGGGTGAATCTCCGCTTTCGCGTAGAGGAAATTGGCCAGCTGGGCTTGAGGTGTTTTATTCATCGCGTTCGCGAGAGAGGTAACACGATCACGAAGGGTCAAGCTGAGGAGCCATCGCATTCGCAAGTGGCTGGTCGCGATCGCGCAGAGTAATTTTGGGTCAAAGTTATTTTGTGCTTCACAAACGGGAGGCGTTGACCGCGTTCACGAAGAAGGTTTTTGATGTTTGGGCAGAATGTTTAAATAGCCATTGTCCGCAATTTTGTGGCAAACTTTCACCATTTTTGGGCGATTTTGGAGCTTTTTGAGAAGATTTGAAGAGGGATTCAAGAGATAACACCTGGAGGTAAGATTTGTTTGAACTCAATACTCGATCCTATGTTGATTCTTACTTGTTTAATCATGAAATATGTGTAAATTAAAGCCTAAAATTGGGGAATTAGGGCTTGAATTTGGAGAGTGTAAATTGAGAATTTGAGGGGGCAATTGAGGTCCGATTTTGATATTCTTGGTATGTATAGACTCGTGAGAGGATGAGGATTCTATTGATATGACTTTTATCAGATTCCGAGACATGGGTCGCATAGAGAATTGGGCAGGGGTGGATTTGTTCAATGTGATGTTGATGTAAATTAGATATTTTCGAGTGGGCTTTGTTCCATTAGCATATTTTAATAGTTATGTACTGATTGTGGCTAGCTTTGGAGCATCCGGAGGTCGATTCATGAGGGCAAAGGAATCACGGGCTAGAGTTTGGACCGGATTGAGGTAAGTAATGATTGTAAATACTGTCCTGAGGGTTTGAAACCCCGGATTTCACATCGTTGTGCTACTTTGAGGTGACACACACACTAGATGACGAGCGTGGAGTCGTGCACCTTTGGGGATTGAGACTTGGTCCGTCCCATACAACTGTTAAGTCGCGTATTTGATTTAAAATTTTATGATAATCCATATTTTAGAGATTGATATTATATTTTGGGATGTATGCCATGTTTGGGGCCTTGTGCCGACCTGTTGAGGCCCTTAGGGGCATTTTTACTATTCTTCCACACTCTATTTGTTTTGAAAGCGTATCCTCATTCATGTTTTACCTGTTTATTGTTTAAATCTAATTTTATCACTTTACTCCATAAAAATGTGAAAACTGCTTGGGCTGAGATTGTGAGGTTGATGACTGAGATAGACCGAGGGTCTAATTGTGAGGTTAAGGAGTGAGAGAGGCCGACGGCCTGGTGGTGAGGATTTTATATTTATGGATCGGGCTGCACGTTACAGCAATATATATAAATATATATGTATAAGGATCGGGCTGCACTCCACAGCGATATGTTGGATCGGGATGCACACTGCAGCAATATAGCGCTTGGGCAGTAGGAGCCCCTCCAGAGTTTGCACACCTCCAATGAGAGCCGTCGACAAGATATATGGATCGGGCTGCACGTCGTAGCGATATATATATCGGGCTACGTGCTGCATCGGTTACTATATGGTACCTATTGAGAGAGAGTGCTGAGCATGAGCGCTGACCGGTAAGAGTGAGTCATGAGTGACTGAGAGGCTTGCCCGAGGGGCTATAGATATACATGTACATGAGTGATGCTTTGCCTGAGGGGCCTGTTTATGAACTTACTGTTTTTCACTCCTCCTTAAAGTGAGTTTTTATCGAATATGTTGATTTAATTATTGCTTTCACTAATCTTTAGATCGAGCCTCTATTGAAAATGTTGAGCAAACGCTTTAAACAACTTTCATTCAAACTGAAGTTTTTAAGTTATGAAATGGGTATAAATTTCTGTTTTGCCCGAGGGGCTGTATACGAACTATGTTTTGCCCGAGGGGCCGATTATGGTTTTCATCTATTTTATTATAAATGGTATTGAACCCCTACAGAAACTGTTGGAAAGAATTTTCCAATAATTTTTACCAAAAGCTGGATTTTAAATGAGACAATTGACTCATATTCTGATTTGGAAGCCTGTTGTGCTTGTTGAGTTTATCATAAATGTGGAGTCATCGTTTCCTACTACTCAATCTTTATTTACTCTTATTACTTACTGGGTTGGAGTACTCACATTACTCCCTGCACCTCATGTACAGATTCAGGTATTACGGAACCCGGTAGCGGCTGTTGATTGCTTAGAAGCGGAGTCATTGGAGTTAGCAAGGTGGCTGCACGACGTTCATAGCATTGCTTTCCTTCCCCTCATTTTCATTATTGTATTTAGTACATTTTTAGACTCTTGTGGGATTTAGACCTTGGTAGATGCTCATGACTAGTGACACTCTGATGTCGGGCTTGTGTAACTATTCCGCACTTTTCTTTTAAATTTTCATTATGAGATTATTGGTTTATAAATGGTATAAAAATAACTTTTATTGGAAAATGGTTGATTCAGGAGTTGTGTCGGTTGGCCTAGTTTCACGATAGGCACCATCACGATTGAGTCGGTTTTGGGTCGTGACATGAACACCCATTCACTCACGAGTCTAACTATACCAAATTCATTCAAATCCAATACCAAAATCTCGATCAAAATCCCAAAATTCGGCCTAAGAACTTTTCTCAAATTTTCCCAATTATTCACCCCTAATCCGAAATTAAATGATGAATTCATGTTTAGATTAATGGATATAATCAAAAAGGAGTTAGGAATCATTATCCACAAACTTCTTCCGAAAATCTCTCCAAATTTTGCCTTCTACCGAGCTCTCAATCAAAATTTGAAGTTATAAACTCAAACCCTAGTTTTGAACTATAAAATCTGCCTAGTTACGCCCTTCATCGCGAACGCGACCACCATCTCGCATTCGCGTAGAACTAAAACTCCACTGCTCATTTTTCCTCTTTCGCGAACGCGAGCGCCTTCTCGCGAACATGAAGCTTCAGCTTCCAGAGCCTTCGCAAACGCGACTCCTCACTCGCGAACGTGATGAGTAAACTCATGGGTTCCCAGCCGCTCCATCTTCTCTACGCGAATGCGATGCCATTCACGCGTTCACGATACACTGAAATCCAAATCTTCGCGAACGAGTCTCCAGACTCGCGAATGCGAAGAAAATTTTCTCCTCCTGCCCAAACTCTTCTTCGCGAACACGGGCTCATCTTCGGGAACGCGGAGAACAAATCTTCTGCAATAAAACACCAGCAAAATCTGTCATCTTCTTAAGTCCAAAATGACCCGTTGAGCATCTGAAACACACTCGAGGCCCCCGAGACCTCAACCAAACATACAAACCAACCATAAAGTACCATACAAACTTAGTCAAGCCCTCAAAACACACCAAACAATGCTAAATCACGAATCACCCTTCATCCCAAACTTAATGAACTTGAAACTTCAAAATTCTACACCTGATGTTGTAACCAACCAAACCATGTACGATTGACCCCAAATTTTGCACACAGGTCATATTCAACACTACGGACCTCAAAAACACAATCCGGACATGCCTCTAAGCCCAAAATCACTCTGCGGAGCTAACGGAATCAACGGAATCTTATTCCGGAGTTGTCTTCACACTGTTCCAACTATGGTCCAAATTCTAAGGCTTAGGCTCTCATTCAGGGACTAAGTATCCCAAAACACTCCGAAACTTAAAACGAATCATCCCGGCAAATCACAATAGTAGAAAAAGACATGCGAGAAGCATTTAATAGGGGATCGAGACTCTAACTCTAAAAACGACCGACCGGGTCGTTACAAATGATGAGAATCATCATTTTTTTATTTTTTTCATGTGAGGATGTCTTGATGAGCAAAAAATGCACAAGAGTATCAATTAGTCCAAATCTTCGACAACAATAACTATGCTTTAATTAAACAAGCTCCGGACAACAAATATAACCTCACTGACAATATTTCTCCATTTAAAATTGATCCAAATTGTTTGTCCATGTGTTCAGGCAGTTTAACTTTTTGAGAATACTTACTTTTTCTAGAAAATAAGACTACAAGGAAGAAGTCTAATAATCTAACAACAATATCCATATATTTTGGTCCGCGTAATTTTTTAATTTGGTTATCTCGGCCTTAAACGGAAGTCTGCCAAATGACTAACTATACTAGAGTATTAACTTGAGTTACCTGTATTTTAGCATAAGGTATCGGGTAAACTTACTGTAGTACCTCACAACATGATTAATTCATGACAAGAACAACAACTTAAATTAATTTTTGGACAACCATTGATAATAAGTTATTTGGGTTTTAAATTTAGTATTTGATTTTGAGTTGTGACTCAAGACTTGGTGACTTGATGCTATAACCTTAAGTAACAATCTTGTTATTCTAAACGAGAAGCATATTGTTAAATTTTGGTATGGCTAATCCATTTGTTCAACTGAAAGTACGATTGTAACGTCTGTATTTGGTACATTCACTCCATCTGTATACACCCAATTGTACGTTATATTGGGAGTTAAATAATAAAAAACTGAAATAAGCTAATAGATAAATTAACAAATATAAATTTTTTAGCCTTTAAACTTTGGATAACAAAAACAAAACGAAAAAGGTTAGAAATAACTGAGTATTAAAATAATATCAAAGTGCACTTAATATTTCATAAGATAATACTTAATCCTATTATTTAATGAAATAACATGTAAAAAATAAACTAATGAATTACATTTCATTATTTGTCAACTTGCAGGCCACTCTTTTTTTTTTAAATTCTAATTTATTTGTCCTATTTAAAGACAACATATTTGCTCAATCGAAAAAATAATTATTTCTCTTCAGTTAGGCAGTCAATAGCTAGGAATTTTGTAAAATCCTCTGTCAATCCACGCTTTTCATCAGTTTTCAATACCATTTAAAAGTGCATTATTAAACTCTTCAGTTGCTTAATCAAGCAAAAAATCATCAACTAAAAATAAAGAAGCTTTATTACTGTAAACCTTTTCCACTCTAAGAAAACAATACTTAGAAATATAATCACTTGTAAGCAACGTGGATGTAAAGAAAACAAAAAAAGAGAGTAAACAATCACATATAACATATCAATCGATTCTTGCAAGAGCAATGGTTATCAAGTCGGGTGCAACTTTATAATTGGATGTTATCATCTCAATCGGATCTTCATGTCAGACGCCCTATATTTAAAGTTGAGCTTTAATATATAGCTTTTTTTCTTCTCCACTTTTTTTAACCCCTATCATGTGCATATATCAAACAAAAATTGTACAAGGAGGGGGACATAGACCAAAACCTTCATTAGAAGTTAGCTTTGATAAAGCACTAAAAGAAAGGTTAACTAACTATCTAAGTAAGAACTAGCTGTGTGCTTTACAACCCTAGAATCTTCTTGCTGCTGAAGAAGCCTTCCCTTGCTCCTTCTTAAATTTGTTGAAAACATCTTCCATTTCTACTCTCCCCTACTTACTCGTTTCCTCAAACCATTATGGAGGTTGAAAACACCATCCTGAGTGTTTGTTAGTTTTGAAACGAAAAGCAGGGGTCTTCGAGGCATCCATGCGCATGTGAGCTCGAATCTCTGTTTCCATGTCTTCTATCCTTAAGTATAATATTGAGTCCTCAATTTGTGCAACATACTTTGCCAATGAATCCGCGATTGCATTACCTTCCCTGTAGCTGTCACGACCTAAAATCCACTAAGGGCCGTGATGGCGCCGGACACCACTGTCAGACAAGCCAACAATAAATAATTAGAAAATTCTCGTTTTGATCTTTCTGAAATTATAACTTTTCTTCAGTTTAACTAGCAAAAGATGAGCTTTATAAAATAAATTATAATATTTTTCCAAATAAATACTGAATAATCCCATTGTTATCCCATAACCCAATGTCACAAGTGCATGAACAATTTCTAGGAAATAAAATGTAATAATACAATGACGGTCCGGAATACAAATTGGACAAAAAAGAAGATACAATACTCTGAAAGAGACTCTGCTGGCTGCGGGTCATCTCGAGAGATGCATCTCAACTAATTCCCCGTGTCAACCATGTCGCTGCGCCCAACTAGGCCACTAGACATACATGTGCATGTGCAACAAAAATTCACAGCAAGTGTAGTATGAGTACCAAAATAAGCGTACTCAGTAAGTATTCCGTCTAACCTCGAAGAAGTAGTGATGAGAGGTCGACTTTGACACTTACTAGTGGTCCAAGAATATAATACCAATAATGTAAAAAATCATGAATTTTATAAAGAGACTGCAAACTCAATAATCATGAAGCAAGTAAACAATTCTTTTGTTAATAGAAACTTCTAAACTTATTTTCCTTTTTTAACAATTTACAACTTCGGCCGATGAGGCCACATTGATTATCAAAATTCCAAAACAGTCAATCAAATCATGCCCAAATCATGCTGAGGTCGTACGACCCGATCCAATATAATATTTAAATTGCGCACTGCTAGAGGATCGAATGGCGCGAACCATAGATGCATCTATTACCCCGCTCGCGAATCATACATGCGATGCGGTCAAATATAAGTAAAAAATTATCCTGCTCGCGAATCATACATGCGACACAGGTACACATAAATACACACATTCAAACAGTCAATCAAGACTTCATCAGGGAAATAATACCTAAGGAAATGACAACTACTCTTTTAACAGTCAAGAAAGTGGTGTTTAGCCCTTTAGACATTTATTTACCAGGTTTAATATGATTTAAGCCTTTTAAATTATCAGTAAAGTTACAAGTACGACAAGTAAAGCGTGTTTTTGGATCCTAAACTACCCGGACTTAAGCATAATAATGTCTACGCACGGACTCTCATCACCTCGTGTGTATGTAGCCCCTACAAATAGAAGCACATATTCAATTATTTCACATATGGGGATGATTCCCTCTTACAAGGTTAGAAAGGAGACTCACCTTGCTCTAAAATTCCATAACCGGCTTCCAAGCCCTTCCGAAGACTCAAATCGATGCACAACGCTTTAAAACTAGCTGATAAATATGCAAATCCATAAATACATACTCTAAAACTCATCATAATTCAATTTGCAACAATTTCCAACTCCGTTCGAAAAGTCGATAAAAATCATCCTCGAGCCCACGTGCCCGGATTAATTTTTGAAGATAAACTTTACCCATAACCTCACAAAATTAAATATATAATTTACTCTCAATTTCATGCCCAAATTCGTGGTAAAAATCTAAAATATCAATTTCTAGGTCTTCTACCCAAAACCCATAATTTCTACTAACTTTCATGTTTAAATCCTTGTACAAACCATGTATTTAACTCACAACTAGTATAAATCACTTACCTCATGATATATGATGAATCCCCTCTTCAAAAGCTCCAAGAATCGTGCAAGCTAAGTGAAAAATAGGTAAAATGAACTCAAACCCCGCTTTTAAAATATTCTGCCCAGGCCAAGTCCGCCCTTCTTCGCTGTCACAACCCTGGTTTGCCCTCCGTGAACCATCGCGACGGTACCTAGTCTTTACGACTAGGTAAGCCTAACAATGCGGAAAATAAACCAATTTACGGAAGAAATAATTAAAAACCGAAATAGTGAAATAAAACAGCGTTTAAAAGTGCTGCTCGACATAAACAATATCAACCCTCAAAAACTAATACATTCCCAAAATCCGGAACCCCATGAATCACAAGCTAAGAGATACATAAAAGGCTCTAACTCCAGAAATGTCTAACAAAAGGAAAATACAGAAGGACTATACTATTACAGAAATAGAAAGGGACTCCTCCGCCTGCGGACGTGGAAGATATACCTCGAAGTCTCTACAGAAGCGCCTCGCCTCAAGGATGACAAGACTGAGTGGAAGTACCTGGATCTGCACATGAAAAACATGCGCAGAAAGGGCATGAGTACACCACAACAGTACTCAGTAAGTGCCAAGCATAACCTCGGTCGGGTAGTGACGA
This sequence comes from Nicotiana tabacum, assembly GCF_000715075.1. NCBI lineage: Eukaryota > Viridiplantae > Streptophyta > Magnoliopsida > Solanales > Solanaceae > Nicotiana > Nicotiana tabacum. The sequence goes on from NC_134080.1 coordinate 27,287,404, forward strand.
GGAAGGTCAGAGACCTACTGAGGTTAAATAAAATATAAGGTTTAATAGTATAGAACAAAAACAATATAAATAAGTACAACAGTAAAAGTAACACATGATATAAGGACAACAACAACTACCACAGAGGCAAAGTAAACACAGAAAGATACAACTCAGTACAAGGATAACAACCGGGGATCTCCTAGTATACCGTCCTATAGTCCCAAACATAAATATCCAGTGCATCTCCTAGGATACTGTCCCGTAGTCCAACTCATAATACTAGGGGATCTCCCGGAATACTGATCTGTAGTCCCAAAAGTAAATACTCAGTACATGGGAAATCTACCGGGTGCAGTCCCGTAGTTCCAATGTAAATGTGCAGGGGGATCTCCCGGAATACCGTTCCTTAGTACCAAAGTAAATATACAGGGGGATCTCCTGGGATACCATCCCCCAAAGTAAACACACAACAACAACAACAAAAAGAGTACACAATCCAATTCAAGTTCCATACCAAGGTAAAACAAGTATTTCTGACCTAGCATGTTGCACGTAATCCAAATAGGGAAGTTTGAGCAAGTAAGGTAGTTAAGTCAACTAAGCTAACAACAGGCTTAAATTGCAAGTAGTAAGAACAGGAAAAAGAAACATACTAGTAATTACTTAATGAAAAACTGGATTTTCAACAATTAGCACAAGTACGTACTCGTCACCTCACGTACAAGGCATTTCAATTATCAATAATACCAAATCCTAAGGGGAAGGTCCCCTACACAAGGTTAGGCAAGTCACTTACCTCGAACCGACTCAAAGTCAACCTGAAACCACGTTCTTGCCACGAGTACTCGACTCCAAATGGCCCAAATCCATTCAATTCAATTGCATAATGTAAATAACACTTCAAGTAACTGATTCTACAAGGAAATTCTAAGCTAATACATGAAATTAGGTAAAATGACCAAAACACCCCTCGGGCCCATATCTCAGAATCGGATAAAATTTACACTTACAGAATCCTCACACTCTCACGAGTTCAGTCATACCAAAAGTACCAAAATTGGACCTCAAATGGTCCCTCAAATTATCACTCAAAGGTTTCTAATTAATCAATCCCTAACCCCAATTTACCACTGATTTTCCTTAATTTTTCATGCTTACAATGATAAAAATCACCTCAATAACGAGTTTAAGGACCAAAGACCTTACCCCAGTGAGTTCCTCTGAAGATCTCCCTTCAAAATTGTCACGACCCAATCCCCGAACCCGATCGTGATGGCGCCTCTCGTGAAGACAAGGCCAGCCAAACCAAAACGGAACACCTCTTTTAAACAGTTAATCATCATAAACGGTAATAACATATAATATAATATTCATAAATTGAGGAATTTAATGATAATAACAGCAGGAACCATCCCGACACAACCCAAACCGGGGTGTCACAAGTCATGAGCAACTAAAAAATTCGGATACAAGTCTACTGAACACCAAATCCGATACAATAGTTCTAAGAACATAAAAATGATAAGATAAGGGAGGCATGGGGCTGCGGACATCAACAGCTACCTCGTAGTCTCCGAATCACTGCCTGGACTGGGAGAATCAGCACTCATGAGCGGACTCTACGATGCCTGAATCTGCACACATGGTGTAGAGAGTAATGTGAGTACTCCGACTCAGTGAGTAATAATCAGAAATAATGACTGAAAGCAAGAAAACACGTAAAGTCACAAAGCAATTCTATATCAAGCATTAAAAATCACTTAAAGCAGTAAATCCATGAAGAAGTCAAATGAAATTCCTTTAAACCAAGTAAAACAGGTAATTTAGCAGGTAAATAACAAGTAGAAATCTGCCCCTCGGGCACAGTAACATCACTCAGAACAGTATCAGCCCCTCGGGCTCACTCTCAGTATAATATCAGCCCCTCGGGCTCACTCTCAGTACAGTATCAGCCCCTCTGGATCACTCTCAGATCATAATGGGTACCCGCGCTCACTGTGGGTGTGCAGACTCCGGAGGGGCCCCTTACGGCCCAAGCGCTATATCAAGCCACCTCGTGGCATCATCTCTCGGCACTCGGCCTCACATCACTCAAGTCACCTCATGGCATATAAATGTATCTCAGGCCCTCGACCTCATATCACTCAGTATATCCTCACAAATGGCCCTCGGCTCACTCAGTCCGAAAATCATCACAAGCCCCTCGGGCATTAGTAAAACAGTAATTCTCAGCCCAAAACTTCTTTTAGAAATATCATTTAAGTTTCAAATATGAGTAAGAGTGGCTGAGTTTGTAAAACAATAATTATCAACAGGACTGAGTTCAAGTAAAAAATCAATACAGTGAGAAAATAGTGATAAAAATCCCCCGAGGGTTCAAATAGTTGGCACGAAGCCCAAATATGACAATCAGCCCAAATCATGATGATAACAAATAAGTTTCAGTCAAATATGCGGTAAAATCATCGATCGGGACGGACCAAGTCACAATCCCCAGTAGTAAAAGACTCCACGCTCATCATCCAGCGCGTGTCCCACCTCAATATAGCACTACGATGTGCAATCAGGGGTTTCAAACCCTCAGGACATCATTTACAATCATTACTCACCTCGAACCGGCTACAACTCTAGCTCGCGACGCCTTTGCCCCCGAATCGGCCTCCATGCACGTCGAATCTATCCAAAATCAGAACGAATACGTCACAATATGTTAAGGGAGCAAAGCCCAAGCGAAAACAATCGAAAATATCGAAAATCCCGAAATTAGCAAAACCCGAGCCCCAGGCCCACTTCTCGAAACTCAGAAATTTTTACATCAACGGGTTCCTTATCCTTCCACGAGTTCATACATATCAAGGGTTCTCAAATCCGACCCCAAATGGTCCTCCAAATCCCCAAATCAAAACTCAAAATCCCAAGCCCTAGTTCTTCCATTTTTAGCTTAAGTTCCAAGAATTTCTAGGTTGATTTCACAATAGAATCACGTTTTAAGTTCAAAAATCTTACCTCCAATCAATTCTCCTTGAATCCCTCTTTAATCACCTTCAAAAAGCTCTCAAAATACTTAGTTATGAAGGAAAAATGGCTCAAAATCGCGGATGAAATAACTTATAAACTTTCTGCCCAGGGGTTTTTTAGCATGTGCGGACAAAATCCCGCTTCTGCGGTACCGCATATGCAGCCCAAACTACCGCTTCTGCGGTCACTCACTTACTAGCCAAAACCGCATATGCGATAGCAAATTCCGCATCTGCGGCTTCGCAGATGCGGGCACTTTGACTGCTTCTGCAGAAACTGCTCACCCCACCAACTCTCGCATCAGCGGCTTCCCTTCCGCATGTGTGGTACCGCACTTGCAGTCCCAAATCCGCAGATGCAGAAATACCAGAAGCATCAACCTTCTGAATTCTCTTAAGTCCAAAATCTTCCCGTTAGCCATCCGAATTCACCCCGAGACCCCTAGGACCTCAACCACAAGCACCAACATGACCCAATACCTTATTCAAACTTGTTCCAATCATCAAAGCACCTCAACCAACATCAAATTACTCAAAACACATCGGATTCAAGCCTAATTTTTGAGAAATCTTCCGAAATACATTTTCGATCATAAACCTAACCAAAACACGTCCAAATGACCTGAAATTTTGCACACACATCCCAAATGGCATAACGAAGCTACTGCAACTCTTGGAATTCCATTCCGACCCTCGGATCAAAATCTCACCCATCAACCGGAAATCACCAAAATACTAACTTTGCCAATTCAAGCTTAATTCTACACCGGACCTCCAAAATCACTTCCGATTACACTCATAAGTCACAAATCACCTCCCAAAGCTAACCGAACCATCGAAACTCACATCCGAGCCTTCTAACTCATGAGTCAACATCCGGTTGACTTTTCCAACTTAAGCCTTCTTAAAAGAGACTAAGTGTCTCATTTCTTACCAAAACCACACCAAACGCAAACCAATTAACTTGACTACATCAGACACGGATAACGAAGCATAAAGAAGCAGAAATGGGAGAAACGGAGTGGTAACTCATGAGACGACTGGTCGGGTCATCACAAAAATGCTCCCTAAGGCTTCTTCCTGTTTGAAAAGAGGTGAAAATAAGTCAAATTCGCGAAGGCAAGTATTTATATGTTCTGCCCAGCTAATCCGCTTCTGCGGTCCTGCTTTTGCGGAACAAAGGTCGCATCTGCGACAAATTTACTAAACTCAGATTCCGCACCTGCGACTTCCCATACGCAGATGCGGTACCGCTTCTGCGGTAAGGTTCCCGCTTTTGCGGCTCCTGCTGGTTCTCCCCATTTCCACTTCTGCGATGATACTACCACTTCTACGGCTACGCACCTGCGGGACCTAACCGCAGGTACGGTTATGACAGAAGATCAGCAGTTGAAGCTGCTCAAACAAACTCCCAATTCTTCTGACAGCCTTTCGAAACCATTCCGAGGCCCCTGGGACCACAACCAAAAGCACAAACAAGTCTAATACCACTGTCCAAACTTATACCAATCCTTAAAACACCTAAAACAACATCAAAACGATGAATCAACCACGGATTCAAGCCTAAGAACTTCAAAACCCTAAATTTACGCTTTCAATCAAAAAGTCTATCAAACCTCGTCCGAATGACCTGAAATTTTGCACACACGTCACATTCAACACTACGGAGCTACTCTAACTTCCGGAATTCCATTCCGACCCTCGGATCAAAATCTCACTATCGAACCGGAAAACTTTGAAATTCGACTTTCGGCATTTCAAGCCTAAATTAGCTATGGACCTCCAAAACACAATCCGAACACGCTCCTAAACCCGAAATCACCCAACGGAGCTAAAGGAACCATCGAAATTCCATTCTGAGGTCGTCTTCATACTATTCCGACTACTGTCAAATTTCCAAAACTCAGACTCTCATTTAGAGACTAAGTATCCCAAAACTCTCCGAAACTCCAAATAAACCCTCCCGGCAACTCACAATAGCAGAAACAAACACGAGAAAAGAAATTAATAGGGGATCGGGGCATAAATTCTTAAAACGATCGGCCGGGTCGTTACATACTCCCACACTTAAACATTCGTTCATCCTCGAACGAGCATAGAGACATACCTGAAGTAGTGAAAAGATAAGGGTAATGGATGCGCATATCCTGCTCGGTCTCCCAGGTCGCCTCCTCGACCGGCTGACCCCGCCACTGAACCTTCACTGATGCAATGTTCTTTAACCTTAGCTTTTGAACCTACCTGTCCAATATCTCCACTGGCTCCTCAATATAAGATAGATCCTTGTCCAACTGGATTGAACTGAAATCCAACACGTGCAATGGATCCCCGTGATACCTCTGGAGCATCGAAACATGAAATACCGGATGAACTCCTACCAAGCTGGGAGGTAAGGCAAGCTCATAAACAATCTCCCCAACACGCCTCAATATCTCAAAAGCGCCAATTAACCTCGGACTCAACTTTCCCCTTTTCCCAAATCTCATAACGCCCTTCACAGGTGAAACCCGAAGTAGAACCCCGCTCTCCAACCATATAGGAAACATCACGAACCTTCTAGTCCACGTAACTCTTATGTATGGATGGGGTTGTACGGAGTCTATCGTGTATCACCTTAACCTTCTCCAAAGCATCCTGAACCAAGTATGTGCCCAATAATCTGGCCTCACCCGGCTCGAACCAACCCACCGGGGATCTACACCACCTACCATATAAAGCCTCATACGGTTCCATCTGAATGCTGGACTAATAGCTGTTGTTGTAGGCAAACTCCGCTAGTGGCAAGAACTGATCCCAAGACCCTACAAACCCAATCACACACGCACGGAGCATATCCTCAAGAATCTGAATAGTGCGCTCAGACTGTCCATCCGTCAAGGGGTGAAATGCTGTGCTCAACTCCACCTAGTACCCAACTCATGTTGAACGACCCTCTAGAACCGCGATGTGAACTGAGTACCCCTATCGGAAATGATGGAAACTGGAATACCATATAGGCGAACGATCTCCCAGATATAAATCTCCACAAACCGCTCCGAAGAATAAGTAGTACACATAGAAATGAAATACGTGGACTTGGTCAGCCGATCCACAATCACCCAAATGGCATCGAACTTCCTCAATGTCCGTGGGAGCCCAACTACAAAGTCTATGGTGATCCGCTTCCACTTCCACTCTGGAATCTCTATCTGCTGAAGCAACCCACCCGGTCTCTGGTGCTCATACTTCACCTGTTGACAATTGAGGAACCGACCTACAAACCCAACTATATCTTTCTTCATCAGCCTCCACCAATAGTGCTGTCTCAAATCCTTATACATCTTCACGGCACCCGGATGAATGGAATACCGCGAACTATGGGCCTCCTCTAGAATCAACTCCCGAAGCCCATCAACATTGGGTACACAAATTCGACCCTACATCCTCAATACCCCGTCATTACCAATAGTCACATCTCTGGCATCACCATGTTGAACCTTGTCCTTGAGGACAAGCAAATGAGGGTCATCATACTGATGTTCCCTGATACGATCAAATAAGGAAGACTGAGAAACCACACAAGCTAGGACCTGACTGGGCTCCGAAAGATCCAATCTCACAAACTGGCTAGCTAAGGCCTGAACATCCATTGCCATAGGTTTCTCCAATGCTGATAAATAAGCCAAACTCCCCAAACTCTCAGCCCGACGACTCGAGGCAACGACCACCATATTGGCCTTGCCTGGGTGATACAAAATAGTGATATCATAGTCCTTCAACAACTCTAACCACCTCCTCTAGCGCAAATTAAGATCCTTCTGCTTGAACAGATGCTGGAAACTCCGGTGATCAGTATAAATCTCACAAGGCACACCGTACAAATAATGACGCCAGATCTTCAAGGCATAAACAATGGCAGCTAACTCAAGGTCATGGACAGGGTAGTTCTTCTCGTGTACCTTCAACTGTCTGGACGTGTAGGCAATCACCCTATCGCCCTGCATCAATACCGCTCCAAGTCCAATCCTCGAGGCATCACGATAGACAGTATAAAGGTTCAACTCATATCCAAACTGGGGCTGTAGTCAAAGTTGTCTTGAGCTTCTGAAAGCTCCCCTCACACTCTTTCGTCCACTGGAACGGAGTACCCTTCTGGTGACCGTTGTCCCTTTTTAAATTTTTTTTTTTAAAAGTTAGCCGTTGGGCCCGGTTGAACCGGCCCAGGCCCACCTGCCGGTCCTGGGCTCGCAGGCTTTTTGGTAAGGACCGGCCCGCTATGGGCTTTTGCACCACTAGAGACCGGCCCGTTTGGCCCACGGTCCCGGGCCGGTCCCGGGCTGGGCCCGACCCACAATACACCCTTAGTTGTGCCCAATCTATTCTAATAGCACCCACTCAAAACAAAGCAATTGGCGTACCAGAATTTGATAGTTATTTTCGAGCTGAATTATCAAACTTAGTAGACGTGGAGACGCGCGAGAGGCTACTAAAGGAAGCTATTAATGAAGTGAAGATCAATAAATGTATACCAGCTAGTAAACAACTAGAGAAAATAAAGAGACTATAAATATTAAGGGATGGAAAATTCAAAGATTAGATGCAACAGAAGTTTTTAGGAGGAAACAGAGAAATGCAGAGGAAATTTGGAAGAATATGGTGATGGGAGAGAGCATAAAGATTGTGGGTAAATTTTTATGCGAAAATAATAGGAGCAAAATGGTTTACAAAAATGATGTGACAGCCATTAAGAGAGCAGCAACGTCGACCATAGCTCAATATTATTTTTTTGCTACAAATAGCTGATCGACTAATATTAGTAATATTTTATCAATTGACCAATTTTTATAATGAGCTACTTATAAATGGACATAGCTGGTAATTTCCCTATTTACAATGCTCAACTGATTTCACGCCTTACTCATAAATGACTTCTCTTTTATCTTATAAGCTAGAACATAAACGCGAAACTAGTCCGATAATATTATGAAAAAAATACGAAATTTCACTTAAACACTTTTTTTTATATCTCCAAATACTTCAAAAGCTTCAGATCCAACTCCCCCTTCATTTCCTAGTCTCTTCATTTCTCCAAGTTCCTACTTGAATTTGAGATACTTGTCGTGGTTAAAAATTAATGGATGAAATTTAATTAAATAAATTAAAACACTAATCATGGTTAAAGTATTTAATTTCTTCTTTTATCTATTTCCAAATAATATCTTTTGTCTCCTTTAACGGTGAACTTGCTATAATTCTAATACTCTTTTCCCTCTATTTTTGCTTATTACTGCTCTTATTCTTTGCTTTTTGAGATGTTACTTTATAAACTATAACATGTTGCTTTATTCAAGTTGTTGTGTAGTGATATCGAAGATTATCTAATGTTCTTTCTCTTTTTTTGTAGATTATTTTTCCGCGAGTTAATTTTTCTTCACTTCTAAAAATTCTTCTTGTATTCTCATCAAAAAGAAATAAAAAAATATTAGAAGTAAATTCTAACATTTGACTATAAAAATTAAAGAACGGTACAAATCCATTTTGAGGCTCAACTTGAGTTGCCATTTCTCTGTTATTTTGTATTTTCCTCAAAATAGATTTGTACGTTCTTTAATTTTTATTGTCAAATGTTGGAATTTACTTTTAATATTTTTTTTATTTTTTTAATGAGAATGTAAGAAGATTTTATAGAAGTGAAAAATAATTAACTCATGGAAATAAAACTACTACAAGAAAGTGAATGTTAGATAATCACTATTAGAAATCCGGTAAAAAGCGACCACAAAAAGCGACCAAAGTTGGTCGCTTATAGGCCTAAAAGCGACCAAAAAGTGACCAAACATGCCTGGTCGCAATATTGCTGGTCCCTTTATTTTAGGGACCAAATATTCCGGGTAAAGACTATAGCGACCAACTTTGGTCGTTTTATTATTTTAATAATATAATTTTGGCGACCAAAGTTGGTCTCTAAATGTAAAATACGTTATTTATTTATTTATTATTAATCATAAAAAGGCGACTAACTTTGGTCTCTAATCCAAATATTATATTTTAAAATCTAGAAAATAGAGACCAAGATTGGTCGCTTTTTTATTTATTTTTTTATTTTTTTTTTTAAAATAAGCGACCATAGTTGATCGCTAACTTCAAGAAATAATATATTTTTTTAATTATAAGCGACCAACTTTGGTCGCTATATTTTCAGAAATTATTATTTTTAAATAGAATAGCGACCAAAGTTGGTCGCTTTTGAAAAATCTGGGTTAAATAGCGACCAAGGTTGGTCGCTATTGCCCAGAAAATTGTTTTTTTTTAAGGGAAAAGCGACCAATTAGCGACCAAAATTGGTCGCTTTTCTTGGTATATTTTTGCCAGAAAATGCCTGTTTTGGCAGCTACACCACCTGCCAGCTTACCAAAAATCCTAAACATGCATTTTATGCCAACAACAACAACAACAATAAACAACAACAACAACAACAATAAAAAGCAACAAAGTATAAAGTTCAATAGAACTAACACATTAAGCTAACAAAACTAAGTTAATGCTTATTACAAGCCCATTCGAAAACTGGTTCTATTGTCTAGTTCAAAATATATAAAGTACTCAAGGAGTGTTCTTTCAGCATCCTCATCCGAAAGCTGGATTGCCTCGCCCGACTCATTAGGTGGCTGACTGCGTATGAATTCCCCCACATTAGCTGTGAAGCGAACCTATAAGAAAAAATATATTGAATTAGTATTTCAAAATTTATATAAAAGTAAATCAAAATACTTAATGAAAAGTAAAAAACTTACATGTATAGTCGAGGCTCGACCCTCGACCCACCTTTCTAGATCAGTCTCTTTCTTCTTCTTTACAATACGAGTCTCATTGAATAACTCATCTTACTTCATTGGCATCATAAAGTTGTCTGGTGGCTTTGGTGATTATCCTCGTGGTACTATTACTCGGGATGAACTTAGATACAGAGAGTAATTTAGATACAGTACCAGACAGGGTGTGTCTTTGATCAATTGTTGTTCTCATTAACGACAATGATGATGAGAAGGCAATGACATGTCAAACAGTGATAGTGTAGGTAAGAATTTAACATTTCCTAAGCAGATAAAAGAAGAGGTTATAGAGGAATTCTCTACTTCCTCTTGGAAAATGAAGTAGAGAATTCTTCTATAACCTTTTCTTTTATCAATTTAGGAAATGTTAAATTCCTACCTACACCATCATTGTTTGAAATACATGCCATTGCCTTCTCATCATCATTGTCGCTAATGAGAACAACAATTAAAGGCACACTATGCCAGGTACTGTGTCTAAGTTATTCTTGGTGGAAGTTGCATTGCATGTCTAATAAAGTCATCAATCCCTTCTACAAAATACTCCCGCAATCCTAAATTTCAATTCATATCCACAAAAGTTCAATTCATATCCTAAAGGCTCAATTCATATCCTAAAAGTTCAATTCATACACAAAAATTTCAATTCATATCCTAAAAGTTCAATTCATACACAAAAATTTCAATTCATATCCTAAAGGTTCAACTCATATCCACAAAAGTTCAAGTCATATCCTAAAATTTTAATTTATAAACTAAAATTCCAATACATAAACTAATATCCTAAAGGTTCAATTCATATCCTAAAGGTTCAACTCATATCCAGAAAAGTTCAAGTCATATCCTAAAATTTCAATTTATAAACTAAAATTCCAATACATAAACTAATATCCTAAAGGTTCAATTCATATCCTAAAGGTTCAACTCATATCTACAAAAGTTCAAGTCATATCCTAAAATTTTAATTTATAAACTAAAATTCCAATACATAAACAAATATCCTAAAGGTTCAATTCATATCCTAAAGGTTCAACTCATATCCACAAAAGTTCAAGTCATATCCTAAAATTTCAATTTATAAACTAAAATTCCAATACATAAACTAATATGTTCAATTCATATCCTAAAGGTTCAACTCATATCCACAAAAGTTCAAGTCATATCCTAAAATTTCAATTTATAAACTAAAATTCCAATACATAAACTAATATGTTCAATTCATATCCTAAAGATTCAACTCATATCCACAAAAGTTCAAGTCATATCCTAAAATTTCAATTTATAAACTAAAATTCCAATACATAAACTAAAAGTCCAATTCACATCCTAAAGATTCAATTCATATCCTAAAGGTTCAACTCATATCCACAAAAGTTCAAGTCATATCCTAAAATTCCAATTTATAAACTAAAATTCCAATACATAAACTAAAAGTTCAATTCATATCCTAAAGGTTCAATTCATATCCTAAAGGTTCAACTCATATCCACAAAAGTTCAAGTCATATCCTTAAATTTCAATTTATAAACTAAAATTTCAATATATAAACTAATATGTTCAATTCATATCCTAAAGGTTCAACTCATATCCACAAAAGTTCAAGTCATATCCTAAAATTTCAATTTATAAACTAAAATTCCAATACATAAACAAATATCCTAAAGGTTCAATTCATATGCTAAAGGTTCAACTCATATCCACAAAAGTTCAAGTCATATCCTAAAATTTCAATTTATAAACTAAAATTCCAATACATAAACAAATATCCTAAAGGTTCAATTCATATCCTAAAGGTTCAACTCATATCCACAAAAGTTCAAGTCATATCCTAAAATTTCAATTTATAAACTAAAATTCCAATACATAAACTAATATGTTCAATTCATATCCTAAAGGTTCAACTCATATCCACAAAAGTTCAAGTCATATCCTAAAATTTCAATTTATAAACTAAAATTCCAATACATAAACTAATATCCTAAAGGTTCAATTCATACCCTAAAGGTTCAACTCATATCCACAAAAGTTCAAGTCATATCCTAAAATTTTAATTTATAAACTAAAATTCCAATATATAAACTAAAAGTCCAATTCATATCCTAAAGGTTCAATTCATATCCTAAAGGTTCAACTCATATCCCCAAAAGTTCAAGTCATATCCTAAAATTCCAATTTATAAACTAAAATTCCAATACATAAACTAAAAGTCCAATTCATATCCTAAATGTTCAATTCATATCCTAAAGGTTCAACTCATATCCACAAAAGTTCAAGTCATATCCTAAAATTTCAATTTATAAACTAAAATTTCAATACATAAACTAAAAGTCCAACTCATATCCTAAAGGTTCAATTCATATCCTAAAGGTTCAACTCATATCCAAACTGGGGCTGTAGTCAAAGTTGTCTTGAGCTTCTGAAAGCTCCCCTCACACTCTTTCGTCCACTGGAACGGAGTACCCTTCTGGTGACCGTTGTCCCTTTTTAAATTTTTTTTTTTAAAAGTTAGCCGTTGGGCCCGGTTGAACCGGCCCAGGCCCACCTGCCGGTCCTGGGCTCGCAGGCTTTTTGGTAAGGACCGGCCCGCTATGGGCTTTTGCACCACTAGAGACCGGCCCGTTTGGCCCACGGTCCCGGGCCGGTCCCGGGCTGGGCCCGACCCACAATACACCCTTAGTTGTGCCCAATCTATTCTAATAGCACCCACTCAAAACAAAGCAATTGGCGTACCAGAATTTGATAGTTATTTTCGAGCTGAATTATCAAACTTAGTAGACGTGGAGACGCGCGAGAGGCTACTAAAGGAAGCTATTAATGAAGTGAAGATCAATAAATGTATACCAGCTAGTAAACAACTAGAGAAAATAAAGAGACTATAAATATTAAGGGATGGAAAATTCAAAGATTAGATGCAACAGAAGTTTTTAGGAGGAAACAGAGAAATGCAGAGGAAATTTGGAAGAATATGGTGATGGGAGAGAGCATAAAGATTGTGGGTAAATTTTTATGCGAAAATAATAGGAGCAAAATGGTTTACAAAAATGATGTGACAGCCATTAAGAGAGCAGCAACGTCGACCATAGCTCAATATTATTTTTTTGCTACAAATAGCTGATCGATTAATATTAGTAATATTTTATCAATTGACCAATTTTTATAATGAGCTACTTATAAATGGACATAGCTGGTAATTTCCCTATTTACAATGCTCAACTGATTTCACGCCTTACTCATAAATGACTTCTCTTTTATCTTATAAGCTAGAACATAAACGCGAAACTAGTCCGATAATATTATGAAAAAAATACGAAATTTCACTTAAACACTTTTTTTTATATCTCCAAATACTTCAAAAGCTTCAGATCCAACTCCCCCTTCATTTCCTAGTCTCTTCATTTCTCCAAGTTCCTACTTGGATTTGAGATACTTGTCGTGGTTAAAAATTAATGGATGAAATTTAATTAAATAAATTAAAACACTAATCATGGTTAAAGTATTTAATTTCTTCTTTTATCTATTTCCAAATAATATCTTTTGTCTCCTTTAACGGTGAACTTGCTATAATTCTAATACTCTTTTCCCTCTATTTTTGCTTATTACTGCTCTTATTCTTTGCTTTTTGAGATGTTACTTTATAAACTATAACATGTTGCTTTATTCAAGTTGTTGTGTAGTGATATCGAAGATTATCTAATGTTCTTTCTCTTTTTTTGTAGATTATTTTTCCGCGAGTTAATTTTTCTTCACTTCTAAAAATTCTTCTTGTATTCTCATCAAAAAGAAATAAAAAAATATTAGAAGTAAATTCTAACATTTGACTATAAAAATTAAAGAACGGTACAAATCCATTTTGAGGCTCAACTTGAGTTGCCATTTCTCTGTTATTTTGTATTTTCCTCAAAATAGATTTGTACGTTCTTTAATTTTTATTGTCAAATGTTGGAATTTACTTCTAATATTTTTTTTATTTTTTTAATGAGAATGTAAGAAGATTTTATAGAAGTGAAAAATAATTAACTCATGGAAATAAAACTACTACAAGAAAGTGAATGTTAGATAATCACTATTAGAAATCCGGTAAAAAGCGACCACAAAAAGCGACCAAAGTTGGTCGCTTATAGGCCTAAAAGCGACCAAAAAGCGACCAAACATGCCTGGTCGCAATATTGCTGGTCCCTTTATTTTAGGGACCAAATATTCCGGGTAAAGACTATAGCGACCAACTTTGGTCGCTTTATTATTTTAATAATATAATTTTGGCGACCAAAGTTGGTCTCTAAATGTAAAATACGTTATTTATTTATTTATTATTAATCATAAAAAGGCGACTAACTTTGGTCTCTAATCCAAATATTATATTTTAAAATCTAGAAAATAGAGACCAAGATTGGTCGCTTTTTTATTAATTTTTTTATTTTTTTTTTAAAATAAGCGACCATAGTTGATCGCTAACTTCAAGAAATAATATATTTTTTTAATTATAAGCGACCAACTTTGGTCGCTATATTTTCAGAAATTATTATTTTTAAATAGAATAGCGACCAAAGTTGGTCGCTTTTGAAAAATCTGGGTTAAATAGCGACCAAGGTTGGTCGCTATTGCCCAGAAAATTGTTTTTTTTTAAGGGAAAAGCGACCAATTAGCGACCAAAATTGGTCGCTTTTCTTGGTATATTTTTGCCAGAAAATGCCTGTTTTGGCAGCTACACCACCTGCCAGCTTACCAAAAATCCTAAACATGCATTTTATGCCAACAACAACAACAACAATAAACAACAACAACAACAACAATAAAAAGCAACAAAGTATAAAGTTCAATAGAACTAACACATTAAGCTAACAAAACTAAGTTAATGCTTATTACAAGCCCATTCGAAAACTGGTTCTATTGTCTAGTTCAAAATATATAAAGTACTCAAGGAGTGTTCTTTCAGCATCCTCATCCGAAAGCTGGATTGCCTCGCCCGACTCATTAGGTGGCTGACTGCGTATGAATTCCCCCACATTAGCTGTGAAGCGAACCTATAAGAAAAAATATATTGAATTAGTATTTCAAAATTTATATAAAAGTAAATCAAAATACTTAATGAAAAGTAAAAAACTTACATGTATAGTCGAGGCTCGACCCTCGACCCACCTTTCTAGATCAGTCTCTTTCTTCTTCTTTACAATACGAGTCTCATTGAATAACTCATCTTACTTCATTGGCATCATAAAGTTGTCTGGTGGCTTTGGTGATTATCCTCGTGGTACTATTACTCGGGATGAACTTAGATACAGAGAGTAACTTGGATACAGTACCCGACATGGTGTGTCTTTGATCAATTGTTGTTCTCATTAACGACAATGATGATGAGAAGGCAATGACATGTCAAACAGTGATAGTGTAGGTAAGAATTTAACATTTCCTAAGCAGATAAAAGAAGAGGTTATAGAGGAATTCTCTACTTCCTCTTGGAAAATGAAGTAGAGAATTCCTCTATAACCTTTTCTTTTATCAATTTAGGAAATGTTAAATTCCTACCTACACCATCATTGTTTGAAATACATGCCATTGCCTTCTCATCATCATTGTCGCTAATGAGAACAACAATTAAAGGCACACTATGCCAGGTACTGTGTCTAAGTTATTCTTGGTGGAAGTTGCATTGCATGTCTAATAAAGTCATCAATCCCTTCTACAAAATACTCCCGCAATCCTAAATTTCAATTCATATCCACAAAAGTTCAATTCATATCCTAAAGGCTCAATTCATATCCTAAAAGTTCAATTCATACACAAAAATTTCAATTCATATCCTAAAAGTTCAATTCATACACAAAAATTTCAATTCATATCCTAAAGGTTCAACTCATATCCACAAAAGTTCAAGTCATATCCTAAAATTGTAATTTATAAACTAAAATTCCAATACATAAACTAATATCCTAAAGGTTCAATTCATATCCTAAAGGTTCAACTCATATCCAGAAAAGTTCAAGTCATATCCTAAAATTTCAATTTATAAACTAAAATTCCAATACATAAACTAATATCCTAAAGGTTCAATTCATATCCTAAAGGTTCAACTCATATCTACAAAAGTTCAAGTCATATCCTAAAATTTTAATTTATAAACTAAAATTCCAATACATAAACAAATATCCTAAAGGTTCAATTCATATCCTAAAGGTTCAACTCATATCCACAAAAGTTCAAGTCATATCCTAAAATTTCAATTTATAAACTAAAATTCCAATACATAAACTAATATGTTCAATTCATATCCTAAAGGTTCAACTCATATCCACAAAAGTTCAAGTCATATCCTAAAATTTCAATTTATAAACTAAAATTCCAATACATAAACTAATATGTTCAATTCATATCCTAAAGATTCAACTCATATCCACAAAAGTTCAAGTCATATCCTAAAATTTCAATTTATAAACTAAAATTCCAATACATAAACTAAAAGTCCAATTCACATCCTAAAGATTCAATTCATATCCTAAAGGTTCAACTCATATCCACAAAAGTTCAAGTCATATCCTAAAATTCCAATTTATAAACTAAAATTCCAATACATAAACTAAAAGTTCAATTCATATCCTAAAGGTTCAATTCATATCCTAAAGGTTCAACTCATATCCACAAAAGTTCAAGTCATATCCTTAAATTTCAATTTATAAACTAAAATTTCAATATATAAACTAATATGTTCAATTCATATCCTAAAGGTTCAACTCATATCCACAAAAGTTCAAGTCATATCCTAAAATTTCAATTTATAAACTAAAATTCCAATACATAAACAAATATCCTAAAGGTTCAATTCATATGCTAAAGGTTCAACTCATATCCACAAAAGTTCAAGTCATATCCTAAAATTTCAATTTATAAACTAAAATTCCAATACATAAACAAATATCCTAAAGGTTCAATTCATATCCTAAAGGTTCAACTCATATCCACAAAAGTTCAAGTCATATCCTAAAATTTCAATTTATAAACTAAAATTCCAATACATAAACTAATATGTTCAATTCATATCCTAAAGGTTCAACTCATATCCACAAAAGTTCAAGTCATATCCTAAAATTTCAATTTATAAACTAAAATTCCAATACATAAACTAATATCCTAAAGGTTCAATTCATACCCTAAAGGTTCAACTCATATCCACAAAAGTTCAAGTCATATCCTAAAATTTTAATTTATAAACTAAAATTCCAATATATAAACTAAAAGTCCAATTCATATCCTAAAGGTTCAATTCATATCCTAAAGGTTCAACTCATATCCCCAAAAGTTCAAGTCATATCCTAAAATTCCAATTTATAAACTAAAATTCCAATACATAAACTAAAAGTCCAATTCATATCCTAAATGTTCAATTCATATCCTAAAGGTTCAACTCATATCCACAAAAGTTCAAGTCATATCCTAAAATTTCAATTTATAAACTAAAATTTCAATACATAAACTAAAAGTCCAACTCATATCCTAAAGGTTCAATTCATATCCTAAAGGTTCAACTCATATCCACAAAAGTTCAATTCATATCCTAAAATTTTAATTTATAAACTAAACTTCCAATACATAAACCAAAAATTTCAATTCATATCTTAAAGGTTCAATTCATATTCTAAAGGTTCAACTCATATCCACAAAAGTTCAAGTCATATCTTAAAATTTTAATTTATAAACTAAAATTCCAATACATAATCCTAAAGGTGCAACTCTAACATGGAGAAATTAAACCCTAATATGGAGAAATTAACTTTGAACCCTAACATGGTTGAACAAATAATATATAACTTTGAACCCTAACATGGATAAATTAAACAAAATCACTGTATTTCGGAAAAAAACAAAGAAAGGAGAAAGAAACCTACCTTGGGAATGGAGGTCGCCGGCGGTGGAGCTGCTACCGTCGGTGGTCGTCGGTGGCGTGGGTGGCGCCGCTGTTGCTGGGAGTCGGAGGGGGGGGGGGTTGAGTGTGAGAGAGAAAAGAGAGATTTTGGGGATTTTTTTTGAAAGAATGGGAGGGGAAACCCGATTTTGACACTGGAATTAAAAATAGCGACCAACTTTGGTCGCTATTTTGGTAGCAAAATAAGTTTTGACTTTTTGACCGAAATATTTCTAAAAAAAATTAAATTACTTTTAATTCAATTTAAAATTATGTACATATGTAGTATATATTTAGGATTTTAATTCAATTTAAGCTATATATATATATATATATATATATATTAATTGATATAAGTCAAGACGTTTTAATTTATTGTTAATATATATACATGCATATGAGTAGGTTATAAGTCGATGAATCAATTTACAAGTGTATCAATACCTAAAAGAACTCGTCCCTGTGTTCCGAGCGCTTCATGTTCTTATATATATATATACACACTATATACTATATTATACTATATATATCGAATATACCTTGATATATAATACACTTAGTATATATACTATACTATACTATATTATACTATACTATACTATGCACTAAATATTAATACTATACATATATAGCTTTTATATATATATATATACACTATACTATATATATAGTATAGTGTATTATATAATACACTATACTATACACTTAGTATATATATACTATACTATACTATGCACTAAGTATTAGTGTACTATACTATACTATACTATACTATACTATACTATACTATACTATACTATACTATACTATACTATACTATACTATACTATACTATACTATACTATACTATACTATACTATACTATACTATACTATACTATACTATACTATACTATACTATACTATACTATACTATACTATACTATACTATACTATACTATACTATACTATACTATACTATACTATACTATACTATACTATACTATACTATACTATACTATACTATACTATACTATACTATACTATACTATACTATACTATACTATACTATACTATACTATACTATACTATACTATACTATACTATACTATACTATACTATACTATACTATACTATACTATACTATACTATACTATACTATACTATACTATACTATACTATACTATACTATACTATACTATACTATACTATACTATACTATACTATACTATACTATACTATACTATACTATACTATACTATACTATACTATACTATACTATACTATACTATACTATACTATACTATACTATACTATACTATACTATACTATACTATACTATACTATACTATACTATACTATACTATACTATACTATACTATACTATACTATACTATACTATACTATACTATACTATACTATACTATACTATACTATACTATACTATACTATACTATACTATACTATACTATACTATACTATACTATACTATACTATACTATACTATACTATACTATACTATACTATACTATACTATACTATACTATACTATACTATACTATACTATACTATACTATACTATACTATACTATACTATACTATACTATACTATACTATACTATACTATACTATACTATACTATACTATACTATACTATACTATACTATACTATACTATACTATACTATACTATACTATACTATACTATACTATACTATACTATACTATACTATACTATACTATACTATACTATACTATACTATACTATACTATACTATACTATACTATACTATACTATACTATACTATACTATACTATACTATACTATACTATACTATACTATACTATACTATACTATACTATACTATACTATACTATGTTCTTATATATATATATATATATATATATATATATATATATATATATATATATATATATATGCTTCGTAGTACTGCTTAACTGCATATATAGCATGTTAGAGTATATTTTAGTCTATTCATCCTTTGTATTACAAAAGTGTTAGCGGGTTACATTTATATTATTTAGATAGTAAATACAAAAGTGATTTTTAATTTTGACCATTGTTGACCTGAAAAGAGACCAACTTTGGTCGCTAAATATACATAAATTTAAATTAGCGACCAACAATTTAAATCAAATTTATTTATATTTTATATAATATTTAAAATAATAATATAATTGTTAAACGTTAGAACTCGATCCCAGATTAGCGACCAAAGTTGGTCTCTATTTTCGTAAGCGACCAACTTTGGTCGCTAAATTTGAATTATATTTTTTTATATTTTATAAAATTTTTTAAATAAAAATATAATTATTAAAATTTTATAATTGGGTCCCATTTTAGCGACCAAAGTTGGTCGCTATCTGCTTACCCCTTAATTAGCGACCAACTTTGGTCGCTAATTTAAGTTATATTTATTTATATTTTATAATTTTTTTAAAATAATATTATAATTATTATAATTATATAAGTGGGTCCCCCTGTAGCGACCAACGTTGGTCGCTAATCTCAGTATACCTTTGACTAAGCAAGTCTGACCAGTCCGGTCAATATTTTGACAAAATTAGCGACCAAGTAGCGACCAACCTTGGTCGCTAATGTATATCAAATAATTATTTTATTATTTTCTCCAATTTAGCGACCAACTTTGGTCGCTTTTCTTGACATACCAACTTTGGTCGCTAAAGTTTGGTCTCTTTTTTCCGGAATTCTAGTAGTAGTGAATGTGTAGCTATAATTATGAGATTGTAAAAGATATTATTTGGGAATGAATAAAGAAGGAAATAAATACTTTAACTATAGTTAGGGCTTTAATTTATTCAATTAAATCTCGTCCATTAATTTTTAACCATGACAAGTATCTCAAATCTAAGTAGGAACT
The DNA here is from genome assembly GCF_000715075.1 of Nicotiana tabacum. NCBI lineage: Eukaryota > Viridiplantae > Streptophyta > Magnoliopsida > Solanales > Solanaceae > Nicotiana > Nicotiana tabacum. The sequence goes on from NC_134080.1 coordinate 27,307,989, forward strand.
TGAAGAAATGGAGAAGTAGGAAATGGAGGGGAGTTGGATCCAAAAGCTTCCGACAACATCTTAAACAAGATTTAAGAGGGATTTCATAATATAAGTTGTGATTTCATATATTTGCATCTTCTTATCTTTTACCTGAGTTAGTGAGTATCATATTTGGCGTGATAATTGATTCACCTGTTTAAAAATAAAATAAAAAAAATTGATTCACCTATTGACGTAAGTGGTACTCTCATTGTTCCAGTTTATGTGAACATATTTTCTTTTTGATCGGTTCCTAAAAGAATGACTCCTTTCTAAATCTACCCTTAATGAGAAACTTTTATAATCACACAAATACTATAGACCTCTTTTTGACTTGTTTAGGACCACAAATTTAAAAAATCTTTATTTTTTTTCTTAAATTTCGTGCCCATTCAAACAGAAATTGGTATTAGAATGTTTTAGTTGAAATTAAACTGTCATTTTCTCAACAAAGGTTGACGAAGAAGACAATTTTCTAGGTTTGGTTTCAAGAGTTGTCAAGTTGTACACAATACGAATCATGATAAGATAAGTCAACCAATTTCTGTCCTTTAACATATCCCTCAAACTGCCAAACTTTACTGTTCTATGTTCTTTGCTTTACTTAACTGAAGATTGAATTCATCAGCAGCCATCAGTACAGTGAAGCTAAGAATTCTCTGTTCAGCATCATTCTTGTTATGGGATATTAACCGGGTCGGATATTGATATCGGGTTCATTTGAACATATTTTTGACGCAGAGTATAAATTTAGTATGAAAATTATAGTAGATATTAACTCATAACTTTAAAAATACAATTGGTTCAATGCTAATACCTCAAAATATTAAACTCAGAGATTTAAATCCCGGATCCGCCTCAGTGCAGCTTGGTGTACAAAGTATCTCGCGCTCATGCAAGGTCCGGGGAAGAGCCGGAACCTAAGGGGTGTGATGTAGGCCGCCTACGCCGATGCAAACATCAGTGACTGATTCCACAGTTGATCACAAAAAGTTAAATTTCCAGCAGGCTGCAGCATGTTCATGAGAAATAGTTAACCAGTAAAAGGACAAGGACATCTCACAAAAGCTACTGGAAAATCAATTCTGATACCAAAGAAAAGGACTTTCAACCCCAAAACTTCAATATGTCCATTAGTTAATAATATCAAAGCTGCAGCTTTAGTTTCCAGCAAATGCCATGATCCAAATAGAAAGATTTTGTGGCCCCTTTTATTTTCTTGGACAGATCCTCTCTCACGAATTAACAACAATTGACTGATGTGAAAGTGGAATATTACATTGATGGTATAGTTGTGAAAGGTCAGTTGTAAGAGGAAAAATCCAAGGAAATTTTGTACAGTCAGTTAGTTAAAGTGGCAATCTTAATGATAGCTGCAAAGTCTGTGACTTCTTTTCATTTTTGGTGGAAATGAATGCATGCTTTCAAGAAACTTTCTTTTAAAGATTCTCATGTTTGTCCACTGATTTTATTGACCTTTCTGTCAGTTTTTTTTTCTCGTTAAAGAAGCATGAGTTAGTTGAATTGTAATTTGTATAGTAAGAATTTTATTGTCAAATATCAACAAGATCAGAAAATATATTTAATAAGAAACTAGAATTTGGGTATCATTCTTTTATCGGGAAATCTCAAGAAATATAGTGTGTCAGTATAATATATGTGTGGGTCATAGAAATATGTACTAGTAGTAGTATTTTATGAAATTTCTATTTGTCTTGTTGTTACTACTGATATGTTCCTTTTCATTGATGGCAGACCACCTTAATTGATTAGGATCAATTTCTTTGTATCTTTCCCTTCTGCATTATGGTTTATGCTAAAAGCAATACACAAGATGACAGAAACTTGGAAAAACACTGTATCCTATATATATTAGGTTATGTTCCCTTTTTGTCTTCTTTGCTTACATGAAGTGAGGTCTTGTATTTGACATAAATCCACCTTCATTCATTTTATGCAACTAGTTGTATATTTGCAAGTTTATTACTCTGTTTTCACTGTTCTTGAGCCGAAAGTCTATCGGAAACAATTTCTCCACCTTTATAAGATAGGGGCTGCGTACATATTACCCTCCCAGAATTCAGTTCTGGGATTCCACTGAATTTTTCGTTGTTGTTGTTGTATACTTGCAAGAACTAAGTGAAAACAACCAAGGCTTATACACAATATAAGTAGTATCGGTAGAAGTTTCTCACACAATATAATTGACTTGCGTTCGATTTTTCACTACTTTGTGGTTGAAGTCGAAAAAAAGAGTATTTGAAGTTAAAGTTATATTTGGAAGTTGAAGTTGCCATGGACTTCAGTTCAGAGGTGGATGTAGAGTGTTGACGATGCAGAGTAAAAATTTATATATAAAATTCGGTAAAATTATAAAAATAGTAGATATGAACCCATAACTTTAAAAATATAATGGATTCAATATTAAGACCTTAAAAATTGACCCATAAAATATAAATCCTCGATCCGCCTATGCTTCAGTTTGACGAAAGTTTTACATACCACTTTTCAACTTGTACAACCTATACTCATGAGCTACATCCGCTCTTCACTTGGTTGAGCTTACTACCTACTAAATCTTCTTCAAAAGAAAGTTCTAATTATACATGTATACCAGAGTTGAGTTATACGTAAGGAGGGTTATGTATCAAAGTACATGCATACATATCCTATGTGCATTAGTTGTATAGAGGTTATCAAAAAGATCTATAATAGTCTTGCGCCAATCTACACATATGTTTTTAAGATTTTAGGTTAAATGTGCAACTGCTCACGGATCGCTTGTGATTGAAGTCAAATGTTGTTGTCGAGGTTCATTGTGAAACTTGTCTTAGGCAAATTTCATATCGAAAATTGAGAGGGTATCGAAAGTTAGGGGTCATATAAACGCGAGCTTAGCCATCGTTTGGGTCAATGCAAAAGGAAACAAAACCATGCAGCCCAAAAGCCTTGACGTAGCCCAAGCGGTCAGGCCACAACCAACGATATTTATCTTGACAGTTGGGCCTGAGCCGTTACAAATAATATTAGAGTTAGCACCCCCCTCAGTACAATGTTGGAGCAAACCTCATTGTCATTATAGTCAAGTTGTCAACACAAATATTCTTTGCAAGAGAAGGTGACAATTATATAATATGGTGGGAATGAAGCTATAGAATTTCTGATGAATGAGCCTAGCTAATCCAATTTTTTGATATCCATTTGCACTATGAACTTTGGCTTTTCTATTAAACAAAGAACAATTGGATGAGGCAATGAAGTTATAATCATTTCCTATCCATCTGCTCTATGATCTTCCTCCATATTATATTTAATCATGAGAGTCATGTGACTTCCCCTACCCACTCGATCCTCTCACTCTTCCCCAAAAGAAAAAAGAACACCAAAATCATATACTGCTGGATGCCATTATATATGTATATTTGGCCCATAAAAGATCAATGCAGATGTGTTGCTCGGATTCTTTGAAAATATTGGCGGGTGCGGGTTGGATCCTTCAAATATAGTGTATTTTTGGAGAATCCGACACGGTTACGACAACATTTTGGAGAATTCGCGCAACATAGTTCAGAACATTTTGTGTCCTTTCTGATCATGTGTGTAAAGGACTACTTGAGGAGTGTGCTTTCCAAGGTAGGAGCGTCAAAATTTAAAGAAATAAATACAATAAGAAGTCAAGAGGATTCAACACATAGTATATATACCTATAATATTTTTTATCCATTAGAACAGTATGATTTTCGGCGAAGGGGTGTCAATTGATAACCCTTGGAGCCATGTGGCTCCGCCACTGCTTGCACAGTATTTGGTACCTGTTTTGGTGCTTGACTAATCTGGACGCACGTGAAAATCTCACTTTGGACTGTTAAACGTCCCTTATCAAAGGCGACTCCATTTCTAAAGCTCGAATTCAAGACTTTTGATTAAACATGAACGAATACTTACTAACTCACCACAATCTTTGATGGAAAGCGGATGACCCTTAATACTTTTCTCGTCTGGTGATGAAGCAAAGAAATTAAGAAGGTTAAGCAGATGACGTGTCATTAATAGTGAAGGTATTTGTTTCATTAAAGCAATAGATACTCGAGGCATAAGGTCACTAACAAAAACATTAGGAGAGGTGAGGAATGAGGTCCATGAGATAATAAATTCCTAGTGCCCCCACCTTGTGATTAAAAATAAAATTAAGCAAAAGGCTACAACTAATGCCTACAACTGCTAATTAATTAATTAATTAATTCCTTTCTTCTTCTCCTTGAGTGCAGCTTAATCACCAATAAGATTAAAAAGCTTTAAGAAAAATTCCACTTCCCCTTATTCTATCCTTTAAAATAGCCAACAGTGTATATGCTTACCCACTGTGTCAAATCTTATTATAATGCAAATTTTAATGGCACCCAAAGTTTAATTCTTGGTCTTAATCATCATGTTGTCATTAATCTTATGTAATTGTATGATTCTAAATGATTGGTTTACCCCTGCTGAAATTTGGACTTTTCTTGAAATTTGAAATGTGGAAAGGGTCATTGCCACTCCTTTAATTGTCGGTCAAGAGAGAAGATATATTGTGATAAATCATGGCCTAGTTGCTCGAAATTTGTTGTATTTCAAAGTCTATTAGTGACTATGATCATGCTTAAAGTAATTGGTTTAAATCAAATTGCTCACTTCCAATGTTTTTTTATGTTGCCTCTTGACGTTAATTCTTGTTCAGAATGACATCACAGTATTTATGTTTATCTGAATCTACCGGAAAAGAATGTGATCAAGCGCACACCCTTCACCAAAAAAATATACTACTTATATAAGTTAAATACTAGTACTATTTTATATGATTTTATATATATAACACAATTGAGTAAGGCAGTCCGACTATTCAGGATATTCGAAGTGACGTATTGTTCATGAATTTAAAGTGTTGCCTATTTCAGTTGCCAAAACTAAACGAAGACCACCATGTGTGATCTATTTAATTCTTTTTCAATCTAAAATTTTTTCTAATAGACTAACTCTTAAAATTTAAAATTTGTGTAGAAATAAGTAACTAATCTTAAAAGTAATTTTTTAACTAAAAGTTATTTTTAAATAAATTTTATAGTTTAAAATCAAACTCTACAAAAATTTCTTAACAAAAGCTCTCTACAAACTACAAATCCTCTCGACTCTCTATTTCCTTTGGTTTTATGCTTACTTTTATTAGTAAAATTTCTAGTGTTATCTTTTTGTTTCTTTGATTTTGATTTATAAAATTATAGTTTTATGATTTTTTTTATTGTTTAGCTTAATATTGCGGTGTTTGATTTAAAAAAAATTGGTACACCATTCATGGATGATAAAAATTATTGACTTATTTAAAGTTTGATACCCTTGGTAGAATCCTGGCTACGCCACTATTGACCTGCAAAAGATACGAGTAAGGTTACATATACACTATTCTCCCCAGACCTCCGACTACTTGTAAGAATATACCCAATATATTGTTGTTGTTATTGTAATGACATCACTGTATTTGAAGGGGAATCAGTATACGTAGAAAGACTTTTAACATACATGGAGAAGGTACATTGTATGTGCATATTTTCTATCAAATGAAGATCACAAATATATAAAAAAAAATGCATTAATCTGTGAAGATGCGCTCAATGTCTTTAATTTTAGATCAAAAGAGTTTATATATTGTCGCATCTAGAAGATTAATGGGATATTGTTTCCGAAATTTAAAAAGTTAGGAAAATTCAGTAGAATTTATTCTAAATTTTCAGACTAGTAAAAAGAATCCAACATTGGAAATGACAAGGATTAAAGGTTAACATAATCTTGTATTGTCTTGTGATTCGTTGATACTAAGCTTTTTGTAATAAAGAAACTTTAAATTATGGAAATCTATTACTCAATTATGTGACTAGTACAGTTCTTGGATTTTATTCTCGAAAAAAGGAAGTGCCTTTTGACTCTTTTTCCATCATTAAGAAAGAAAATGAAAGTGAAAGAACAAATAGGAATGTACAGCATGAGATAAGCCAATTAAGTTGCTAAGGTTTTCTGACTGGTTAATTTCAACTTGTCCGTTAACGTAGAATCTTGATCCAATTTTACCTGAATATTTACTAATGAATCAAAAAGTTGTATGAACAAACAATGTAAGAAACATTTACACACTTAAGGTGTCTAAAAAAGTAATCACATGCAAATTTATACAATAAGTATTGAATGTAAACCTGAAATAAATGATAACTAATATCATAATTTAAATAATATTTTACGTGAATACAACTTAAACCTTTTACAATCCGTTTATTTAATTACATGTCCCATAAATGAAAAATAAAGAAGAAAAAATATAAGAAGTTCATAATTTTTGGGGTGCAGTATTTGTGTTGCCTCAAAGTGTACTGAATGAGGTAGATAGAAAGTGTCGGAAGTTTTTATGGGGAAGCTCAGAAGAAAAGAAGAAAGTGTCCTTAGTAGCTTGGGAGAAAATTTGTAAACCTAAGAAGCAGGATGGTTTAAATGTACAAGGGTGTAGAAACTGGAATAAAGCTTCTGTGAGTAAAATGATATGGTTGATAATGGAAAAAGTTGATAACCTATGGGTCAAATGGGTACATGGACTTTATATGAACAATGGAGTGGATTTTTGGAACCACATACCTCAGGTTGATCGTAGCTGGTACTGGAAAAGGCTAAATAAACTGAAGTTGTGTATGGTGAACTGATATAGGAATGGAAGATACAACCTGACTACACATGGTAACTATTCAGTAATGCAAGAATATCTAAAACTGATTGGGGACACACCAAGAATGGAAATTGCAGAGCTAGTTTGGAACAGAATCAGTCTATCAAAACGTAGTTTCATCATGTGGTTGACTGTACAAGGTAGACTATTGACAAAGGAAATGATGATGACAATGTGTGGTCTACACAGCTATGAGAGATGTTAAATCAATGGAGTGGTATCAGACTTCAGCAACATGATGCTTTACAATCCTTAAGCAAAATACAAAGTAGTAGATGGACTAGGTGAAGAAGAGCATTGTTGCAGCAATATATGAAGCAGGCGTATACACGATTTGGCAGGCAAGAAACTGGAAAATGTTTAGAGACTCTACTGTACAGAACAATGTCATAATGCAACAGATCCAAAGTGTAATTAGAGAAAGAATGGACATGATAAAGATCTCAAAACGAGCTAGGAAGGCTAGACACATAATACATAGGCTATGTAGTTAGTGTTAGATATTGGATGTAATAGACGAGTAAATTGTTTTTGTTTTGATTTTCCGAGGCTTTTCCTGGGATCGTCGGGTAAAGTGCTCTTATTTGTAAATCTGATTTTGTTTGATGGACTGGTAATACAATTCACATTTATTACCAAAAATAAATAAATATAAGAAGTCTAAGTGTGACGCTCATGATGGAGGGTGCGCAGATGAGATCGGGCCAAAGGGCAGGACTGACAAGCTTCTAGGTTGGGAAGCCTACGAAAAAAAGAACGACAGCTTAGGTGAATCCCACAATAGAAAGGAAAGTGAAGAGTTTTATAAGACATATATAAACAAGTTCACATAGTATGCGCGCTTTTGAGCTTGATGATGACAATAACCCAAGGGATAAACCATAAGGTCTATTGGATCAAAACAGACAATACATGCTATGTTCTTGGACTGTGACATGCTTCTAGGTTGGCAAGCCTACGAAGAAGAGATGCACACGACAGCTTAGGTGAATCCCATAGAAAAGAAAGTAGAGAGTTTTATAAGGCATAACATAAGTTCACATAGTATGCGCGTTTTTGAGCTTGATGATGACAATAACCCAAGGGATAAACCATGAGGTCTATTGGATCAAAACGGACAAACGTGCCATGTTCGTGGACTGTGAAAAGCTTCTAGGAAATTCTCTAAAAACCCTCTTTTTTAATTAAAAAATCCCCTTTTGTTGTTGGCCACTTGGCCTGAATGATGGGCTAAATGTCAACATGCTTCATAGTACTAAATGGCCTCTAACCTAACTGCAGTAATTTGTGGCTTTAGCTCTTAATGCAGGAGGTATATGCCCTACACTCTACAGAGCTACAACATATAGTAGTGGTAGTAGACTTTATAAGGGGTACTTTCCATGATCTAGATAGGCTGAATAAGTCATCTGATGAAATATTCTACTAACACTTGTTAACATTTGGATATAGATTGGATCTGGCTCAAACACAAATTTTACTTGCTGATTTGATTCTTTAGTTTGTAATCTAGAAGCACAATCAATTACTCATCTACTAAGTTTAAAATAACTTATATTTCCACTAATACACTTGATACTACAGTCTACATAAATGTCTAGGAATATAGGCACATACTACGAAAATACTAGTACCAAATTTTACCTTTTCAACTAAATACAACACACATATTGAATTACTAAGGAGAATAGTTTGCTCCTCGCACAAACTGCCCGGATACCATGATTATTAAAAAAAAAGATAGTTTGCTCTTGTGTGTCAGTGTGTGGCTAGTATCTAGTTAATTCATCCCTATATTTCTCTGATGACAAAATTTTTTTACTGTAGAATAATGAAGATCAAGAGGGAAACACAAGAAATTTAAGAGTTAAAACTAAGAAATTAAAATGCATATGAAGGGTCCAAGTCCAATTATTCTCTAGCAATATATTAATTGTTGCTTTTACAAAGAATGGATGCTTGTCACATCTTTTCAAATTCCAAAAGAATAGGTCAAAGTCCCTCATCCACCTTTTGCTTTGTGATTCCTCTTACAATTAATCTACTCTTCCTGTTTATTAATTTTCAAAAACCTTGGACCTTTTTCCACCTTTATTTGCATGCTTAATTCTCCAAAGAGCAGTGCATGTGTCTTTTTGAGTCTTGGTACTCTAAAAAGCTGGGGGAGGGAGAAAGAGAGGATAAAGGAGAAATAAATCAGCAGGGTATAATGGTCACCCAAAAAAGAACCAGAGGACAAGTTTGTACTTTCAAGCAAATCAGAGAACACCCTTTTGGTGTTTCTATCCATCAACCTTTAATTTATTGGCAAAAGTGCATTGCATAAGTAATTTGTCTAGTCCCTTCATTCTTAATTAGAGGCTACTTTTAGTCTTAGGAATAGAGAATGCAACAATAATAGACCTAATTAAGTCCCAAAGTGGAGTCTGAGGAGGATAATGACTAATGTATATGCAATATCAACAATAAACTAGGGCCAGAAAAAATAATAATAGCAAAATAAGAGCGAGAAAATAGGTGAAAAGAATCTGCAGTAACAACAAGCATTGATCACAATAAAGATACTAAGAAACCGACGCGGAAGGAAATAAGAATAACAACATTAAAATTAACAATCTAAGAACAACAAAACACTACCATACTAACCCTAATACCCCGGTACAGATCATAATTACGTTCGATTATCTACTAATCTTATATCATAATTCTCGACCTCCACGCCCTAATTCTTAAGAACGGAGAATGTCTTGGTAAATAGCACTTTATTTCTTTAGTGGGCCTACTTTTCACAAATAAAAATTAGTCGAGCCAATGAGTTTTAGATAATACAGTTAATAAAAAGGTATAACTACAAAAAGATGTTCTTATCATTGCTTATATAAAACCTTGACATTGAAATCTAAAGAACCCACGCACTCATTAACCAAAAAATGGTTTTCTCCACTTACCTTCATTCTTTCTCTAAAACACCACAAAAGCTAAAGAAAAGAATGTTAGCGACATGGACACCAGACCAAGAGCTTAACAAAGTGAGGCTAAGGTCTGGTGCTGACATGAAAAGAAAACTAACATGGTATGATTTAGTAGCTCTTGGAGTTGGAGGAATGCTTGGCGTTGGAGTTTTTGTTACTACTGGTCCAGTTGCTCGTAAAACTTCTGGCCCTTCTGTTTTCATCTCATATATAATAGCTGCTATATCAGCACTTCTTTCTTCCTTGTGCTATACTGAGTTCTCTGTTGACGTCCCTGTTGCCGGAGGTGCTTTCAGTTATCTTCGCGTTACTTTTGGTATGTACAAAAAGGTCAAAATAATTTACTAATGTAATATTTATTGTTAGTGTATATAAGTTAAATTTTATGGGGTTATTGAATTAACATGGTGAAGGTGGGTGCAGGAGAATTTGTGGGTTATTTTGCTGGAGCAAATATATTAATGGAATATGTGTTGTCAAATGCTGCTGTGTCAAGAAGTTTTACGGAGTATTTGTCTTGTGCGTTTGGTAGGAATGACCCAAACTCATGGAGAGTTCATGTACATGGTTTAATGGATGGTTACGACATGTTGGATTTCTCAGCTGTTGCATTGATTATTGTCCTCACTATTTGCTTGTGTCATAGGTTTGTTAACTATCTTGCTTTCATGCTTGGCTTTCTTAACAATTTTTAAAATAACGGTCGGTTTGAGCCAGTTTGCGTACACCTCAAAGTTATTTTCACCGATACCACCCACATGCATTTAAGGGGTGTCAATTCACGCTTCTTTACCGAAAAATTAATGTACTAGGTAACGGATTACTTTTTATGCATATATTGTATATTGACTCCTCTTAGCTTGATTTATAGGTAGATTTACTTCTTTATATTTTGACATCCCTTACTTAAAATTCTGGCTCCGTCGTGATATATGCTACCTACCTTCAGCAAACCTTGTTTTTCTAATAGTCAATATACTTTCCACTAAATGAATTAATGGGAGAAATACAAAGTCATGTCTTCTTTCTTTCCCTAGTGTGCTTGGAAAAATTATTGGTCAAACATGGAATATCATTTTCTTTTAGTTTTATAGTTAACATTTCGTCTAGTGGTTTGTGATAGTGATGTGGGGTGTATATCTTTTGGTAATTTTGCAGCACTAAGGAAAGCTCAATGTTGAACCTGGTAATGACAATGTTCCATGTGGTTTTCTTTGGATTTATAATTATTGCTGGCTTTTGCAATGGAAGAGTGGAAAACTTAGTAAAGCCAGGAGGAATAGCTCCATATGGTGTTAGAGGAATTCTTGATGGAGCAGCCATAGTTTATTTTAGCTATATTGGATATGATACAGTCTCAACAATGGCTGAAGAAATAAGAAACCCTTCAAAAACTCTACCAGTGGGAATTGTTGGCTCAGTCCTCATTGTCTCTGCCCTCTATTGTCTCATGGCATTATCTTTGTGCCTTTTGGTACCTTATAACATGGTATGTCATTCAACTTTCCATCATGTTCATTTTTCTTCCTACTCTATATAAGGCCATTACTCGCTTTCCAAAGATTTAACTTATATACAGTATAAAGAACATTTTCTTGAGACGAGAGACTACTGGAAACAACCTCTAGCTCTACCTTTTTAAGATAGCGGTTAATGTTTACGTATACATTACCTTTTCAGACCCCACTTGTAGGATTATACTGGATTTATTGTTGCAGTTGTACGATATAAAGAATATGTACACTATGAAATTTTACATATAACAGATTGCATGCATTATTTTCATGCAACTAGTTTCACTTATTATAGACAGTTACTTTATAGTCATGACTTGTGTAGCAAATTTATGAATACTGTCGGTGTATAGAAATTAAACTATTCTTCGAATGTTTGGTAGATCCCAGAAGGAGCTTCATTTTCAGCAGTTTTTCAGCAAATGGGTTGGAAGTGGGCAAGCAATGTAGTAGGGGCTGGTGCATGTTTGGGGATTGTGGCATCTCTATTAGTAGCCATGCTTGGACAAGCAAGATACCTTTGTGTCATTGGGAGGGCTAGGCTTGTGCCTTCTTGGTTTGCCCAAGTACATCCAACAACAGGCACTCCACTTAATGCTACTATTGTTTTAGGTAAGTAGAAATTTTTTTCCATTCAATATCCATAACGCACTAGCCTAATATTTTCTAGCACATTAATCCATCATTTACAAGAAGATGTATTGGATTGATCTCTCATGGCCTTTTAGCATGAGAGAATATAATGATGGGAAATCTTTACTTCCATTAGACAACTATCATTACCTAAATATATTAGTAGAATTTTGTTCAAAGATAATCACATTTAGTCTGCGACCGAAATTATTTATACAGTCAAATCTCTCTATAACAATATCTCTATATAACAACACTTCACTATAAAAGTCAAGCTTTTTTGGAACCAATTTTCATGTTATGCTATAATATATGTTCTATATTACAACACTTCGTTATAACATCTAAAAATATTCGGAACAAACGAGGCTGTTATAGAAAGGTTTAACTATATTCGGTAGCCGCAAAAATGTATAAAATTTATATATATTTTTATTATTATTTTGAGAGTGGTTATACCGTCGTATCGAAAACATGTGAGTACATGGTGGTCTAAATGATAGTTCTCATGATGATACAGCTGTTATAGAATGAGATATATATGTATTCTAGATATGCTCTCACAAGCTAGTCCCTACTTATTAACTTTGGTTTCTTAGAGCCCCATATGTATAATCAATTATTTATCCTCTTGTCAAAATCAAAGGAGACCTTTTTTTTGTTTGTATGTTTAGGGTGGTTGTTTCTTTTCTTTCTTTCTTTTCATTTGTTTTCCGTAGTGACAATAAAGTGAAGATTAATTAACTTGGAAGCACAGTTGTCTTCACAAAGAGTCGTATATGGAAGAATAAAACACCTTTCTGAACAAGCTTATATCACAAGAAACCTGGCTAATTCAACCTACAAGTCATTAATTAAGTCTGATCTTTTTATTAATGAGAAAGAAAGTCTCCCTCCTTTTCTTCTAAATGGTCTATTTTCCATAGGCATCAAATTAAGAATAACTTTTATTTAAGTTGATCGGAAACAGTCTCTCTATTCATCCAGAGTATTGGCGGAGCCACAAGCACCAAAGGGGTATCAACCGACACCCCTTCGCCGGAAAATTATATTGTATAGCTCGATACTTTTTTTAAATATGTATATATAGTATATAATGATACCCCTTGTCTTCTTGGTGAGTTTATTTCTTTATATTTTGACTCCCCTTAATTAAAATCCTGGCTCCGTCACTGTTCTGGAGTAGGGGTAAGGTCTGCACATACACATTACCCTTCCCAGATCCCACTTGTGAGATCCCCCTGGTTTGTTGTTGTTCGTTGTTGTTGTTGTTATTGTTGTTTTTTTTTTATTTAAGTCGAGAACTTCAACAAGGCATCTACATTTCATAGTTTTTGTTACATTTTATTTTATTTTGCAGGTATATGCCAAGCATCAATTGCACTATTCACAGAACTTGAAATTGTGATAGAAATGATTTCCATTGGCACATTACTAGTATTCTACTTAGTATCCAATGCACTAATATTCCGTCGATATGTTATCCTTAGCAAAAATCCACCACTTCACACTCTCTTCTTCCTCTTCCTTCTTTCATGCACTTCATTTGCATTCTCTTTAGCATGGAAACTCAAATTACAATGGTGGAATCTCCTCTTATTCGCTACCCTTACAATTTCTATGACATTCATTTTCCAGTATTTGGTTCCTCTGGTCGTCGTACAACGACCAGATAGTTGGTTGGTTCCTTTGATGCCATGGCCTGCTACAATATCCATTTTTCTTAATGTTTTTCTCATGACAACTTTGAAAATGGTGGCATACAAAAGATTTGGAATATGGGCTGCTTTAATAACATTATTTTATGTAGTTTATGGTGTCCACTCAACATATCATGCAGAAGAAATGGAGATGGTAGTTGTTGATAATAATGTGAACACTCAACAAACTGCTAAGGTTGAAATCCAAGTTCTTTAATGCAAGGTGCATGTGATATTTTTATTTAGCAATTGCAGTAATAATATTGCTGAAGCCAAAGCAATATTAATATAAAGTATGAGATCATCTTGCAAACTGGGGTGAGATGATTAAGAAGGAAAATTTTAATTTCTTTATTATATGGTAATTTGGAAAATTGTATATCCATATGCTTCCACCTTTTTCTCATAGTAATTTTTTTTGTTTGACTTTCTTGTAAGCAAGTTTCTATTTTGAATAGGAAAAAATTAGAGGAAAATTTTAGCTAAACTTTGATTTTGATATTTTATGAACTTTGTTCAATTCCTACATTAAAAAAATTGTAAATTGTAATAAAGTCTACTTAAATTTATTCATGAATGTAGCCAAAATTCGTATTCTTTCTTCGATTTAAACGAGATTCCTGCATAAAACTTGTTAGTTTAATATGAGGAAAAGAAAAGGAAGAAACATCTATTGGCTTTGAAGAAGTTTGAAAGGTCAAAAGGAGAAGCTGGCTTTTTCTTATATTTTTCTTTTTCTCAAATGTGTTCTATTGGTTAATATTTGACTTGATAAATTTCTTTTACTAGATAGCTGGAATCATTTTTTGGGGGAATAATGCTGACTTTGGAATCAGTTCAATCTAAAAATATGTCTCAAATTATCTATCGTGATTTTTAAAAATAATTATCTTAAATTATTTATCATTTTAAAAATTCAAAAGTAAATTAATTAAATATTTTCTATTCTACTCTTAAAAAAATCATATTTAATATTTTTTTAGGGGGTGTATAAAAGAGAAACATGACAGATAATCGGGGGCGGCCCTTCCATAAAGCAAGTAAAGCAACCACTTTAGGCCCCAAATTTGTGGGGCCCCCATTTTTTGTTACACCTAATAAACTATGTATAAATTTAAAAAAGAGTTATGTAAAATGAAAATGTTTGATTTCTTTCTTTAACAAATATAGAGAAGAAAGATTTGCAACTGCTATGATTTCTACCAAGGAAATTGATCTTGAAATGAATATCGAACCCGAATTTCATAAGAAACGTGTGATATATAGGAAGTAACAATTTGATGCAATATTGATAATGAAATCTCAATATCTTTCGAAGAGTCCTTTAGAGTTGATTACTTTTATACATAATAAAAAAAGCCATTTTTCATTTCAAAATAGATTTGAACAATTCGAAACATATGAAAATATTTTTGGTTTTCTATTTGACAGTATAAACTAAAATCACTAGATGTTGGAAATTTGAAACAATATTGCCTTAATCTTGAATGTTCCTTAAAGCATAGTAATCAATTCGATATTGATGGTTTAGATATATTTTCTGAATTAAAAGTATTAAGGAAAATAGTACAATTAGAGATAACAGTTTAATTGATACACTTAATCAAATAAAAAGATTTAATTCTTTTCCAAATGCCTAAATTGCTTATGGAATAATGTTAATAACTCATGTTACCGTTGCTTCAGCGGAAAGAAATTTTCAAAATTAAAATTGATAAAATCTTACCTAAGAACAACAATGTCACAAGAAAAGTTAAATAGATTAGTTATATTGTAACTTGAGAAATTCTTATTAGGAGTTATTGATTATAAAAAAATTATTTATAACTTTGTATCTAAGAAAAACTAAAAAAATAAATTTCAAATAAATAATAAAAAAATTTAAAAAATTAAGGCCCCTAATAACGTTTGAATTTAGACTACAAAATTGGCCGGGGCCGCCCTTCCAAATAATTTGAAACACGGGTTATAAAATAGAGTAGAAGTATGTTTTCACTTTCTATAACCAACGGCCAACGCCCTGCTAATACCAGTGGGGACTAAATTGACGGTTCATAAAATTCCACGTGGCAATACATAGACCAGGTAGCCTAGGAATCAATTAACGGTGTCTGGCGAATAAGTAGATCCTTTTTTCTTTCCTTTCAAACTGAGAACATCGTTCTTCGAAAACATTATCTGAATAGGAGTTATATATCTTAACAAATATGATTAGTGCCCATAGAGATTTAACCTAATATCATTCATATCTCTTTTTCAAAGAAATGAACATATTACGCAGGTATTTAGACAATATATTTAACTCAAATTTTTAAAAAAAAGTTCCCAAAAAACCGACCGAAGTCGGTCGATACTTTTAATTATGTAATTAAAAAAATATCATTTGGGTATCAAACTGGTGTCTGTACTGTGACATGATACTATTCTATCACTAGACCATTGATATATTTTGGTTTAAAACTTCCTATTATTTTATTTGTACTCTTTTTGTATTTTCACACTAAAATAACCGATCGATTTCGATTGGTTTTATTAAAAATATAAAATTACTGACCGAAGTCGATTGGAAATGACTGATTGAAATATCCGACCGATTTCAGTCAGTTTTTTAATATTATTTTTAGTTTATTTTAGATGAAAACTTGACCAAAGTTGGCCAGTTTCTTAAAAAATAAATTTTGAGGGACGCCAAAATTATTTCCCGAGTTTTGCACCCAAAAAACGGACTGAAGTTGGCCGGTTTCGTAAATAAAACTTTTAAAATATATTTTAAAAAATTGACCGACGGTCAGTTTTTTGACCGATCGAAATCAGATGGTTTTGGCCGAATTTGTATTAGTGCTTCTAGACATTTGGATATGAAAGTTGAAAAAGTGGTGGACGACCGTTATTACAATATGTGAGGGAAAGTTGAGTATTTGAGTGAAATAGCGGTTGAAATAAGTATTTGGACTTGAAATTTTCTATTTCAAATTGAACCAGAACAAAAATTGGATTAGCTAGGCTCGTTCATCATCAATACCATAGTTTCATTCCCACCATATAGTAATAAAATTATCACTTTCTCTACAAGGAATACTTACATTGACACTAATAACTATGCAGAAGATGACAATTTTTTAGAGTCCAATGCAGGATAATAAATACTATCTTCTTACATTATACTGGATATATCGTTATAACCTAAACTTTGTAGGATAATAGTGGATAAGTTCTAAACCATTATAAATCTCTTTGGATACCCTACATAGAGGTGTCAAATGGGCGTATTGGGCCGGTTTTGGACAGGTCAAATGGGTTGAGTCAGTAAATAGGCGGATCAAAGTAACTTAGGTTGAGATGGACTAGATCAAATTGAGCTAAAATTTGGGTCGCAGCCCAATCCGCCCAACTCTTACCAAACTTTAATTAATGTGTATTATTTTTTAATGAATTATTTAATTATCAAATAAGATATTTTTTCTTTTGTTATGGTCATATATAACATATCAAACAAAAAAATAATAATTTATTTTTGATATATTTTAACAAAGTTACTCGTGGACTAATATGAGTTGAAATGGATTGAGTCAAGATGGACTTAGTTCAACAAACGAGCATGTCAAAAACCAGCCCAACCTTAAACGGATTGGGCAGATCAAATGAGTTTGAGCTCAAATTGTCACCCTCACCTTACGTAACCAATATGAAGCAGACCTATTTCTGGACACTGTTTAGTTTGAGTGTCAATATGGAATGAAAGTGCACATTTAATTAAGAAGTAAAATATAACAAATTGCATAAAATGAAGGTTAGGTGTATGATCACAAACAAATAGCAAGGAAATCACCAAAGAGCTGACATGAAAAAGTAGATTTGCATCAAACATAACCTGTAAGCAAAAAAAGACAAAAAAAATCTGTCATTTTATGTATTGCTTTTAGCATAATCCATCATGGGGGGAAAAAACAAAGAAATTGATCCTAATCAATTAAGATGGTCTGCCATCAACCAAAAGGAAACATATCTGTTGTAACAACAAGACAAATAGAAATTTGGTAAAATACATACCCCACACATTACTGACAAATTATATTTATATAAAAATATATATAAAAAAGTTTTTATATATTCATTGATGTTGATGGAATTTGCTAAAGTTATTACTACTTTATAAAATGGAATTCAACTAAGACATGCTGCTTAAAGAGAAATAAAAAGACAGCACAAAATGGATGAGAAAAGAAAACTACTGAATGCAGGCTTAAAAAAGAAAAGATAGCCCGCTGCATAAAATATTCTGAGTTTACGTAAGTTACGGAAAAGGGCCACATCTCAAAGGGTATGATATAAGCAACCCACTCTGATGCAGAAATCAGTGATTGATTCCAGAGGCGGACCCATGTGTATGGGTGAGGGGTCACCGGACCTCGTAAACTTCGAATGAAATCTTCTCTCTATATATATATACATGTATATACCTTCAAAATGATTAATTTAAAACATTTGGCACCCTGAACACTAAAAATCTTTAGGGGATACTAATTGAGCAGAATAATGTGCCCCTGTCATGAAAAAATTTTGGGCCCGAGTACGCCTCTGATTGATTCTATGGTTCGAATTTGTGACCTATATGCCCAAAATGGATGAGAAAAGAAAACTACTGAATATGAATGCATGCTCTAAGAAAGCTAATTTATCTGAAACTCAATTTGGGAGTTGAAAATCAAAGACACATCACACATATTACAATCTGTGAGCATCTTTCAAAAAAGAGTTTCTTGAAAAGCATGCATCCACTTCCACCCAACATGAAAAGAAGTCGCTGCCTTTGCAGTTATCATTTAGATTGCCACTTTAACTGACTGACTGCACACAAAACTTAGTTTCTTAGACTTTTCCTCTAAAACTGACCTTTCACAATTATACCATAAAGTTCACTCCTCGACCATTAATTCCACTTTCATATGAGCCAATTGTTATTCTTGAGAGGCATCTGGCCAAGAAAATAGAAGCGGCCCTTTTCTTTTCCCTTGTTGTACACACAATCTCTCCATTTGGATTATGGCATTGCTGGAAATCTATCGTAACAGCTCAGTCCACTAATGATATTGTTTACTTTAAGATTTAAGCCTGCACGGGGTTTTAAAATGTATTACTAACGTCTAAGGTTTGTTTCGATATGAGATTCGTCTGGAGTGTCACAGCTATGGCCGTAATATATTAAGTGATGGATATATAGAAGTTTGGGTTGAAAGTCTTCTCCTTTTGTATCAGCTTTGATTTTCCAATAGCTTTTGTGGGATGTGCATGTCCTTTTACTGGTTAACATCTAAAATAACATGTTGCAGCCTGCCAAATCTTTGAACTTTTTGTGATCAAAATCCCAAAACAAGATTGATGTTTCAATAATTTAGTAAGTGACAAGCAGCTAGATGTAATGAGTTGGTTTATAACCAATTCTCCTAATTTGGATGAACAAGTGGTCTTGACTAAATTACCAACCCCCATCTCCCTAATTTGATGCCGTTTGAAAAATAATGCAAAGTAAATGTTAAATTGGGATAAGAAACAAATCACTAAGAACTCCACTACTCCATACTCAAATTAGTGAATAAGTCAGAATTCTGACAATAAATCGACATCACTAGCAACTTAAGCTTTTAGATGAGATAGTCACACACTTCAACATGGTATCAGAGCGAGTAGAGGTCCTGAGTTCAAATCTCACCGCCGGCTAATATCAAAAAGAATTTTCACGTGTTTGGCTCATAAGAAAGAATGAAGTCCGCACGTGAGGGATTATGTTGAAAGACATAATTAAGTAAATAAAAGCGTAAACTCTAACAGTTTAAGCTTTTTAGATGGGATGGTCACACACTTCAATAACTAGTTTGCATAATAAAGTGCGGGTGCGGCGCCATTGCTCCCCCCACCTATTGCTGTTCTTTCTCCCGTTGAAGCTGGCCATCTTCCTGTGATGCTGGACAGATTAAAATTCTAGCTTTACTGTAGTACGTACTGATGGCAGCTGATGAAGTCAATCTTCAGTTAAGTTACGCAAAGAACATATAACAGTAAAGTTAGGCGCAGTTTGAGGGATATATTAAAGGAGTGAAATTAGTTGACTAAATTTATCATGATTGCGCATCTATATATTTTCTCGTGTTGCTTGAAACAGCACATCTTGACAAATCTTGAAACCAAATCCAGAAAATTGTCTTCTTCCTCAATCTTAGGTGAGAAAATGTCGACCGTTAAATTTCAATTAAAACAATACTTTCAAACTTTCGACCTGGTGTTAGGGTAAGTCAATTTTTTAAAGCTAGCTATTCCAATTATTAGTACTATTTGCATTAGGTGAATAAGTTATCATGCTGAAAGAGATGATACCAGCCTTAAATAAAATGGTTGATAAATATTTCGACTTTGTGAAGAATTCCATTGAAAAATATTCACCTAACACAATCGTACGTATGAAATAATTCGCTTTTAATTTTTTAGAACGACGACTATAATATATAGTATCCATATTTATTTCGTCTCACTTTCACTATGGTATCTCTGACTACTTTTCTATAAGGCTACTCTAATAATGTCCAAATGTCCACATTGGGTATCTCAAAAATGAAAAGATAGACATATGAAGGATATCAAGTTACGTCTTACACCCATTATGAAAACAAAAGTATTCCCACGGTTTGTGAATCTATTTTATTTTTTGGTCTATTTCAAAAAGGATAACTTTTTTTAAAATTTGGTAATAATTTAGCTTAAACTTACAATTCTACCCTTAATGAGAAGCTTTTATAATCACACAAATACTCTGAGCTCTTTTTTGATTTACTTAGGACCACAAATTTCAAAAGTGTTTGTTTTTTCTTAAACTCCGTGTTCAGTCAAACAAATTCACATAAATTAGAATGGACAGAATACCATTTAAATGATTGTGAAAATGATACTCTTTGATTGTCGAATATGCTCCCAATTCCCAAAGGCGATCAGCTTTTCTTTCTAGTTACCTTTGGCCGTCATTTTCCAATATACTTCCTTAAGTACAAAATAAGTGATTTTTTGGATGTTTTCACACAAATTAAGAAATTCACCTTTTAATATTAATTAGCAATGGAATTGACCATATTAACTTTTATTATCTCACATAAACACTTCTAACACATATTCCAACACTATTTACTTCAAGGACAATGTAGGAAAAAAATAATTAATTCATTCTTGAAATATAAAAAAATCACTTATTTTGGACCATCAAAAAAAGGCCAAAAAATCACTTATTTTGGATCGGAGGGAGTAACTAAATAGCTTGACCTAGTCTAAGATAATTTAAGTAGGAGTTTTTCAAAGTTGAATCCTTTCCAAACAAGCCGATAATGTTTTAAAATGACCATTAATATTCCCATATTGGAGATTAAAGAATGGTATTGAATTGAATTCAAAGGGGGGAAATACTCGTCAATTTATTCGAGGGACACCCTTGATTAATTCCTAGGCTAGTGGTTTATGTTCTGCCACGTGGAATCCTCTCAACCATTACCAAGTTCCTCCGTGTATTGTGTTGGAAGCAGGGTGTTGGTCATAGAGAATGAAAACAATCTATGGTGTATTTTATTAAGAAAAACAGTTTTTTATATTGAATTGATTCCAAAGTTAGCATAATTCCCAAAATATTGATGCAAGTACAGGAAATATTATATTATCAAGTAATAAATTATTAGCAATAGAAGACATTATATGAGCGGGGAAAAACCCCTTCTTCTCATTTTGGCTTTTGAAACTTCTTCGAGCCGTCAGACAATTGCTTTTGGGAGAAAGTTTTTGAAAAACGTTTTGTAGAAAATTATACTACTGTTTTGGTAGAATACAGTTCACAGTCCAAATATAACGGAAAAATTGCAAAATAGGGTACCTCATTTAACCTACATCCACTTTTTTTAAAAGTTTTAACTTATACTTACTTTTTAAATAATTTCAGTCATCTTTCTCCTCCTCCTCCCCCTCCTTCGTATTCTTCTTCTTCTTCTTCTTCTTTCTTTCTTCTTCTTCTTCTTCTTCTTCCTATGACAATGATTTTATATGGTGTTTGTGAACATATTTTAATGTAGTTTATGATGTTTTACAGTGGTGAGCTGTTATGACGTTTTATTTTTACTATTGCTTAAGATTTCTTCTTCTTCTTTTTCTTAATTGCAAAATGAGTTCATTAGATTTATTGTTGTTTTGACAAATTGATGATTGAGGTTTGTTCCCGATGATATTTGGAGGTTATGTTTCAAATTTGAGCTCATTTGGGGTAGATTTATGTATTAATTAAATCGTATATTGGATTGTTATAATTCAAAGAACAAATTTCTGTTTCTGGACAATTTGCACTCCAGGGCTATTTGTCCTTAAGTGCATAAAAACGTTAGTTGTACTTCAGACCTTTTGGCCTTAAGTGCATCTGATGTGCAATTTTTCACTTCAGACTTATTGGCCTTAAGTGTAGCAAAACGTTTGTTGCATTTCAGTTTTGGCCTTAAGTGCATCTGAAGTGCAATTTTTCACTTCAGACTTATTGGCGCTATTAGTTACACTTCAGACCTATTTGGCCTTAAGTGCATCTGAAGTGCAAATTTTCACTTCAGACTTATTTGCCTTAAGTGAATGAAAATGTTTGTTGTACTTCAAACTTTTTGGCCTTAAGTGCATCTGAAGTGCAATTTTTCACTTCAAATTTATTAGCCATAAGTGCATGAAATCATTGGTTGCACTTCAGACCTATTTGGCCTTAGGTGCATTTAAAGTGTAATTTTTTTACTTCAGACTAATTTTTTTTAACTTTAGACCCAGTAAGTCTGAAATTGATCGTATAGTAGGTAGACTTGCAAACTTTTTTGTAAAGTGGGTATATGTTTAGTTATGACCCCAAACCGGGTCTAGATGCAAAAAGCCCCAAATATAACTAGTAAGAGTAAAGCCCGGGCCCAAAGTGAACATAGCTATTATCTCTGTTACACGTTATGTTACCTTTGAAATCCTTGACATCACTTTTTTGTAAGTCGTAACACATTATAAATAAAGATATATTGACAATGTCTGCTGGAATAAGCTCGAGTGCAAAATCTCTCGAGTTCAAATTTTTTGAAACTTAAAGATGATTAGATAACACTGGTTTCCCCTAAGAGGAAGAAACTACTTTTATGTCACTTTTATGTCAATGGCAAGTTGATTGTAATATGGCATAATTGATCTAAATCTTAAGTGGAATTGTATGATCCCGGATTCTAGATAGAGTCTCATATTGACAAAATAAAGAGGGATGCTAGACATATAAATTAATAATCCTTAGACCCTAGTGGCGCGTTTTAAACCCGTGAGAACTTAGACTCAGAACGGACCATATCACTAGCGGACTGGGCTGTTACAACAAATATATTCACAAGATTTGTCTACTAATAATTTATAGCATTTATAGAAGGATCATAAATGCAGACAAACTTTATTAAAACACAGTATGTCATTTGTCATATAGTAGTAGTAACGGTAAAAACGCCTCGATCTGAATCTTGATTATTACCTAGTTTATCACATCTTTTGTTTTTTGGTTTTCATTGCTGAATCCTTTAACTTGCAATGTATTGATCCTTTTAATAAAGCAAAATACAATAGAACCAAACTTTTTTCCTCCATTAATCCTTATTCACACATGCATGATACATATATAAGTTACCTCTTGTAATGACTTTTATCCATTATTACTATTTATGCCATTTTCTGGCATAGAAATTCCTCATTGTATCATCAGTAATATATGATCATTGTTTCTCTTTGTCGCTTGTCCATCCATTTGCTTATTTACTTCCACCTGCATCCCATGAATATAGAGGTTGGTACACCTTTTTTTTAGTCACAATAACAAATTTCTCTTCCATGGAGAAAGCGTGTTGGCTTAAATTTAACTAGGAATTCTCTTTTTGAAATTGGCATCAAAAGCTCTAGTTAGTTGAACGTGTTAAAGGCATGCCACATAGTTCATGTTCTTTAATCTTTATAATTAAGGTGCAATATTTGTGGTTCATTCAAGATTTTTCTTAGACGCCTAGAAAATAAAAAAGAAGATAGATGCATAAAGACCGATCATGCGTCAAAGATGCAAAAGATGATAGAAGAAACACAAGGTGAGAAGCAGAATCCCCAACAAAAAATGACGATCGACACAGAAAAATCTGTTGAAATTCGAATATAAACACAGAGTCGATACAGCGGAAATTAATCAAGGAACGTACCTTCAGCAATAGTTGTTCAAGTGTTGTAGGGAATCGCCTTCGTAAAACTTTGACAGAAAACCTAGGAGCCTTCTAGCCTGTGCCTATCGTAGGATGTCAGACTGATGGAGTCACAGGCGTATTTATAGGTAGGCTAGGGACTCTTAGGCAAATACTTTACCCTAGGGACTTCTCCATAAATTATAATTATCCTAGGGACTCCTAACATATGGTAATTTCTTTCCATCAAAGAAACTACCGTATATGCATAACTACAGAATATTATCTGATATATTATTTTCTTTGGGAGACAAGGTAAATAATTTATTACCTTATATGTGGGCCACACTAGAAGTCTCTAGAAGAGACAGTAATTTCTAACATTCTCCCACTTGGCCCACATATTAAAATCAGATAATCCTTTATGAGAGATAAACATATAATATGGCCATAAACTTTATCGCTCAACTAAAAGTTATGCGACAATCACTTTAACTAGAATATATTATTACACGAATCATGGCGGTCATACTTTTAAACAAACACTTCCTTCCATGTATTACAATGCACAATATATTCTAATAAAGTATCTAACAACTTTATGAATGAACTTAATATAAGTCATTCAGAGTCCAACTTTATTGATCCAATGATCACAAATAATACATGAAAAACCAAAAGTGTGTACTGTCATATATATCAAAATAAACATAATGTCTAGACAAACTGTTAGAGAGCAAAGCAAGACTAAATTGAGCTACTAAGCCTCATATGGACTACATGATCCTTGAAAATATTAGCCGGCAGACCTTTAGTCATGGGATTAGCAATCATCAAAGTAGTACTAACATGCTCAAAATTCACATCTTGCTTCTTCACATAGTCTCTAACCATCAAGTATTTTATGTCGATGTGCTTGCTTCGGCTGCCACTTTTATTATTCTTAGAAAAGAAAACTGCAGCTGAATTGTCACAAAAAATTCTTAATGGCTTTGAAATGGAATCAACAATCCTAAGGCCGGAAATAAAGTTTTTCAACCATAACGCCTGAGATGTAGCTTCATAACATGCTATAAATTCAGGTTTCATT
Organism: Nicotiana tabacum; assembly: GCF_000715075.1. NCBI lineage: Eukaryota > Viridiplantae > Streptophyta > Magnoliopsida > Solanales > Solanaceae > Nicotiana > Nicotiana tabacum. Next base: position 27,332,902 of record NC_134080.1, read on the forward strand.
CTGGATGTTGCAACAATGGTCTGTTTGACACTTTTCCAAGACATAACACCTCCAGCAAGAAGGAAAATGTATCCTGAAGCAGATTTACCCGTGTCTTTGCATCCACCCAGATCAGAGTCTGAATATACAATCACCTCCAATGAGTCAGAGCATTTGTATGTGAGCTTAAAATCCTTGGTTCCTGGCAAATATCTTAAGACCCTTTTACCAGCTTTCTAATGGTCAAGACCAGGGTTACTTTGATATATGCCAAGCATTCCTACCGCAAAAGCAATATCAGGTCTAGTACAGATCTGTGCATACATAAGACTTCCAACAAGGGAAGCATAGGGAATGTCTTTCATTTGCTCCTTTTCTAATGCATTTTGTGGACATTGATTCAATGAGAATTTGTCACCTTTAATTAGGAGTGTTCATGGTTCGGTTTGGATCGATTTTTCCCTTAAAAAAAATCAAACCAAGTAAGTCGATTTTTTAAATACTAGAACTAAACTAAACCAATTAAGTCGATTTTTTCTCGATTCGGTTTATGTCGGTTTTTCGGTTTTTTTCGGTTATTTGTCAGCTTGTTCTTAAATATAAGACATACACTACCAAACACACATTTCGGCGACTACATTTTCAACGTAACATTATCAAATCAATTGCCCTTTGAGAAATTTATTATTTACCAGTATATATTGATGACAATTGAATCAAATAGTGATGAATAATTTAAGGACTCAATTAAAAATATATTATTTTTAACATGAAATAGATTCTTACACTTAACAAAAGAAAACTACCTATTAAACTAGAATGTAAAGGTAAATAATTGTACAAAAAGTGCAAACGATTAGTATTTACTATAAATTTTCTAAAAGTGCAAACGATTAATTTTTTGATATAAATTTTTAAAATTTTTGTATAAAAGTATACATATATATAGATGTAATAATAAATTTAAAATAGCTACTCCTATATTCGGTTTGGTTCGGTTTTTTTTAATTAAAACCAAAACCAAACCAAATTTGATCGGTTTTTAAATTTCAAAACCAAAACCAAACCAAACCAAAAAGTATAGGTTTTTTTGGTCGGTTTGGTTTGGTTTTCGGTTTGGTTCGGATTTTCAGATTTTTATGAACACCCCTACCTTTAGTTATGGGTGCTGCTATAGGTGAACAGTTCTTCATCCCGAATCTTTCCAGAATTCTTTCAATGTAGGCCTTTTGAGACAGTCCAAGTAATCTTTGGGATCTGTCTCTGTGAATCTCTATGCCAATGGCATAAGAGGCTTCACCCATATCCTTCATCTCAAAATTCTGGATAAGGAACTGTTTAGTCTCGTGCAACAATCCCAAATCACTACTTCCAAGCAAAATATCATCCACATATAGGACTAGAAAAATATATTTGCTCCCACTTATCTTAAGGTATATACACTGATCAATGATGTTCTCCGTAAATCCAAATGAAGAAATAACATTATGAAATTTAATATACCATTGGCGGGAAGCCTGCTTTAGCCCATAAATGGATTTATTCAACTTGCAAACAAGGTGAATTTTTTCCTTATCAAAAAATCCTTTAGGCTGACTCATGTATACTTCCTCTTCAAGATCTCCATTCAGGAAAGCTGTTTTCACATCCATTTGATGTAACTCTAAATCAAAATGAGCTACTAATGCCATGATTATTCTCAATGAATCCTTCTTTGATACTGGAGAGAAAGTTTCATGGTAATCAATGCCTTCCCTTTGAGTAAAACCATTGGTTACAAGCCTGGCTTTATATCGTTCGATATTACCCGATGAGTCTCTTTTAGTTTTAAAGACCCACTTGGAACCAATGGTAGAGGATCCTTTTGGTAGTTCGACGAGATTCCAGACTTTGTTTTTATCCATAGATTCTAACTCTTCTTTCATGGCATCATACCAAAGTGTGGAGTTTTCTCCACTCATGGCTTGTGAAAACGAGTATGGATCATCTTTTAGTCCAATATTATAATCAGACTCTTGGAGATATACAACATAGTCGCTAGAAATTACTGATTTCGAATTCTTGAGAATTTTCTCACTCCCACTGGTTCAGTCATTTCTTCAGTGGGTTCAGGTAAAGCGGATTGATCTTCATGTGGCTCCTCAAGTGGTGGTGGATCTTGAACTTTTTGTTGTTCAGATAATTCATGAGAATTTTTCTGAGCAACATTCAAGTTCCCAATATATAAAGCTGTGGTTCCCTTATTTCTTCCAATTCCACCCTTTGAGTCAAACCACTCCCACTCTCTTCATGCTCCTCAAGTATTTAGCGTTTCTAGCTTCAACAATTTTAGGAGAATGAGAAGGACAATAAAACCTAAATTCCTTAGAGTTAACCGCATAACCTATAAAATAACTGCTTATTGTTCTTTCATCCAACCTTTTTAGTTGTGGGTTATAAACCCTCACTTCAGTTGGACATCTCCAAACGTGTAAATGACTTAAACTAGGTTTCTATCCTTTTCATAACTCAAAAGGTGTCTTGGGGGCAACCTTGGATGGAACCCTATATAAAATATACACATCAGTTTTTAAGGCTTCACTCCATAAGGATAAAGGTAAACTTGATCTGTTAATCATGCTTCTTACCATGTCCATTAATATACGGTTCCTTCTTTCTGCCACACCATTTTGTTGTAGTGTTCCTGGCATGGTATATTGAGCAATTATACCTTCACTTTCAAGAAACTCAGCAAATGGACCCTTAACTTGTCCCTTATCTGTATACCTACCATAATATTCTCCACCCGTACCAGATCTTACAATTTTGATCTGAGCACCAGTTTGTTTCTCTACTTCTGTTTTATAAACTTTAAAAGCATCAAGTGCTTCTGATTTGTTAAATAGAAAATAGAGATACATATATCTTGAATAGTCATCAATAAACGAGATAAAATATCTCTAACCATTCAAGTAAGGGGTAGGAAAAGGTCCACATATGTCTGTATGTATGATCTCAAGTAATTGAGAACTCCTTTTGGCACCTTTAGTTGATTTGTTGGTCTACTTACCTTTTATGCAGTCCACACAAGTCCCAAATTCAGAAAAATCAAGAGCTTTTAGAACTCCATCATTAACTAACCTTTTGACTCTATCAATAGATATGTGTCCCAATCTCTTGTGCCAAAGACTAGATGAGTTCTCATTGATAATACATCGCTTAATGCTAATTTCTTTATCATGCAAAGTTAAAACATTGCATTCAAATGTGGGGTCCAGCTTAAGTTTATATAAATTTCCATTCAAATTTCCAAAACCAATAACTTTATTATCTTTCAAAAGTTTCACAGAACGATAATGAAAATTCAAATCATATCCACTAATTGATAGTCTTGAAAGAGAAATTAAATTTCTAGAATATTCTGGAACATAAAAAGTATTTTCTAAATCTAAGTAAAAAACATCCTTCAAAATGAGCCTATAAGTCCCCACGCCTTCCACCCGTGAACGCTTCCTATTGCTAGAATAGACATATTGTTCACTTCCTATTTGCTTCCTCTGAGTTAGAAAACCCTGCATGGTTTTGGCACTATGAATTGTAGCACCAGAATCAATCCACCATGTATTATCAGAAACTTCAGTAAAATTAGATTCATAACATACAAAGGTAAAATTACCTTTCTTCTCAAGTCATTTCTTGTATTTCAGGCAATCCTTCTTCCAGTGTCCCTTCTTCTTACAGAAACGACAAGCATCTTTGTCTAAGGTGTTTTTTCTTTCATGGGAACACTTCTGTCCTTCTTTGCATTTCTCTTACCATGAGTCACCATATTAACACTTTTAGGTATCTCATGCTTCAACCTCTCTTCTTCTTGAACACACATGGTTAAAAGTTCATTGATTGACCATTTATCTTTATGTGTGTTGTAAGAAATCTTGAACGGACCATATTCTGCAGGAAGGGAGTTGAGAATGAAATGCACAAGAAATGGTTCAGACATATCCACCTCAAGGGACTTGAGTTTAGCAGCAATGTCTCTCATCTCCATAATGTGATCACGCACTGTACGACTTCTGTCGAAAGTCATACTTGAGAGCCTCTTCATAAGGGTGCTGGGCAATGCCTTGTCAGAGCTTAGGAATTGTTCATCAATTGCCTTCATGTAAGATTCAACCTTATCGCTATTAGGGATAGAACTCCTAATGCTTTGGCTTATGTGAGCTTTTATGAGCATTAAACTTAAGCGATTAGATCGCTCCCACCGCTCATAATTAGCCTTAGCAGCTGGCGTACTTGATTCCGTAGGAATAGGTAGTTCATCCACATGGAGTGCCAGGTCTAGATGCGAGCACCCTAAAGTGAGAAAGACTTTCTCCTTCCATTCAGTATAATTATCACCAGAAAGCATTAGAATTCGAGCATTCTCATTAAAAATAGCGGTAGGAAAAGCTGTAAATACTGCAACACAAGGATAAACATACATAACCTATGAAGTACAATCCATCAAAGGTGAATCACGTAAAATACCAATTCTAAGTAAATTCTAGACCCTCCTATGGGCAAAGGTTGCAACCCATGAATAGAATTTACTTTACTTTATTAGACTAGTAAACTAGGATATACAAAAAATTAATCCGTACCTGTGGGCATAAGATTATTTTCAACTTAAAGTTTTACTATCTCACCAAAATGGTTACCTCCCTGTAGGGCCGGGTTACCAATTTAATGAGATAACTCGCCTTAATAGATGTCATTATCCTTAAATTTTATGTGATTAAATAACTTAATTTCTTTTATGTTAAGTACTCAAGTTGATGTGGCCATTCCTAAATACATGACATAAAAAAAACTCAAAATGACATCTAAGAATAATTTACCTCAATAATCAACTTAAGCAAAATGTTGATTAGCTTCAAAAGGTATACTGAATATTAGCATGACGCTGCATTTTCCTAACGGTTAATTCTTATAATTAAAAATATTATAAGAACTCAAAACGACAGTAAAATAGTAAAACATGTTTCTGTTTAAATATCTAACTATTCTCTTTCTCATAACTTAAAAACAAAGGCAAAAGAGATTTGGCAAAGGTATGAAAAGGAAAATTTCTGAATATTAAATATGGTCATGGGCTTAATAATGTATAAAAACATGATCACCAAAAGACAAACGAGTTGTAATCAACACAGCAAGATGCTATAATATAGTGTTTAGTTACCAATTAAAAACCAAATCACAAGAAAAATCCAAAGTCTACTTTTGGTATCATTATCAAAAATTATGGGAATAAGAGTCCAATAATTGCAAGACGGTGACTCTTAAATCAACGCAGAAAACGTAAATCCAAACATAATGAAGTAGTGTTCTGATTTTCAGTCAAAAAATGGATTTTTGAAAAAGGAAAATTCTTTGGTTTTCATTCCAAAAATCAACAAATGCATATCCCTTTAGGTGATTGCAGAATATATAAAGACAATTGACAAATACTACAAAGATAGTCTCGGCTTCTATGGATACATCTAATGGAAGAATTTAACTTTAATCCAAAACAAAAATTGAAACAGAGACTTGAAAATAAACTAATTCAATTGGCATAATAAATTTTCTAAAGATCTATTAAACCATGTATTATGCTAAGCAGTTGTTAAATTACAAAGAGGATACAACTATGAACTATAACGTGTAGATCTATCATAACTGAAGAAAGCACCCATCACATGGATTGACTCGATCTACTTTTTAATTACCATCAACATAACTAGATACCGAACAACATAGATAAAGGCAAACTCTGATACCACATGTTGAAATTTGAATATAAATACAGAGCCGATGCAGCGAAAATTAATCAAGGAACGTACCTTCAGCCATAGTTGTTCAAGTGTTGTTGGGAATCGCTTTCATAAAACTTTGACAGAAAACCTAGGAGCCTTCTAGCCTGTGCTTATCGTAGGATGCCAGACTGATGGAGTCACAAGCGTATTAATAAGTAGGCTAAGGACTCTTAGGCAAATACTTTAGCCCTAGGGACTTCTCCATAAATTATAATTACCCTAGGGACTCCTAACATATGGTAATTTTTTTCCATCAAAGAAACTACCATATATGCATAACTACAGAATATTATCTGATATATTATTTTCTTTGGGAGACAAGGTAAATAATTTATTACCTTATATGTGGGCCACACTAGAAGTCTTTAGAAGAGATGGTAATTTCTAACAAAATCCACTGAAATGCAAACTTAAGAATAAGAACAGAGAGAAAACAGATGTCCTAAAGATGGTACTTTGGGTTAACGTGGAGATGGGCCTTACTCGGTGGTAATGCCAGAAAATTCAATAAGAGTGTTCAAATTATCAGTGGGTTATACAAGAGTATTCAGAATCTATTTTTTTCTATCAATAACAAGTAATATTTACTTTATACGTAGTATAATTTTTCAACAAAATATGTTCAGTTGACCACATTTGGCCAACATAGCTCCTCCCCAGGCCTTACTTTTTTTTAGAGAGTACATGATTGAGATGAACAATAAATTTCCACGTGTTAGAACTCCACGTGTTGGGCAACGCTAGGGGTGTTAGGTAGGCCAGTTCGGGATGTGGGCGGGGGATTAGGCGGCATCGGGTGGGCCAGGATTGGGGCATGGGGGTGAGTTGAGCCAGGCTGGTGGTAGAAATTTTACCTCCTATAGTAAACTATTACATCATATTTATTATAAACCAAAACTATTTTAAAATATTATTATCTATAGCTATTTTTTATATTTTATAGCGGAATAGGTATTTATTATATACACTACCGTTGAGGCATGAAATACGCTATTTTTTTTCTCTTTTTTTCTTTCAGTTAACACACGTTCTCTCTTAAATCACAGCAAGATTTTTCTTCTTTCTCTCTCCATGATCTCTAGAAAATTGCACTGATGCCCTATTTGGTCGCCCCCATTTAATTTGTACTCAACTTTTAAAGTTTTATTAACTTGTACCTACTTTTAAACAACTTCAGGCCTTTTTCTTATCTTTCTTCTTCTTCTTCTCCTTTGGGTGACAGTAAAATTTTATATGGTGTTTGTGAACATATTTTAAGGTAGTTTATGATATTTTACAGTGGTGAGCTGTTGTGTCGCTAAATTGTTTTACTATTGCTTAGGGTTTCTTTTTCTTCTTTTTCTTAATTTCAAAATGGGTTCGTTAGATTTATTGTTGTTTTGATAAATTGGGGTTTTTTCTTGATGATATTTGGAGGTGATGTTTCAAATTTGAGCTCATTTGGAATAGATTTAGATATTAAATCGTATATTGGATTATTAAAATTCGAAGAACAAACTTTTATTTCTGGGGAATTTGCACTTCAGGCCTATTTGGCCTTAAGTGTAGGAAAATGCTTGTTGCACTTTAAACCTTTTGGCCTTAAGTGCATCTGAAGTGCAATTTTTCACTTAAGACTTATTGGCCTTAAGTGCATGAAATCATTGGTTGTACTTCAAACCTATTTGGTCTTAAGTACATCTGAAGTGTAATTTTTCACTTCAAACTAATTCTTCTTTTTAACTTCACACCAGATAAGTTTGAAGTTGATCGTAAAGTGGCTAGACTTGCACTTTTTTCCAAAGTGGATATAGGTTCAATTATGATCCCAAAATTGGGTATAGATGTAAAAGTCCCCATGACTCTCTCTCTCTCTCTCTCTCTCTCTCTCTCTCTCTCTCTCTCTCTCTCTCAGCAAGATTGTCGGAACAAATTTCTCAGAATTGAACCTCGACATTTTTTATCCAAAAGTTTGTGGTAATTGGTAAAGCTTTTTGTTGGTTCACGCCAAATTGCTCTGTCATTCCTCTTTTTCTCTTCACTCTTTTTTTAAATTTTTTGCCATTGTTAGGTTTTGAGGAAAAAACTTCAAATTTCTTCTTCAATGGATGATTCAACAATTCTGAAGATGGTTACACAAGATATAACAACTAAATCACTCAATTTTGATCGTCAGCGTCATCATCCACTATTGGCTCATCCTCTTAGGCGAACAGATCTGGCCATGGCTATGCCGGAGAAGATTTAAGGGCCGAGTTTTTGTTCGTCTCCATTTTTAGTTTTAATACAATGTATACAGTATTTTACTTGGCCGAAAAAAGTCATCTTCTGCGAACTTTCTTCTCTTCTTTGCTATTTAAGTTACAAACAATGATACAAATATATTATATTCTGTACAAATACACTAAAATATATTATATTTTGGTATAAATATATTATTTTTTGCTTGTATTTATGTATTCCAAAGGTCTGTATTTATTTAATACATTCGAATATCACTGTGTTTTATAATTCGAATATAATAGTGAATAATAAATATTTGTGAATTAAATACAATGTATATAGTCGAATTGAATAGAACAGTATACACTCTTGATTACCTCATTGTATTTATAAATACAGTCACGCGAATACATGGAATATTACACAGTAGCACTAAAATTTATTTAGAATTGGATTTGTTGAGTTAAATTAGGAGCGATACACACTAATTGATCCTCTTTCTGTTATTAAACAACTAGATTCACCTATTTTTTAGGCGAATTTGTAACGACATGGTCGGTCGTTTTGAGAATAGTAGTCCTGATCCCCCATTTACTACTTTCCCCGTATTTGTTTCAGCTTATGTGACTTACCGGGAGGTTTTGTTTGGTTTTTGGAGTGTTTTAGGACACCTAGTCCCTAAACGAAAGCTTAAGTCTTAGGATTTTGACGTAGTTGGAACTATGTGAAAACGACTCCGGAATGAAGTTTTGTCGCTTCCGTTAGCTCCGTTGGGTGATTTTGGACTTGGTGGCATGTCCGGATTGTCTTTTGGAGGTCTGTCGCTTATTTAGGCTTGAAATGGCGAAAGTCAAATTTTTGGAGATTTTGACCGATAGTTAACTTTTTGATATCTGGATCGGATTCCGATTCTGGAAGTTAGAGTAGGTCCGTAATATTGAATGTGACTTGTGTGCAAAATTTGAGGTCAATCGGACGTGGTTTGATATGTTTCGGCATCAAATGTAGAAATATGAAGTTTCAAGTTCTTTTTAGTTTGAATTGGAGGAGGATTCATGATTTTAGCATTGTTTGATGTGATTTGAGAGTTCAAATAAGTTTGTATGGTGTTTTAGAACTTGTTGGTATGTTTGGTTGAGGTCCCCGGGGCCTCGGGTGTGTTTCGGATGCTCAACGGATCATTGTTGGACTTTGGAAGATAGCAAATTTTCTGGTATTTTTGTTGCAGACGTTCCTTCAACGCGTTCGCGAGGGAGGTCTCGTGTTCGCGTAGGGTATCTGGGAGGCCAACTAAAGTTTTTCTTCACGTTTGCGAAGATGAGGCGACATTCGATAAGGGGTTGTTAGGCAGTGCATCGCGAACGCGAGAAGGGCATCGGGTTCGCGTAGAGAAAGTTGAGCAGCTGGGACTCTAGGCCTTTTTTCCTACGTGTTCGCGATGTTGGTCAGCTTAGTGGTCTTCGCGTTCGCAACAAGTGTAACGCATTCACGATGAAGGGATTGTGAGTCAAGGTAAGTTTGTGCTTCGCAAATGCGAGGGTCATTCTGCGTTCGCGAAGAAGGAATTATCTGGGCAGAATATAAAGTTTTAAAAACGAGGATTTGGCCATTTTTATCAAAACTTGAGTTTGGGAGCTCGGATTTGAACGAGATTTTGAGGGATTTTCAAAGATATCAATTGGGTAATGATTCTAAACTTAATTTTGGTTATATCCCACTAATCTATCATTAATTTTATCATTTAATTTCAAATTTGGAGTGAAAATTTAGGAAAAATGGGAATAAGTTCTTCAACCAAGATTTTGGGTTTTGATTGGGATTTTGACATCGGATTTGAATAACTTTGGTACGAGTGAACTCGTGGGTGAATGAGTATTCATATTTTGTAACTTTTACTTGATTTCGAGAAGTGGGCCCGGGGAGACTTTTTAGGGCGATTTTCTAATTTATTGCCTTAGCTTTGATTTCATTAACTAGATTAGTTTCTTATAGTTATATTTATGATATGTAATTGATTTTGGCTAGATTTGGGCCATTCGGAGTCAAATATTCGTGGAAAAATTATTGTTACCAATTGATTGAGCTTGGTTCAAAGTAAGCGGCTTGCCTAACCTTGTGTGGAGGAAGTCCCCTTAGGATTTGGTGTTGTTATGATATGTGAGCGCCGTATACGCGAGGTGACGAGTGCGTACGCGGTCTATTTGTGGGAAACCTGATTTTTATTGAGTAATAACATGTTTTCATCTTATCTAAGTATACTAGCATGTGTAGTTACCCTGTTTGCCTAGAATAGCATGTCTACATGCCTTAATTATTTATCTGAACTCTTTGCAGCAGGTTTCGCGGATTCCTATCTCTTTTCTTGACTTGTACTTAGTCTAAATTGTAGGTTTTCTTGTTGTAACTGTTATCTTTATTTTGTTTGATCTGCGTATTTACTTTTGGGACTATAGAATGGTATTTAGGAAGACCCCTTGCATATTTACTTTGGGACTACAGGATGGTATCCCGGGAGATCCATCTGCACATTTACTTTTGGGACTACGAGACGGTATCTCTGAGATCAACGACCCATATTACACCCTCTCTTTTTAATTATACCCAAACCCCCTAACCCTAAATCATTTCTCACCGCCCACCGCCCTTGAATCCTCTCATCTCTCAAACCCTAGCAGTCTCCCCCCCCCCCAAATCCCTCTCCTAATCCCATCTAACGAGGGATTCCATTGCCGTTTCTTGCCATATGTGACATCTCCCTGGTACTGGGTCCTTTTCTATATTGCTTGCCTAAATATAGAAGGCAGATCTTGTAAGAATCGAACCAAAATCAGTTCAAATCCTTGAGTTTTCTGATTATTCTGTCTATATTCATCATTTGCTCTTTGTAAGTACGAATATTTCTGTATCTTTTGTTGATTCTTACTTACCCTAAATTAGAGTTTTCGGATCTCTTTTAATCGAACCAAAATGGGTTCAATTCTCTGATTTTAAGTGATATTCTGTCTATATTCATCCTATTCTATGTGATGTTTGATTTTTATTTTTAGATTTTACAAATTTTACACTTTCCGTAAAATTAGGGTTTGAGATTTTTTCTCTTTTCCTTACTGATTTTTGATTGCATGTGATGATTCTTTCCTTTCTCATGTTTGATTGATGATTTTTCTTGTTTGGATGTTAATTTGTACTACTATATAAACCCCTTCCTATTTCCCTTTGAGACAGACTTGAATCATTAAGAGATTTACTAAAAAACTGAAGCTACTACTCTTTGTAGTCTCTTATACTCTTGCTCTATATTCTGGTTCTTGGACGGCTGAAAGTCAAGGCCAAAAATTATGGTTTCTCGCTACTGCGGACTTTGTTCTTTCTTGTTTTTCACTTAACTGGTGAGTTACTGAACCTTTTCAATTTCGTTCCTATGTATTTGCAACTTGCATATGTTTTTCACTTCTGAAGTTCATAGCTTAATGTGTTGCTGGGTTACTCTTGTGTGCAATTCTACTTGGCTTACCTCAGTTTTAGGTTTCTTTAGCATTTGACTTCATAATGTTGCTGGTTTGAAACATGCCTAAGCCTAATTCGAGTAAGCAAGATTTTAATAATTTCGTTTAGCCAATGTGTTATGAACTACTGCTGTATGTGATCTTTGTACTTGTTAGCATTTCTTTGGTGTTTAATTCTGCTTAAGATTGTCCATTCTGTTATTTAAATATGCTCCATCTGCATAATTTGAACTTTCTTTAGTTAATTGGTCTATTAGGTCAGGCCTGAATGCTTACACTTACTGTATGACATGAGTTTATCTTCCTTTTTCTATTCTAAATCTCTATAATGGCAATCTTGCATAGGTAGTATGTTTTAATTCTGTGTCAAGATCCTGTTCTATCAACCATGACTAGCTCTCAGTTAATATACTCCTCAGCATGTTTTGGCTCATTTGATTCACCAGTATGTTGTCATAATTTGTGCTTCCCTACTATGTCTAAATGTTGTTCTGCTGCCTGATGTGAAGTTAACATGGCTATCTTATGATACTAGCACCTATACTTAACATAATTTGGACCTTTTCCTTGTTATGAATCTGTGTATTCCAGTCTTGCAAACCTGTTTGTTAATGTGTGACTACTTATGCACTAGGTATTGAACTTGTTCTTTTGAATCTTTGCTAAGTCTGTTCTTTAAACCTAAAGCCTATTTGATTATTTGCTCAATGTGTTCAACTTGACTATGTATGTACTCATCAGTTCTGTCCCTCAACTATTGCCCACTCTCTCTCATTATCACTTATGTTATTCTGACCTCTCTAGTGTGAGCACTACCCTGAGTTCTTGAAGCCCTTGGGAACTCTGACGCTCTAGGGTCCAAGGTTGCTTGCCATATTTGTCCTAATTGCTTAGTTATGTCCCATTTCACTTTCCAAATAAGCCAATGGGCTAGTGTACATGGCTGTTTTTGAATCTTTCATGGTCACTGAATTCTGGCTATGACTCCGGGCTATTGTGAACTATGTGGACTTGAAATTGAAGGCCTGGCCTGGCCTGGTGTACTTTGGGCCTGTCTTAGGCCCACTATAGTTATTTTGTAACTTTGTAATTTATTTTATTCATTGGGTCTGTAATAATGATGTAATAACAATTAGGGTATTAGTAAAATTGGGAAACTAGGCTTATTTTAATATTGCATGAAACAGGTAGAAATCCTGCCTATAGGTATTTAATTTGCTCGAACATGTTCTGCTACTGTGTGTGCTAGATAACCTGCCTATAGGTGTTTAACTCGTTTAATATATTCTGCCCTTACATGTTTGATAGATAACCTGGCTATAGGTGTTCAATTCGTTTAACATATTCTGCTTCCACATGTTTGTTAGAAATCATGCCTATAGGAAATAAAATAATCAATCCTTCAATTGTAGCATGTTCACATAGACACCATGCCTATAGGATTACAATGATTCACAAATACCTACTCTTTACAACGTTCACGTAGATATCATGCCTATAGGAACATAATCAGATTAGATGTTATTTCTTTTATTCTCATTATACTGTCACCCGCCTAGAAAGCATGCCTATAAGGATAAAATGTTTAAAATCAAGTATAATTGTCAATTGCTAGAAATCTTGCCTATAGGGTGTTCTATTAATACTGCTAAACATTTAAAAACTCTATCCTTTCGCCTTGTCCCCTATCCTCACATATCTACCTACTTTACTTCTGCACATCAAATCCATAAACACAGCATGAACATATCTCAATCCCAGCTATAAAATCCACCACAAACCACTGAACCTCCTGACATAGTATCAATGCAAATAGATGATACTCATACACCCACTCAATCAAAAACCTTTCTCCAAACCCTTTTACTTGATAAACACCTTTCTCCTAGTCTAGCAAATCACAGTACCCCAATCCTTACAACTGAAAACAGATGAAATCATTCTACATGATGACACCGAGGAAAACTTTATTCCAATTAGTGCTAATGATAAATATCGTTTATATGAACCCTGAAAATATTCATTCATCATAAAGTTGTTTGGAAGAAAGATTGCCCATCATATTCTAAGAAATAAACTCCTAGATCTTTGGAAGCCAACAGAGGAACTTCCTCTTATTGATTTAGGCTCTGATTTCTTTCTCATAAAATATCAAAAGGAGGAGAATATGATCAAGGCTCTTCATGGTGGTCCATGGTTCATTCTGAGCCATTTTTTATCTGTTCGTCGATGGGAACCAAAATTCATCGCTTCATCTACTCAACTTACATACTCTGCTCTCTGGGTGAGGCTCCCTGAACTTCCGACTGAGTTCTATGATCTGGAAATACTACAACGTGTGGGATCGAAATTGGAAAAACTACTTAAGATAGATTTGTGCACTTCGTCTACCACTAGGGGAAGATATGCACGAATATGTATCGAGGTACCTTTGGAAAAGCCATTGAAAACGCATGTCAATATCGGTCACCATAATCAAACAATTCAATATGAGGGTCTAAACCTACTCTGTATGACTTGTGGACGCTTTGGACATGCCAAACGCAACTGTACGTTTGCTGCTTCTTCACCTATAGAGGCAACAACTTAATCACCTCAACTACAGGTTGATGGGACACAAGGAAGTGAGTGGAACATCGTTAAGTTTGCAAGAAGATCTAACTATGTTACCAGGAACTCCAATCCCTCCATGAACAAGGCGGTTGCAGTAGCAGCACCACCAAGACAGCAACTTGGGCCAAGTACGTATCCTAACCCTATCAGGCCATAGTTGGGCTGGAAAGCTACTGATCAATTCGTACCTAGTAATCCCAATAAAGATAGTCTCAATAGTTTTGGCTGTCTAAACAACTTGGACCCAAATAGCGAAGGGCTACCTCGTTTTCATGCAAGCCCAACAAATGAGGGTAATAAAGTGGACAGTAGCACACAAATAACACCACCACCTGCTATACAGCTCCACCCTACTGGCCAATCTATACAAAACATAAGTTCACCTCCTCCTACTACAAATCATCGAGCTGCCTCTCAAATAATTACTAACCTAAAGTTACCACTCTAATGTTTACCATGTCTAGAAAATTCTACCACGTCCCTTAACCAAACACAACCACTTCAGCAGCTCGTTCCACGTAGTATTCCAGCCACCTCACCTGACCAATCCTTACTTGACAAATCCTCTTTGGCTTTGTCCCTACTTGACACATCCCCACCAGTAGTAAGCCAAACCAAAACACTCTTGCATGCTACAGTACCCTTAGATAACGTGAACCAAAAACACACTTATCCTTACAAGCATAATCATTACACATCATGTGAGCACCATCCTTACTCCACTCACTTAATTCACACGCCCACACCTTCCACCCTATCTACTTCTAATCAATCTTTAATAAATCAGTATCAAAAGCTTGCTCAAACACAGAGTCACCACCAAACTGCTCCTGCTACCTCTAAAGATGCAGCGTCCATCCTTTCCAAACACCAGTCATTACATGTCTATGCAGGAGAACATTATCTATATTACCTTATCTATATTATGGTAAGAGTTAATAAAGAGGTTCACAAAGATAGAGTTCAAACATGTTCCGAGAATTCAGAATGAGTTCGTCGATGCATTGGCTACTTTATCTTCCATGATACAACACCCGGACAAGAGTTTCATCGGCCCTATTCAGGTAAGGTCCATAATCAGCCAGTTTATTGCGCTCATGTTGAAAAAGAAACGGATGGGAATCTGTTGTTCCATGATATCGGGGAATACTTGGCAAAAGGAGAATACCCAGAGCATGCAAATCACACTCAAAAATGCACACTTTGAAGATTAACCAACAATTTCTTTCACAACGGAGGAATTCTGTATAGAAAGACCCCAGACCTAGGATTATTATGGTGGTTGATGCTAAGGAAGCTTCCAAACCGATTGAAGAGATACATGCCGGAACTTATAGACCATACATAAATGGTTTCGTTTTAGCCAAGAAGATATTGAAAGCAGGATATTTTGGATGAATATGGAAACAGACTGCATCAGGTATGTCCAAAAGTGTCATCAGTGTCAAATACATGCAAATATGATATAAGTACCACCAAATGAACTCAATGCAACAAGTGCACCCTGGCTTTTTACCGCTTGGGGAATGGATGTCATCGGTTCGATCAAGCCCGCCGCTTCAAACAGGCACAAGTTCATTTTAGTGGCCATAGACTAATTCACAAAATGGGTTGAGGCTGCATCTTACAAGGCTGTAACCAAGAAAGTCATCGTAGATATTGTTAGGGATCGTATTGTTTGCCGATTCAGGGCACCAAAATCCATAATCACCGACAATGCTGCCAACCTCAACAATGACTTAATGAAAGCTATGTGTGAAACCTTCTAGATCAAGCATAAGAATTCCACAATATACAGACCTCAAATGAATGGAGCCGTGGAAGCGGCTAACAAGAACATCATGAAAATTCTAAGGAAAATAGTAGACAACCACAAGCAATGGCAAGAGAAATTACCATTTGCCTTATTGGGATATCGTACCACAGTCCGCATATCAACTAGAGAAACTCCCTAGATGTTGGTTTACAGTACTGAAGTTGTCATTCCCGTCGAAGTCGAAATTCCTTCTCTGAGAATTATACAAGAAGCAGAATCAATGATGCAGAATGGATACAAAGTCTTTACGAATAATTAGATCTTATTAACGGGAAAAGAATGAATGTAGTATGTCACGGCCAACTTTATCAAAACAGAATGTACAGATCTTTCAAAAAAAGGGTCAGATCCAGACAGTTCGCATCGGGGTAGCTGGTGCTAAAGCGGATCTTCCCGCATCAAGATAAAGCCAAAGGAAAATTTTCACTTAATTGGCAAGGTCCCTACATGGTTCACAGGGTACTAACAGGAGCAACACTCATACTTGCAGAAATGGATGGAGAAATTTGTCCAAAGCCTATCAATTCAGACGCAGTTAAAAGATACTATGTTTAGGATGTGCATTTTTTTTCATCTGATGTAACTGAAGTACGCTTGACTTGACTCCCGTTTAAGAGTGGATACATATTCAGCCCTATGGGTTTGGTCACATTTTAATAAAATCTTCATTTTCCCCATGGTCAGAAACTGGGGTAGAATTTTAAGGAGGACCCTCAAAATTTTGGAGCAAGTCCACCCAACTTCGTCATTTGTAGAATGATCAAAGAATCATTTATTAAATTGGGGCCGAATTTTGAGGAAGACCCTCAAAATTCTAATGCAAAGATGTCGCAATGTCTCTAAAGTGTCACAGTCATTGATTCATCTAATTTACTTGATATTGCATACCACTATGCTTTTAAATAACTATATTTATCAAAGTGCTTGCATATTCTTTCGGAAACTTTATTTCTATGGGAGCCAGATGTTACCCAGGGTAACTCGAACAGGATCTCCAGAGCAAAGCAAAGCAAAGCAAACAGGTAAAGGCATGAACCAACCTTCCCCACATAACTCATGATTTTTCTTTGGATGCAGGCACAATGAACATGACAGGAGTATTCGCAAGTATACACATATCAAAATCACTATCTTCATAACGACAAGGCTGTCAAATGCAAACATGTCTCTAGATAAGAAAATACCCTGCTATCACTCATTATCCTTCCCTTGTATGAGACTAAGCATTGTATCCATTTTGCATGAGTCTAAGCCCTGTCTCCTTAACTGTATAAGGCTAAGTACCACCTTCCCTTGCATGAGACTAAGCATTGTTTCTATTTTCCATGAGGCTAATCCCTGCCTCTTTAACTACATAAGGCTAAGCACTGCCTTCCCCTGCATGAGACTAAGCATTGTCCCCATTTTGCATGGTGCTAAGCCCTGCCTCCTTAACTGCATAAGGCTAAGCACTGCCTTCCCCTACATGAGACTAAGCATTGTCTCCTCTTCTTGCATGAGGCTAAGCATTGTCTCCCTAAATTGAATAAGGCTAAGCACTGCCTTCCTTTACATGAGACTAGGCATTGTCTCCTCTTCTTGCATGAGGCTAAGCATTTCCTCCCTAAATTGCATAAGCCTAAGCATTGCTTTCCATTTCATGAGACTAAGCCTTGTCTCCTCTTTTTGCATGAGGCTAAGCCCTGCCTCCTCAACTGCATAAGGCTAAGCATTGACTTTCATCGCATGAGACTAAGCACTGTTTCCCTTTCTTGTATAAGGCAAATCATTGCCTCCCCAATTGCATGAGGCTAAGCTCTGCCTTTCCTTGCCTAATGCCGAATGCTATGCTACTAGAAACCTAGCATTATTTTGTCTCCATGGGGCTAAGCTTTGTCCGAAACTTATGCAAGACTAAGCTCTATCTTGTTTCTCTTATATGACCCAGAATCATGTCTTTGCATCTCATGGGCTGAAACATCGTCATCATGTCCAAAGGCGTCATAGTCCAAAGGCATCATCCTCATAGCCTGAAGACACTATGTCATGGCCTGAGGATCTCTCAATACTGCACATCATTATTCAAGGGCGCCATGGTTCAGAGGCACCATTCTCATGGACCAGAACATCATTTCATGGCCTGCAAATCCCTTATCACATGGTTCATGGCCCAGGACATCATGGTTAAAGGACATCATCCTCACCGTCCAAAGACAATCTTCATGGTCCAACGGGAATTTGCATCATGCTTAAATTTTTGCCATAATCTATATATTTGCATGCATCATGTTTTAGGTTTTGCAGGTAATCCAGGAAGTAACCATTCTTCAAACGGAAGCAACCTTCGCTCTGGTTTTCGTTCATAACATTCGCATTCTGCAAATATTTTAAACATAACCGACTCCCATCAATTACTCACTTTTCTCTAGGGCTATTCAGATACTTGCTCTATAACACATCCGTTATGTTTCAGATTCACATTCATAATTCCGCATAAGTCCATCCGATATTATCCATCCCAAAAGAACCCTTTCCGAAACACACGACCATTCCTATAACAATTCCATCGATTTCGTTCACCGTTGGTTCCAGAACTACACATGGCCTGAATCCTGTAAAACCAGGAATATGTAGGCAACTCAAAAATCGAAGTTCGGCTTCTATTTTTTAAAAAGCACCCCATTCAATCAAATTTGGTCATCATTTCTTTACATGACAACTCTTTCATCATTCCCGGGTGCCGAGCGGCATTGTTGTTGATACTCAATTTTTTCCTCATATTTTTTAAATTTTATATATATACTTTCAAAATAGTATATTTGCATCATCATTTAGTTTATAAACCTATGCAGGCATTTCCTATAATTTTTAGAGCTTTAAATTGATTTTTCTACATTTAAATTACTTAAATAATTATTAATTATTCCTTCAAATTATTTTGTGATGACTTAATCATCCAAATTACTATTTTTTCATCCTCATATATGTTTCATAATAATTTTACTTTATTTCGTATAATTATATTTGCATTTTAAAGCTATTTACCTAATTTTGTAATAATAGCCTATATTCATATATAATTGCATTTTTCTATACATTTGTGTCAAAATAGACTTTTTATTTTTATAATGCTAAATTATTATTGTTTATCATTTTATTGCATAAATAACATTTTTATTTATTTATTAAGTATTTTTATAAATTATTTTTGTTGAATTTTGGATATTTAAATAATAGCCCATTCTTGAAACCAAATTTGGACCCAAATTAGCCCAATTACCCCTGGCCCAAGACTAATTAACCCAACCCCATACTCGGTCGCAACCCGTTTAACTACCCGACCCAAAACCCATTTTAAATCATGGCTGTTGATCTCAGAGATCAACGTCCCACCTCCCCTTTTAATTATACCCAAACCCCTAACCCTAAATCATCTCTCACCACCCGCCGCCCTTGAATCCTCTCATCTCTTATCTCTCAAACCCTAGCCGTCTCCCCCCCCCAAATCCCTCTCCTAATCCCATCTAACGTGGGATTTCATGGTCGTTTCTTGCCATATGTGACATCTCCCTGGTACTGGGTCCTTCTCTATACTGCTTGCCTAAACATGGCAAGCAGATCTTATAAGAATCGAACCAAAATCGGTTCAAATCCTTGACTTTTCTGATTATTCTGTCTATATTCATCATTTGCTCTTTGTAAGTACGAATATTTCTGTATCTTTTGTTGATTCTTACTTACCCTAAATTAGAGTTTTCAGATCTCTTTTAATCGAACCAAAATGGGTTCAATTCTCTGATTTTAAGTGTTATTCTGTCTATATTCATCCTATTCTATGTGATGTTTGATTTTTATTTTTAGATTTTGCAAATTTTACACTTTCCCCTAAAATTAGGGTTTGAGATTTTTTCTCTTTTCCTTACTGATTTTTGATTGCATGTGATGATTCTTTCCTTTCTCGTGTTTGATTGATGATTTTTCTTATTTGGATTTTAATTTCTACTACTATATAAACCCCTCCCGATTCCCCTTTGAGACAGACTTGAATCGTTAAGAGATTTACTAAAATACTAAAGCTACTACTCTTTGTTCTCTCATACTCTTGTTATATATTCTGGTTCTTGGCCGGTTGAAAGGCAAGGCCAGAAATTTTGGGTTCTCGCTATTGTGGACTTTGTTCTTTCTTGTTTTTCACTTAACTGGTGAGTTACCGAACCTTTGCAATTTCGTTCCTATATATCTGCAACTTGCATAACTTTTTCACTTTTGAAGTTCATAGCTTAATGTGTTGCTGGGTTACTCTTATGTGCAATTATACTTGGTTTACCTTAGTTTTAGGTTTCTTTAGAATTTAACTTCATAATGTTGCTGGTTTGAAATATGCTTAAGTCTAATTCGAGTAATCAAGATTCTCTTAATTTCATTTAGCCAGTGTGTTATGAACTACTATTGTATGTGACCTTTGTACTTGTTAGCATCTCTTTGGTGTTTAATTCCACTTAAGGTTGTCCATTCTGTTATTTAAATATGCTCTGTCTGCATAATTTGAACTTTCTTTAGTTAATTGGTCTATTAGGTCAGACCTGAATGCTTACACTTACTGTATGACATGAGTTTATCTTCCCCTTTCTGTTTTGAATCTCTATAATGGAAATCTTGCATAGGTAGTATGTTTTAATTCTGTGTCAAGATCATGTTCTATCAACCATGACTAGCTCTCAGTTAATATACTCCTCAGCATGTTTTGGCTCATTTGATTCACTAATATATTGTAACAATTGTGCTCCCCTACTATGTCTAAATGATGTTCTGCTTCCTGATGTGAAGTTAACATGGCTATCTTATGACACTAGTACCTATACTTAACATAATTTGGACATTTTCCTTGTTATAAGTCTGTGTATTCCAATCCTGCAAACCTGTTTGTTAATGTGTGACTACTTATGCAATAGGTGTTGAACTTGTTCTTCTGAATCTTTGCTAAGTTTGTTCTTTAAACCTAAATCCTGTTTGATTATTTGCTCTACGTGCTCAACTTGACTATGTTGGTAACCTTCAGTTCTGTCCCTCAGCTATTGCCCACTCTCCTTCATTATCGCTTATGTTATTCTGACCTCCCTAGTGTGAACACTGCTCGGGGTCCAATTGAGACCCTTGTGAACTCTGACACACTAGGACTTGGTCCTCAGTCATTTCCTGAATCTTTTCTATTAACCTCTCTAGTGTGAGCACTGCCCTGGGTTCTTAAAGCTCTTGGGAACTTTGACGTACTAGGGTCCAAGGTTCCTTATCATCTTTGTCCTAATTGCGCAGTTCTATCCCATTTAACTTGCAGAATAAGACAATGGGCTTGTGTACTTGGCTGTTTTTGAATCTTTCATGGTCACTAGATTCTGGAGATGAGTTCTGGGTGTTGTGAACTATGTGGACTTGAAATTGAAGGCCCGGCCTGGCCGTATGTACTTTGGGCCTGTCTTTGGCCCACTATAGTTATTTTGTAATTTTGTACTTTATTTCATTCATTGGGCCTGTAATAATAATGTAATAACAATTGGGGTATTAGTAAAATTAGGAGACTAGGCTTATTTTAATATTGCATGAAACAGGTAGAAATCCTGCCTATACGTGTTTAATTTGCTCGAATATGTTCTGCTACTGTGTGTGCTAGATAACCTACCTATAGGTGTTTAACTCGTTTAATATATTCTGCCCTTACATGTTTGATAGATAACCTGCCTATAGGTATTCAATTTGTTTAACATATTCTGTTTCCACATGTTTGTTAGAAATCATGCCTATAGGAAATAAAATAATCAATCCTTCAATTGCAGCATGTTCATGTAGACACCATGCCTATAGGATTACGTTGATTCACAAATACCTGCTCTTTGCAATGTTCACGTAGATATCATTCCTATAGGAACATAATCAAATTAGATGCCATTTCTGTATTTCTCATTATACTGTCACCCACCTAGAAGCATGCCTATAAGGACAAAATGTTATAAAATCAAGTATAATTGTCAATTGCTAGAAATCCTGCCTATAGGGTATTCTATTAATGTTGCTAACCTTATGTCTTCAAACAATTTTATTGCATAATCACATAACGACTAGATATCTAATACGTCAAAATTACAGCGTTACCTTTATAATGCTGGAATCCAGAATCATTTAGCAATCATGTATATAGAATCAATAACTTATAACCTGTAGTCTCAATAATCATCATCCAATATCAGATTCCCTAAATTTTGCACCTGTTCAGAAATCACTTCTATAAGATTACATCTTACATCTGAAACTGCTGCATGTTTGAATTCCAAGGTCACATAGAAATCATGTCTATATGGCTTAATGGCTTTAACTCGTCTCAATTCTAAAAACTCCTACTTTGCATATGTGTTTTCGTGTGTTTGCTATCTAAGTGTGGAGGCTAACTTGAGCCCTTAACTGCTTTTATGTGAAGTCCAACTTGTTTTGTATGTCACTTAGTTTCTCATTTTGAGCAACCTAAGTTAGGTCTAGAACCATCCAAATAGAGGTCCAAACGCCTCTTGGACCATAGGCATGGGACGAGTAGTGCACACATAAGGCACGGTTTAGAATCAACTAGTACGCATTAGGTAACAACTTAACGATAGTAATTAGGTAGCAGGAGATAATAGTCTGTGGCTGCTGAATAATACGAGTAACACCCCCATCTGGAAAGGATTACGAAGTATTATGTATGTTGCACTGGGTGATCCTTTAGGCTAAAAAATTTAGGACCCCTCCCCCCCCCCCTCCCCCACTTTCTTTCTTTTTCCTATAAAAATCAAATTAGTTGTACCCTTGGTTCAGAATCTGTTTATAAAAAACTTCTTAAATTTTATGCTCTCTCTTCGTTTATTTGATCACATAAACTAATTCATGTAATTCGAGTTCGGCTGGAAACCACAGTTGTGGACCTCGAAGAGTGCCTCACCTTCTCTTCGAGGTAATTTCGAGCCCTTACTCGATCTTTGGTGACGCAAACTAATCAAACAAAGTTATCTGCAAAATAGGCGCCCTAACGCACCTCAAACCCGTTAGGTGGCGACTCTTTCTTTTAACACATTCCTTAAAAGAATTATCACGTGTCGAAACCCGATTTCGCGAGAAAAAAGGGCGCGACGATGGTTTTCAGTTATGTTGTTACTGTTATAGTTAGTTGTTAAATTTATGTTTTCATTTCATTATTTCACAAATGTTAGGCTTACCTAGTCGTAGAGACTAGGTGCCGTCACGACATCTTACGAATGGAAAATTGGATCGTAACAAGTTAGTATCAGAGTTCTAGGTTCATAGGTGTTACGAGTCACAAGAAGGTTTAGTAGAGTCTCGTGGATTGGTACGGAGATGTATGTACTTATCTTCGGGAGGCTATGGAACTTTTAGGAAAATTGCACTTCTTGATTTCCTTGTCGTGCGAAATTTTTTTGACTTTGAAATTCTAAAACTTCTGTCTTCTATTCTCTCAGAGATGGTGAAGGACACGTACAACCGGAGATGACCAGACACTCGCACCCCCTGCTAGAGCTGCCAGAGGCCGGGGTCGAGGTAGAGGCCAAGAACGTCCATGTGGTGCAGCCAGAGCACCCACACGAGCTACCATAAAGGAGCCACCAGTAGCTCTAGTCGGAGCGTAGGCACCTGTGATGCCTACTATTACTGCACCAGCTCTTCAGGAGACCCTTTTACAATTCATGAGCATGTTCAGTACTCTAGCTCAGGTAGGGTTGATTCCCCTTGCTCCTGCCACATCTTAGTCCGGGGGAGGAGAACAAACTCCTGCAGCCCGCACCTTAGAGCAGCCGGTTCAAGTTGATCAGATTCTAAAGGTTATACCAGTACCATCTATATCCCTAGTTTAGCCCGAGGGTAGGGCAACCGTTTATGAGGAGGAGCAGCGTAGGCTCGAGAGATACAAGAATTACAACCTTCTACTTTCAGTGGCCTAGCGTCAGAGGATGCTCAGGTATTTCTAGAGGAGTGCCACCATATTCTCCGCACTATGGGCATAGCAGAGTCGAGTGGGGTTTCTTTCACTACATTTCAGCTTAGAGGATCAGCCTAACATTGGTGGTGTGCTTATGAGTTAGATAGTCCGGCTAAGGCAACTTCGCTTACGTGGACTCAGTTCTCGGATACATTTTTGAGGGAGTATGTTCCCCAGATCCTCAGAGATGCATGGCGCACTGAGTTTGAGCAGTTGTTCCAGGGTTCTATGACTGTGTCAGAGTATGCAGTTCGTTTTAGTGACTTAGCTAGACATGCACCGACCTTGGTTTCTACAATTTGAGAGAGGGTTTACCAGTTTGTTGAGGGGATCCATTCCAGCATCAGGACTATCATGTCCCGGGAGTTAGAGATAGATATCTCGTATCAGTAGGTTGTGAGTATTGCTAGGAGGTTGGAGGGCATGCTTGATCAGGAGAGAGAGGGGAGAGAGAGGCCAAGAGGTCTCGAGAGACTGGTTCTTATTTTGGTGCTCATACCCGGGCTGCAATTAGACATGGTAGGGGCTATGTGAGTCGCGCCATTCATTCAGCTCTTCCAGCCACCAGTGGTGTTCTGGATACTTCTAGGCCTCAGGAGCCTTATTATGCACCTCCAGTATCTAGTGTGTCTCCTGTACGGGATGCTTTTAGCGGTCAGTGTAAATGCCCAAGTGTCACAACCCAAACCGATGGGCCACGACGGGCACCCGATACCTTACTCAACTGAGTACCAATGTAACGTATCTTTCTTATTACATCATCATATACACGTGACATATGGGCCTAATAGGCTAACATAATCATTTATAAACTCAAAATATAGGCCGACAAGGTCGTACAATCCTTCACGTATAAGACATATGTCTACAAGCCTCTAAGAATACATAAGTGTCATAAAGGTCGGAACATAGTCCCGCCATACCAAACAATAGACGTCTAAATCATACTAACCAAATACGCAGCTCCGAAGCAAATGGAGCGCACCAACATCTTCCGCTGAGCTGATAGCCTACTTGGAAGGCTCTCGACCTGTCTATCAGGACCTGTGGGCATGAAACGCAGTGTCCCCAGGCAAAAGGGACGTCAGTAAGAATAATGTACCGAGTATATAAGGCACATAAATAAATACATAGGAGACATGGAAGACATATGGAGTTCATGACTCAACCCGTACGTCTGAATAACTTTGTAAATCATAAATTACTTTCAGCGTCATGCATATGCGTATGAATGTCATGTCGTGCATAGGTATATGTTTCATAACATCATCAGCCTCTGAGGGTATCCCATCATATCATATCGGCCACTGTGGGCAAAATCATCATTGTATACCAGCTGATCAGGTGGTGGTGCGTATATAACGCCATAACCTTTCCCATATCCCACATACATATATATACCTACACATATATGCGTATATAACTCCGTTTGAATACATATATATATATGCGTATATAATGCCATTTGAATACATACCCATATATGCGTATATAACGCCGTTTGAATCATATTTCAGCCACTGTGGGAAACAACATCATCATATATCAGCTGACCAGGTGGTGGTGCGTATATAATGCCATAACCTTTTCCCATGTCCCATATACATATATTTACATATATACGCGTATATAACGCCATCTGGTCATGGGTCAGTGCACATGAATGCAATGCATAAAAAGTACGTCAATAAAATTATTCGGAATCTCATAAGACCATTTTGCCTCTGAGTAATATCATAAAGTAAATTCTTTCAACTTTCGTATTTTTCTAAGACCCATGAACAGATGATAAAATATTATGACACATGGGAATTAAAGAACATAGATATTTCTATTACTTCTATGAGTAGAGTCACTTATGGAATTTGTGCATTTGCACGTTTCGTTCATATCGTATAGATCATGCCAAAAGAAAGAAGGGATAGCCTGAGTTGGAGAACAGGTCTTGCTCCAAGTTTTGCCTATGAAAGGCGTCATGAGGTTCGGGAAGAAGGTCAAGCTGAGCCCATGGTTCATTGGTCCATTTGAGGTGTTGCGGCTAGTTGGGAGGTTGCTTATGAGCTTGTTTTACCTCCCAATCTAGCAAGAGTTCATCTGGTATTCCACTTTTCTATGCTCCGAAAGTATCACGGTGATCCGTCTCACGTGTTGGATTTCAGCTCAGTCCAGTTGGATAAGGATCTATCTTATGTTGAGGAGCCAGTAGCTGTTTTGGACAGGCAGGTTCGAAAGTTGAGGTCAAAGAACATTGCTTCAGTAAAGGCTCAATGGAGAGGCCATCCGTTATAGGACGAGACTTGAGAGACTAAGCAGGATATGCGCAACCGTTATCCTCACTTTTTTACCACTTCAGGTATGTCTCTATACTCATTCGAGGACAAATAATTGTTTTAAGAGGGAGAGGATGTAACGACCTGGCCGGTTGTTTTAAGAGTAGTAGCCCAGATCCCCTATTTACTACTTTCCCCGTATCTGTTTCAGCTAATGTGACTTGTCGGGAGGTTTTGTTTAGGTTTTTGTAGTGTTTTGAGATACTTAGTCCCTAAATGGAAGGTTAAGTCTTAAGATTTTTACTGTAGTCGGACCTATGTGAAGACGACTCCGGAATGGAGTTTCATCGGTTCTGTTAGCTCTGTTGGGTGATTTTAGACTTAGGGACGTGTTTGGATTGTGTTTTAGAGCTTTGTAGCTTATTTAGGCTTGAAATAGCAAAAGTCGAATTTTTGAAGATTTTGACCGGTAGTGGACTTTTTGATATCAGGGTTGGATTCTGATTCTAGAAGTTAGAATAGGTCTGTAATGTTGAATATGAATTGTGTGCAAAATTTGGGGTCAATCGGACGTGGTTTGACAGGTTTCAGCATCGGTTGAAGAAATTTGAAGTTTCAAGTTCTTTTTAGTTTGAATTGGAGGATGATTCATGATTTTAGCGTTGTTTGATGTGATTTGAGTGCTCGACTAAGTTCGTATAGTGTTTCTGGACTTGTTGGTATGTTTGGTTAAGGTCCCGGGGGCCTCGGGTATGTTTCGGATGCTCAACGGATCATTGTTGGACTTTGGAAGATAGCAGATTTTCTGGTACTTTTGTTGCAGACGTTCCTTCAATGCGTTCGTGAGGGAGGTCTCGTGTTCGCATAGTGTATCTGGGAGGCCAACTGAAGTTCACGTTCGCGAAGATGAGGCCATGTTCGTGAAGGGTTTCTTAGGCAATGCATCGCAAACGCGAGAAAGGCATCGGGTTCGAGTAGAGAAAGTTGAGCGGCTGGGACTCCAGGCCTTTTTGCCTATGTGTTCGCAATATTGGTCACGCGTTCGTGTAGGGTTGAGCTGAGTGGTCTTCGCATTCGCGAAAAGTGTATCGCGTTCGTGATGAATGGATTCTAGGCCAAAAGACGTTTGTGCTTCGCGAACGCGAGGGTGCTTCCACGTTCGCAAAGAAGGAGTTATCTAGGCAGAATATAAAGTTTCAAAAATGAGGGTTTGGATACTTTTATCAAAACTTGAGTTTGGGAGCTCGGATTTGGACGAGATTTTGAGGGATTTTTAAAGATATCAATTGAGTAATGACTCTACACTTGATTTTGGTTATACCCCATGAATCTATCATTAATTTCATAATTTAATTTCGGATTTGGGGTAAAAATTTGGGGAAAATGGGAAGAAATTCTTCAACCAAGATTTTGGGTTTTTATTAGGATTTTAACATCGGATTTGGATAATTTTAGTACAATTAACTCGTGAGTGAATGGGTGTTCATATTTTGTAACTTTTACCCGATTCCTAGACATGGGCCTGGGGAGACCTTTTAGGGCGATTTTCTAATTTCTTGCCATAGCTTTGATTTCACTAACCAGATTAGTTCCTTATAGTTATATTTATGATATGTAATTGATTTTGGCTAGATTTGGTCCCTTTGAAGTCGGATATTTGTGGAAAAGACATTGTTACCGATTGATTCAGCTTAGTTCGAAGTAAGTGGCTTGCCTCACCTTGTGTGGGGGAAGTCCCCTTAGGATTTGGTGTTGTTATGTTATGTGAGCACCGTGTACGCGAAGTGACGAGTGCGTACACGGGCTAATTATTAAAAAACCTGATTTTTATCAAGTAATAACCTGTTTTCATCTTATCTGAGTATACTAACATATGTAGTTATCCTGTTAGCTTAGAATAGCATGTCTACGTAGATTAATTACTTATCTAAACTCTTTGCAGCATGTTTAGCAGATTCCTGTCTCTTTTCTTGACTTGTAGTTAGCCTATATTGTAGGTTTTCTTACTGTAACTGTTATCTTTATTTTGTTTGAGTTGTGTATTTACTTGGGGACTATGGGACGGTATCCCGAGATCCCCCTTCATGTTTACTTTTGAGACTATAAGGTGGTACCTCAAGAGTTCTCCCTGCGCATTTACTTTTGGGACTAAGATACGGTATTCCGGGAGATCCCCCTGCATATTTACTTTGGGACTATGGGATAGTATTCCGGGAGATCCCCCTGCACATTTACGTTTGGGACTACGGGATGATATCTCGGGAGATCCCCTGTTGTTATCTCTGTGTACTGAGCTGTTGTTTTTCTATGATTTCATTCTCGTTAAATTTTAGTATTTATCTTTACTGCAATATTTCATATTGAATTATTTTATTATATATATATACCAGTAGGGGGCCCTGACCTGACCTCGTCACTATTCGATCGAGGTTAGACTTGTCACTTACTGGGTACCGTTGTGGTGTATTCATGCTACTTTTCTGCACATGTTTTCGTGTGCATATCCAGGTACTTCTTACTAGCCACGTTATCAGTGAGCAGCGATAGTTGGAAACTTCAAGGTATATTTTCCGCGTCCACAGACCTTGGAGTCCCCCTCTATTCTCCCCTATGTCCATTATCTTTTGTACTTCTTTTGTTAGACTTTGATGTATAGAGACATTAGATTTCCTTCTATAGTTTGTGACTCACGACGTTCCGGGTTTTGGGAAGACTGTGTAGTATTAATGAGTTGGTTATTGTACATGCCGAGCGGCATGGTTTTCAGTTTTGTTGTTACAGTTACAGTTAGTTGTTAAATTTGTATTTTTATTTTATTATTCCGCAAATGTTAGGCTTACCTAGTCGTAAAGACTAGGTGTCGTCACGACGTCTTACGAAGGGAAAATTGGGTCGTGACAGAATTCCGCTACTATATTTATAAATACAATAGCGCGAATACAGTGAATACAGTTGCACAGCCGGACTCCGCTATTACAATATTCATGAATACAGTAGCGCGAATACAGTCGCGTAGCAATGCAACTTATACAGAATTAATTTGTTGAGTTAAATTAGTAGTGATACACGCTAATTGATTCTCTTTCTATTATTAAACAGTTGGACTATCCTATTCTTTAGACGAATTACGCTACTGTATTCATGAATACAGTAGTGCGAATATAGTTGTACAACTAGATCCCCCTATTTTTAGGCGAATTCTGCTACTGATGAATACAATAGCGCGAATATAGTGAATACAGTCACTTAACAACTAAGTAGTAGCTATAGGAAGTACTTATGTATATGATAGCTATAGAGAGTTATTAGCCACTAAACAATAGTGGTTTCTGAAAATTTCTCAATGTAGTATCCCGGCCCGACCCATACTTTAGAGTCCGGTGGGCCGGTTTAGGGTCGAAGAGTCAGGGCAGGACGAGTCTGGGTCGATTTTTCTTTTTTTATAAATTAAATTTGAAAAAATAGTCGTTGGATACTTGAACAAGAGCATGAAAAATAATTTTAAGGCTAAAAGCCTTTTATTTTATTGAGTAGAAATATAATTTTAGAAATCTTTAGTACAATTTTTAATTTGCAACTTTATATCTTAAATTTAATAGTTGTAAATTACATTTAAATACTAAAATTACATAACTCTAAAGGCCTTTTTCAAAAAAAAATTTAATGATTTTGGTAGGTTCTTTAATTAGATTGAAATATCTTGGACAAATTCTTTGTCGCCTTCACCACTTCATGCTGATTTAATATCGGCATAATGTGCTTTATCGTTTTCATTAATTTCACGGTGGCCAAAGTTTCTTCTCTCTACTCTGATCTAATTTGCGAATAAGACTATATTTTCTAAAGCAACTCCCGCCAATGAGTACTTACGCTTTCCAATTTGAAACTTTTTAGCACTAAAAATAATTTCTAAAGCTACATATGATGCTTGAATAGTCAATGTACCCCAGGCCATCCTTGCTAGAGTAGAAATTTTTTTTTGACGCACCCCCCAATATTTTAGAACATTTGCATGTGCGTTTGCATCGTAAATATTGTTTTCATATCCTTATAGAATATAAATATCAAGTTCGTTAATTTGTGAAGAGCGCGACCAAATCACCAATCTTTCTTTAAGGGCTGCAACACTACCACTGCTTGAATGAAAAACCCATTTTTTAAAAAAATTAATTATAGGAAAAGAAGGTGGAGGAGGTATAGGAGGAGGTCTAGACGGAGATTGAGTCTGAGTTGAAGTTGTTGTTGGATATGAACTAGTGGTGTGTCATCATCTTAATTTTCTTTATTATATTCACCAAATTCTGCAGCCATGAGTTCATGATCTAGTGATTGCTCATTATTATTAATATTAATATAATTGATCTCATCTACGTGAGTATAATCGTCTATAGGATTAGGATTACTAGAATCACCAATCCTCCCCTTACCTCTATTTCCACTAAATTTTTTAAACATTATAATAAAATTAGATAACAATAATTAAAGAGATAGAAAAGGAAGTACCAAACGCCATCATATAATTGATATTGATAGTTGAAACTTGCTCAAACGACCCCAAACTACTCACCAGCTTAACTCCTAATTTCCAAAAGCTTGATACTAATTAGCCAAAAATAACTTCAATACTTTAATTAATCAAAAATAACTTAAATACTTTAATGCATAGTAGCAATTTTAGGAAGAGAGATAATGAGATTAGAAAGATAGTAGAGAGTTTTTGTGTAAAAAGATAAAGAATATGAAGAGGTATTTATAGTTTAAAATTAGCGTTAAAATATAATTTTATAAACATGGGGGCTAAAAATAAATTATGAGGTGTAGGAGGTGTTTTAGTGGGACATTTTAGCCGTTTAGTATCGTGCCCACTGGCTAAATTACAAAAATAGCCATTAGATAACGGCTACTTTCTGCAAGTATTTTTTAACAAAATATTTTTTCAGTAAAACGCGATATAGGCCGGGACAAGATCGATTTAGATCGGAATTTTAGTGGGTCGGGCCGATCGAGCCAGTTCAAACAGGACACCCCATCTCAGCCCCTTTTCGACACTACCTACTCTTCATCCGGGTGTTTACACCAAACCAATAGATACATGACACGTGTCTTGCATATGGACTTCAATCATTTACACATGATAAATTATATGCATTCTCATCTAATTAAATTAATTAACCATAGTGAGTTAATACAGTTTGGTGTAAATACCCCGTGTGAGTAAATGTTTACCCATCCAGTAAAAAATCTACTGGTACCACAAGATCAGCTGAGATCGAATTGGACCCGAGACGAGATTGGGATTGGTCGGGCTGACCAGGCCCACTTGACTGCCCTAGACAGCGTAGCATTGACAATGAACGGAATATCTAAAATGACAGAAGTATCCCTCCCGAGGCAAAGAGCATGAGATATTGCTTCGACACCGCTTCATTGCAGAGGATATCTATCGTAAGCAAGAAGTTATTCTAAATCTCTAGTTATTTGTCATTTTTTTCATACTTAATGTTGTCTTGTTATGCAACTTCTTAGTGGAAAGTATTTATTATCTTCATGTATGATTATTTCTTGAAGGTCCAGAGTAGTCAACTAAATTAGCTCTTCAAGATAATTTTTTGCTCATATATATGGTAGGTGTTCATTTTGATTAGTTCTATATGTTTGGACCATTAGTAATAGGTTATACTTACCTGTGACAACCTTATCTGTGTTTGTGATGCATCACTACTTATTCGTTCTTTTCAGTTGAACAAATTATTTCTTGGAATTTCTCGTACTTTTAAGTTAGTATCTTCTAAATAATTTATTGAAATGATTCATTACATATATGTTTTGTTATTATATACAAGTGGAGAAGATCAAATGAACTTTGGATTTTCGGAGATGTTGTAAAATTTACTTATCAGGTCATCTTAATAAACTAGAGTATCTCTCCCAAGTAACACGCTTGTGACCATGCAACTCCACAAAGCACACTCCGGCAGCTGGCCAACCGGTGCGTATCGATCAACGAAAAGACCTCGCAGCAGAGGGCTCCAACAATACGGTCCCAATTCCAATAGCATGTGACTACAGTGCAGCTTTCAAAGGGGAACTATGCACGCTAGCATCCAAACCAAGCTCCATGGTGGTGGCAAGACAAACAGTACACAATGACTCTGACAGTGATCTTCAAAGCAGAGGACTACTATAGAGTGATGGCTGAAGACTCCAAACTCACACTCGTTAGAAAATTTACACATGGCAGACCAAGAATTGAAGAAATTAGGGCAAAATTTTTGGAACAAATTCCTCTGAAAGGCAAGGTGAAAATTGGGGCCTATGATTATATACATGTTTTCATAGATTTCAATGCAGAATTAGACTTCAATCAAGTATATTTCCAAATATTCGTGGGAATCACAGGGAATTTTATGAGAATATTCAAATGATCGCCGGATTTTGACCCGAATGAAGAGACATCTTTAGCACCGGAATGGATTCTCCTGCCATAGCTAAAATACCATTTGTACAATTGGGACTATTTGAAGTAGGTTTTAGAACAAGTGGGAACCCCATCAAAGAAGACCTCGCAATCATTGGGAGGTCAAGATCAAACATGGCCAAGATAAGAGTGGAAGTGGATTTAACGAAACCTCTGAAAGTATCAGTATGAGTGGGACTGGAAGGTAATGGCACAAGACTAAGAGGTCATTATCAAAGGTTAGAGTATGAAGGAGTGCCAGCCTATTGAAAAATATGTAAACTTTAGGGTCACAACATTTAGAGCTGTAAAGTGGAGGCGAGGGGGAAGGCAGAGCAGGAGAGCACAAAGGAGAAAAACAAAAAAAACTAGGGAGAGGACAAAGCACAAAAACAGAAGCAAATTATAGATCCAAAATCAAACAATTCCATCAATGAGGTAGAGCAAGGAAGTGGAGTGAAGAAGAAGAATATGAGAAACCGAAAGAAGAAAGAAAAGAATGTTGAGGAGGCCTCCAATAGAACCAGAGCAAATCCAGCAGAATCAAATCCAGCAACAACAATAGGTGATCACCACCAAAGAAAAGAAGAACACAACTAAGAGCTCTAGGAAAAACAAGAAACACAACCAGAGGAAGAAGTTAGAGAATTTATTAAAATTCAAAAATTTGCTATGGAGCAAACAAAAAGCAAAGAATATGGCAACAGAAAATCTAAAAAAGTGAATCAAAAAGCACAATATTATTGATAAGCTGAAGAAAAATGAGGGGTAGGATACAAATATCAGTGATAGACAATCTACGACAAACAACTCCAAGGGCAGCAACACATAAGATAATGGGATGCATAAAGTTATGTTGGCTCCAATCAGCATGGATTCTGGGAATACTCCATGCAAAGGGGGTCAAATAACGGTGGACCTGGGCTTTGTTGAAGTTGTTCATGACACAGGGAAACAGAATAAACATGGTCCAGATATACAAAAGGGGAAAGCCTTAGCAAGGGAGTACGAAGAAGAATGCGATGATGATTCATCAGAGGGAGACATCACTGAAGGTGATGAGGTGGTGGCGGAGAGTCTCATTGAGGCTATTTCTCCTAAACCAAAACAGCTCACAAATCCAGTAGAAAAGATAGGCAACGGGTCATACATAAACAGGGGCTCTCACCTAGAGGTCCTAAGAAGAAGAATAATAAAGGCAAAGGAGGCCTCATTAGGCCCTCTGATGCCACTCAATCTAAATGAATTGACTACCCAACCCCAATATAGTGATTAACATCATAATTTGGAACATTAGGGGGATATATTCGAAGGATGCTTTTGAAAGGCTAGAAAAATTGGTCAGATTACATAAGGTTGATTTTGTGGCATCGCAGGAACCTTTCCTGCCTAGCTCACAAATTGAAAAGTTTAGAAGGGGACTGAGATTTGATTGTGCAGTTGCAAATATCCATAGTAAGATCTGGTATTTTTGGAATTCTAATTGTAAGTGTGTTGTACTATCTAAGAGTAGGCAACAGATTACTTTCTTCATTGACAACCTGGGAGGCCACAAATCTTTTCAGTTGACAGTCGTTTATGCTAGATCAAAGGCTATCAAAAGAAAGAAGCTATGGAACAAACTAAGGTCCATCCGTAGCCAGGCTACTGGACCATGGGCTGTATGTGGGAACTTCAACTCCATCATGAACACAGATGAGAAGAAGGGAGGTACTCAATACAGATTGAGTCAGAGCATCGATTTTATTACTTGTATGGAAGAGTGCAGGTTGACTGACACAAGCTATACTGACACTCCTTTCATATGGTACAATGGTTGGAAAAGGAGCAGAAGGATCAGTAAGAGGCTAGACAAGGTTCTTTTTAATGATGAATGGACAGAATTGTTTTCTACTGTGAGAGTTGATCACCTGCCTAAAACTGGCTGAGGTCACAATGTCCTGCTAATGCAATGTGCTAATAACTTGGGTGAAGTGGTAAAATATTTCAAATTTCTTAACTTTTGGGCTGAACAATCTGACTTTCATTCCATAGTTGAGAATTCTTGGAACCTAAATATTCAGGGTAATGCCATGTGGACCCTCCAATAAAAGCTCAAGATTACGGCAAAAAACTTGAGTTACTGGTCCAGGAACAACATTGGCAACGTGCATGACAAGGTAAGGGAGATGGAGCAACTTACGAAATAGAAGAGGCAAGCATATCACAAAGCACATGCAGAGTATATAATGTGGCTGAAAAGGCGAGAGTCTATACTCAAGCAGAAGACAAGAATCAGATATGCAGAAGAGGGTGACTCCAATTCGAAATACTTTCATGGTGTCATTAGAGAAATAAGAAGGAAAGCATGCTTACGTAGGATTATGGGTAGGGATGGAGAATGGATTGAAGAGGAAAAAGAAATAGCAGAAGCAGCCATAGAACACTTCAGCAAGATATTCACCCAACCTAATAACTCACTAGACCTGAGCATTACAGACCTTTGTGGTGATCCTGGAACAATACAATGACAGAATGCAGGAGAGCCCAACTGGGGAGGAGATAAAGGAGCCAATTTTCTCCATGGAACCTAATAGTGCATCAGGTCCGGATGAGTTCAATGGTTTCTTCTTCCAAGTGGCATGGTAAATCCTCAAGAAGAACCTTATTGCCTATGTTCAAGCTTTTTGTAATGGGGTAATTCTTAGCAAGTACTACATGCATAGTTGCTCGGTCCTAATACCCAAAGTGAGCTCCCTTGAGAGCTTCTCTCAATTAAGACTAATCCGTCTATGTAACTTCACCAACAAAATACTATCAAAGATTGTGGCCTTGAGCTAGCTACATAGCTGCCAAAATTGATCTCGGAGAATCAATCTGGTTTTGTGAGAGGTAGATTAATCACAGAAAACATACTTCTAACTCAAGAGATTGTTCAAGGAATTAGGAAACACAATCAGAGAGGAAATATGTTCATTAAATTTGATATGTCTAAGGAATACGATAGACTATCATAGAAATTCCTAATGGAATGTCTGAGGAAGATGGGCTTTTTAGAGGGGTTTATTGAGATGGTGTACAGGCTGATTTCTAACAATTGGTACTCTATCATAGTAAATGGGACAATAAAAGGCTTCTTCAACTCTACCAGAGGTTAAAATCAAGGGGATCCACTTTCCCCCGCTTTATTTATCATTGAAGCGGAGGTGCTTTCAAGAGCATTGAACTCATTGAATTAGAAGAAGAATTCAAGGGCTTCCACATAAGGAAGCAGGGGCCACATATTAACCATTTATGTTATGCATATGACTTGGTTATTTTCACTTCAGGGGATAAGAGATCCATCAAGATGATTATGGACCAACTAAGTAAGTATCAACTTGCTTCAGGGACAGAAATCAACCAAGATAAAAGCCAGTTCTACACACAAGAGGGAACTAAGAGTCACATCATAAGAAGAATCAAGAGGTGTACTGGGTACAAGCAGGCCAACTTTCCATTCACATACCTAGTCTGCCCAATATACACAAGTAGGAAGAAGATTTGCCACTTTACAAAGATCTCCAATAAGGTGATGAACAAGGTAGGAGGTTGGCAAGGAAGATTCCTGTCCAAGGGAGACATGGCAATCATCATCAAATACATCCTACAATCTCAAACATATCCTAAGGCAACTTTAGACCAAATTGAGATGTATTTCTCAAACTTCTTCTGGGGTCAAAGAGATGGTAAAAACAACTATCACTGGAGTTCATGCGGAAAGATGTGCTACCCTATCGAGGAAGGAGGTGTGGGTTTTAAAAGCCTTCACGATATATGTAACACCTTTCTGGTAAAGAGATGGTGGAGGCTCAGGACTGAAGACACTCTTTGGGCCAAGTTTATGGAAGCCAAGTATTGCATTAGAAGCAACATAATGTCCAGGGGTATCTCACCTACTGACTTTATGGCATGGAAGCATTTGGTGAAGATAAGAGATAAAGTAGAGGTTAATATCATGTGGAAGATTTATGAGGGGAACTTGCTTTTCTGGTGGGATGACTGGACATCACAAGGTTCTATCAAGCATATACTATACCTAAGCTCAATAGCAGGAAGTACAAAAGTCAAAGATTTCATCGTGGGGAATGAATGGAACCTTGAGCTCATTGCTAGGGAAGTACCAGATAGAGCAGTGAATACCATTCAAGGTGTTGCTCTAGGGGACCCTATGGCCAGGGATCTGGCCATATGGGAACCCTCCACTAATGGAAGATTTTCTTGTGGTACTGCATTTCAAACTCTAAGACAGAAAAGAGCCTTGACACATTTTCTGTCCAAAGTGTGGGTAAAAGAGATTCCATTTAAAATATCATTTTTCATGTGGAGAATGCTAAAGAATAGGTTGCCTTTAGATGATAGAATCCAATTGCTTGGTCTCCAGGTGGACTCTAATTGTTGTTTTTGAAGAAGTCCCATGGAAGAGTCATTGAACCATGTATTTGCGAAAAGTGATATGGCCAAAAGATATGGGAGGCAACTGCTAGACCGCTTGGAATTCATTGCCGAGGGAATACAGTGGTAGAGATGATTTTGAACTGGTGGAACACACGTGCCAATAACACTGTCCATAAATATATTATTCTGATTACTCCTCTAGTTATTTGTTGGGAGCTATGGAAGGCCAGGTGTAGCAGGAAGTATGGATAGAAAATTACTTCAATTACTAGAATATCTCATCTAATATTGACACAAGTAAAGTTGTCAATAGGTAATAAATTCAGTAAGATGAATGAGGAATGGAATTGGAACTTTGTTTGCATGATCGCAGAAGGTTATAGGCCTGTAATTAGAAGCTTGATGGTCAGATGAGAAAGCTAGAGGGCGAGAAATGGAAACTTAATACAGGCGGCAGTTTCATGAAGGAACAACGGCGTGCGGTACTAGGAGGTGTTGTTAGGAAAAAAAAGTGGCGAAATGGTCATGGCATTTGCTAAACCATGCCAATTCTTGACTAACAACTACAACGAGGTCGAAGCTGCCATGTTTGGTCTAAAATGGTGCTGCAGCCAGAGTTTTAATCACCTGACCCTCGAAATGGACTCATTGATTATAGTCAACATGATCAATGGAAAATACAAAATCCCATGGAGTTTGCAGAGTGCTATTAGGCAGATCCAGGAGCTTGTTCAATAGAGGAACATCATTGTGGTTCACTGCTACTGTAACAACCCGACCAGTTGTTTTGAGCTCTATCGCGTCGTTTAGCAGTTTGAGGCCATGAACAGCCTCACTTCATGTATTATGACTTGTACGCATGGTCAGAATTAAATTCGGGAAGTTCAGAGTTTATTTGGAAAGAAAATTCTCATTTCGGAAGCTTTAAGTTGAAAAAATTGACTAAGGTTTAATTTTTAAGTAAATGACCTTAGAATTGGGGTTTTTGAAGGTTCCAATAGGTTCATATGATAATTTCGGACTTGGACGTATGTCCAGATTGTATTTTGGATGACCCGAGAGTGTTTCAGTGCCTATTGTGGAAGTTAGCATTTTTGGAAGAATTTCATAAGTCTGGGTTGAAGTGCATTTTAGTGTTATCGATGTTCGTTTGGAATTTCGAGTCTAGGTATAGCTCCGTAGAGTGATTTTGGTATTTGGGGCGCGTCTAAAAGTGGATGCGAAAATCCGTAAGTCATTTTGGAGTCATTTGGATAAAGCTAGAAATTTGAAGGTTGTTGAGAAGTTTGACCGGAAGTAGACTTTTTGATATCAGGGTCAGATTCTGATTCCAGAAGTTGGAGTAGGTCCATAATGTTGAATATGACTTGTGTGTAAAATTTGAGGTCAATCGGACGTGATTTGATAGGTTTTGGCATCGATGTAGAAGTTTGAAATTCTAAAGTTCATTAAGCTTGAATTGGAGTGTGATTCGTGGTTTTAGCATTGTTTGATGTGATTTGAGGCCTTGAGCAGGTCCATGTGATGTTATGTGACTGGGTTATGTAATTGGACGGGGTCCCTGGGGCCTCGAATGTGTTTTGGGGTGGTTTCGGATTGAATTTGGATGAAAAGTAGTTGCTGGTCTGCTGTATCTAGTTTCCTTCTTCGCGAACGCGAAGGGAGTCCCGCGTTCGGCGAAGAGGAAAGTTGGAGGCTGCTGGATTTGGCCTCCACGAACGCGAAGTGGAGGTCACGAACGCGAAAGAGTTGGTTGAGTTGACTACGCGAACGCAAACGGTCAATCGCGAACGCGTAGAAGTAGAGAGGGAATCTAGGCTTATAGATTTTAAGCCTTTGCGTTCGCGAAGGGTGCACAAGTTTGTGAAGGGGTTGCCTGGTAAAGCTACGAGTTCGCGAGCTTGGTCTCGCGTTCGCGAAACAGGATTTTTGATGTTGGATTTCTTGCCTTCGCGAATGCGAGGGCAGTGCCGCGTTCGCGAATGTAATGACCCGGCCGGTAATTTTAAGAATTTATGCCCTGATCCCCTATTAACTGCTTTTCCTGTGTTTGTTTCTGCTATTGTGAGTTTCCAGGAGGGTTTATTTAGAGTTTCAGAGAGTTTTGGGATACTTAGTCCCTAAATGAGAGCTTAAGTTTTTGGAAATTTGACCGTAGTCGGTACAGTGTAAAGACGACCTCAAAATGGAATTTCGATAGTTCCATTAGCTCTGTTGGGTTATTTTGTATTTAGGAGCGTGTTCGGATTGTGTTTTGGAGGTCTATAGCTAATTTAAGATTGAAATGCCGAAAGTCGAATTTCGAAGTTTTCCGGTTTCAATAGTGAGATTTTGATCCGAGAGTCGGAATGGAATTCCGGAAGTTGGAGTAGCTCTGTAGTGTTGAATGTGATGTGTGCGCAAAATTTTAGGTTATTCGGACGAGGTTCGATAGACTTTTTGATTGAAAGCGTAAATTTAGGGTTTTGGAGTTCTTAGGCTTGAATCTATGGTTGATTCGTCGTTTCGATGTTGTTTTAGATATTTTATGGATTGGTATAAGTTTGGATAGTGGTATTAGACTTGTTATGCTTTTGGTTGAGGTCCTGGGGGCCTCGGGATGGTTTCGGAAGTTTGTCGAATGAATTGGAAGTTTGTTTGAGCAGCTTCAGCAGCTGATCTTCTGTCATAACCACACCTTTGGTTGGGTCCCGCAGGTGCGTAGCCGCAGAAGCGGAAAGGGGGAGAACCAACCGGAGCCGCAGAAGTGGGAACCTTACCACAGAAGTAGTACAGTATCTGCGTATGGGAAGTCGCAGGTGCAAAATCTGAATTTAGTAAATTTGTTGCAGATACGACCTTTGTTCCGCAAAAGCGGGACTGCAGGTGCGGTCCCATGACTGTAGAAGTGGATTCGTTGGGCAGAACATATAAATACTTGTCTTTGCGAATTTGAGTTATTTTCACCTCTTTTCAAACGGGAAGAAGCCTTGGGGAGCATTTTCAAGGGGGATTTTCAGAGGAAATCATTGGGGTAAGGTCTTTGGTCCTTAAACTCGTTATTGAGGTGATTTTTATCATTGTAAGCATGAAAAATTAAGGAAAATCAGTGGTAAATTGGGGGTTAGGGCTTTATTAATTAGAGAGCTTTGAGTGATGATTTGAGGGGCCATTTGAGGTCCGATTTTGGTACTTTTGGTATGACTGAACTCGTGAGAGTGTGAGGATTCTGGAAGTGTAAATTTTACCCAATTCCGAGACGTGGTCCCGAGAGGCCTTTTGGTCATTTTACCTAATTTTGCTTATTAGCTTAGAAACTTTTTGTAGAATCAATTACTTGAAGTGTTTTTTATATTATGCAATTGAATTGAAGAGATTTGGGCCATTTGGAGTCGAGTACTCGTGGCAAGAAAGTGGTTTTGGGTTGACTTTGAGTCGGTTCGAGGTAAGTGGCTTGCCTACCTTGTGTGGGGGACCTTCCCCTTAGGATTTGGTATTATTGATAATTGAAATGCCTTGTACGTGACTGAGGAAAAATTTCTTTATGTTTATGCCTTGGCATGCATCTTTTACCCATTGGGTTTTTTGAGGGTTTAGTGTTGATCGGAATCCTTTTATTTTTGGTGCCTTAGCACAAGTTTGTATATGAATAATTCGATACCTCTTAAGGTTTTTCGAGGGATGATTTTAGCGAAGCCATTTTATTATTTTGCCGAGGGTAGCCTTTATTAACCGGTTTTCATAGAAGTCGAAGGCCTATTTTTATTGCGAGATTCGGACGTCTCCGAGCCGTGTTATTTTGGCCGTAACTTTTATTTTGGCCGTAGCCTTTAATATGGCTGCAGCCTTCGGGTGTGTCTCTTTAACTTATTTCCCGATTACATTTCGACTTGTTCGAAATGTTAGTCCCCGAGTATGATAGCCTTGGCCTTTACATCGAGGATGCCTCTTTGAGGTCTTACGAAGTCGAGTTTAGACAACTCGAATGTGTTGACTGTCGATGAAAGTCCCCAAGTATTTGAGGTGAATTTACGTTTTGGCCCTTGAGCTGTTTCTCACATATAGAAAATTTCTTTGAGACACAAAGTGCTTGATATAGAATGAATGCTTCTTTGAATAATTCATACATGCATACATGATTTTCCATCGGGGCTCGACTATTCTATATGGACACGGTTCATCTGACCATTTG
Organism: Nicotiana tabacum; assembly: GCF_000715075.1. NCBI lineage: Eukaryota > Viridiplantae > Streptophyta > Magnoliopsida > Solanales > Solanaceae > Nicotiana > Nicotiana tabacum. Next base: position 27,374,144 of record NC_134080.1, read on the forward strand.
GACCATTGCAAAGTTTTCCTATCGGGGCCCTCTTTGGCATGAAGTATTTTTCTCGAAAATATAACCTCCGAGGGTGATGCCCCCAGTATTCGAGGTTGATTGAAAAGAAGCCTTGGATACTATTGAATTCTCCTTAGGTAGATTGAAAATCCGATTTTTCATTAAGTAATTACTAGTATGTTTCTTTTTCCTGTTCATACTACTTGCAATTTAAGCCTGTTGTTAGCTTAGGAAAGCATGTCTAACTGACTTAATTGTCTTACTTGCTCAAACTCCCCTATTTGGATTACATGCAGCATGCTAGGTTAGAAATACCTATTTTACCTTGGTATGGAACTTGAATTGAACTGTGTACTCTTCTTGTTATTGCTGTGTATTTACTTTGGGACTACAGATCAGTAATCTGGGAGATCCCCTCGTATTATGAGTTGGACTACAGGACGGTATCTCGGAAGATCCACTAGATATTTATGTTTGGGACTACATGACGGTATCCTGGGAGATTCCCGGTTGTTATACTTGTACTGAGCTGTATCTCTTTCTGTTTTTACTTTGCCTCTGTGGTATCTGTTGATGTCCTTATATCCCGTGTTACTTTTACTGTTGTACTTATGTATACTGTTTTTGTTCTATACTGTTAAACCTTATATTTTATTTAACCTCAGTAGGGCTCTGACCTTCCTCGTCACTACCCGACCGAGGTTAGGCTTGGCACTTACTGAATACCGTTGTGGTGTACTCATGCCCTTTCTGCGAATGTTTTTCATGTACAGATCCAGGTACTTCTACTCAGTCTTACCATCCTTGAGGCGAGGCACTTCTGTAGAGACTTCGAGGTGTATCTGCAACGTCCCCAGGCCGATGAGTCCCTTTCTATCTTCTGTAATAGTATAGTCCTTCTGTATTTTCCTTTTGTTAGACATTTCTGGAGTTAGAGCCTCTTATGTATCTCTTAGCTTGTGATTCATGGGGTTCCGGATTTTGGGAATGTATTAGTTTTTGAGAATTGATATTTGTGTATGCCGAGCGACACTTTTAAACGCTATTTTATTTCAATATTTCGGTTTTTAATTGTTTCTTCCGCAAATTGGTTTATTTTCCACATTGTTAGGCTTACCTAATCGTAGAGACTAGGTGTCATCGTGATGGTTCACGGAGGGTTAACCAGGGTTGTGACAAGTTGGTATCAGAGCTCTAGGTTCATAGGAGTCATGAATCACAAGCTGGTTTATTAGAGTCTTGCGGATCGGTACGGAGACATCTGTACTTATCTACGAGAGGCTATGTAACTGTTAGGAAAATTCGACTTCATTTGATTTCTTTGTCGTGCGAGATTTTTGATGTCACAATTCTAAACTTCTGTCTTCTATTCTCTCACAGATGGTGAGGACACGTGCTACCCGAGATGATCAGGCGCCCGCGCCCCCCTACTATAGCCGTCAGAGGTCAGGGCTAGGTTAGAGGCCGAGGACGCACACGTAGTGCAGCTAGAGCACCCGCGCGAGCTGCCGCCGAGGTACCACTAGCAGTTCCAGCCGGAGTCCAGGCACCTAATATGCCTACTGCTACTACTACTCCAGATCTCCAAAAGACTCTTGTACAGTTCATGAGTATGTACACCACTTTAGGCAGGGTTTCTTCCCCTTGTTGCAGCCATATCTCAAGCTGGGGGAGGAGCACAGACTCCCGCCACCTGCACTCCTAAACAGCGAGTGCATGTTGATCAGGTCCCAGAGATTATTCCTGTACAGCCTGTAGTCCTAGGTCAGCCCGAGGACAGGGCAACGGCTTTAGAGGATGAGCAGCGGAGACTTGAGAGGTTTAAGAAGTATGATCCTCCGGTATTCAATGGGTTAGCATCAAATGATGCCTTGGGATTTTTGGAGGAATCTCATCGTATCCTCCGCACTATGGGTATATCAGAATCGAGTGGGTTTCTTTCACTACCTTCCAGCTTCGAGGAGCCGCCTATTAGTGGCGGCGCACCTATGAGTTCGACTATCCGGATGAGGCTGTTTCACTAACTTGGACTCGATTTTCAGATATGTTCCTGAGAGAGTTTTTTCCTCAGAGCCTCAGGGACGCATGGCGCGCAGAGTTTGAGCATTTGTGCCAGGGTGCTATGACTGTCTCAAAGTATGCTGTCTCTTACACTAGCTTGGCTAGACATGTACCGGCCTTGGTTTTTACTGTTCGCGAGATGGTTCGCCGGTTTATTGAGGGGCTTATTCCCAGCATCAGGTCTAGCATGGCTCGTAAGTTGGAGATGGATATTTCATATCAGCAAGTGGTGAGAATTTCTAGGAGAATTGAGGGTATGCATGCTAGGGAAAGAGATGAGAGGGAGGCCAAGAGGTCTCGGGAGTCGGGCCATTATTCTGGTGCCCGTGCCCCAGCTGCAGGTCGTCATGGTAGGGGTTATATGAGTCGCCCCATTCATTCAGCTCTTCCAGCAGCCAGTGGTATTCCAGCTCCTCCTAGGCCCCAGGAGCCTTATTATGCACCTCCAATATCTAGTGCGTCTCCTTTGCGGGGTGCTTTCAGTGGTTAGTCCAGCAAACCTGGCCCGAGCCAGTCACAACCGCCACGTCCTCCCAGAGCTTGTTTTGAGTGTGGTGATACAATCCGTATGGTGAGGGATTGTCCCAGACTTAGGAGGGGTGCACCTCTACAGACTTCTCAGCCACAGCGTGCCCCACAGAGTTCTCAGGCTATGGTTATATCTCCAGTTGCTAACCCCCCTGCTCAGCCAGCTAGAGGTGGAGGTCAGGGAGGTAGAGGTCAACCTAGAGGGGAAGGCCAGGCCAGATACTATGCCCTTCCTGCCCGTACCGAGGCTGTTGCCTCCGATTCTATCATCACAAGTATTATACTGGTTTGTCACAGAGGTGCATCAGTTCTATTCGATCCAGGCTCCACTTACTCTTATGTGTCTTCTTATTTTGCTCCGCATTTGGGTATACCACGGGATCCTTTGAGTTCCCCTATTTATGTTTCTACTCTTGTGGGAGATTCTCTTATTGTGGACCGCGTTTATAGATCGTGTTTGGTTGCTCTTAGTGGTTTTAAGACCAGAGCCGATTTATTGTTGCTCAGCATAGTGGATTTTGATATTATCTTGGGAATGGACTAGTTTTCACCCCATTATGCTATTCTTGATTGTCACGTCAAAACCATGACGTTGGCTATGCCAGGTGTACCGCGTGTTGAGTGGAGGGGTACTTTAGTGTCGCGCCCCCTTTTTCCCCTTCCATCGGAGAGGAGTCCGGGTTTCGACATTCATGGGGTGTAATGACTCATTTCCTTTTTGGGGAATTGGGTATTTGAAGAGTCGCCACCTGTCACACCTCCTTTTTCCGCACCCGCGGGGGTGCAAGGGAGTTTTTTCCAATTAAAGGACAATCGAAACGGGATTTGTTTATTTATTTCAGAGTCGCCACTTGGGAGATTTAGGGTGTCCCAAGTCACCAATTTTAATCCCGAATCGAGGAAATGAATGACTCTATATTACAGTCTGCGTACCAGAAACCCCGGATAAGGAATTCTGTTAACCCGGGAGAAGGTGTTAGGCATTTCCGAGTTCCGTGGTTCTAGCACGGTCGCTCAACTGTTATATTTGGATTGATTATCTGATTTTAAATACAATATGACTTATGTGCAAATTTTATCTTTTAACCGCTTTATCATTATTGTTTTTACGAGAATGTGAACGTCGCTTAAAACACGTCTTTGGACTGCGTCACATGAAATGCACCCACAACCCGGAACGCATTTTATTTGATGTTTTGAGATTTGGATTTGGGTCGCATGAAATGCACACCCGAGCTTAAGAAAGCAAATTATTAAACACGCGCCTAAAGAGACTATCGCGTTATTATTTTGGGAAGGCCACGAAATTCACTAAGCGGCCCTCCTGAATTCTAAGTAATTTAAAACAAGTATTTACTGAGGGCCCCGCAATTTGTATTTTTATTCGGCGAGGCTCATCTCATTCTTATTTTTTAAAAGGAATTTGCAACGTCATGGAAATGCATCTCGGGCCACGCCACAATCAATGCGCCCGTGATTAGAGACATATTTCGACTCCGTTGAGATTTGGATTTGGGTCACATAAATGTGCACCCGAATTTAGGGAGATAACAAATTATTAAAGGCGCGCCAGAAGCAACTAGCGCATTATTATTTTTTGGGTAGGGCCGTGAAACTTGCTAAACGGCCCGTCCCGGAATCTAAGTATTTAATACATATATTTTGTAAGGGCTCCGCAATCTGTACATTTTTTCCGGCGAGGCTCGTCTCATTTTATTTTATTTTTTATTATTATTTTTTATTATTATTTTTTTTATTTATGTTTTTTAAAGGATGCCATTTTTTACGTCTTTAACAATACTAAACCTTACGGCTTCTTTACAACTACAATCTCATAACTTGTCAAGATTTGATAAAAGAAGTTAAGCGAATGAGTGTTTCAGGCATAGTAACAACACGTACTAATATTAATCTTGTCCAAACAAACTAAGACAATGAAGGGACGAGCGAATCAACGTCAAACTGTGTCTTAGGACTACTACTACAACTAAATCAAATGACGTGAAGTAAACAATAATAACATAACACAAAAATGAACTAAAATGCATACGGTGAAACATAAGTAGAATCTCAATTGATATATTGCAACTTTAAACATTGAACGTAAAATTTCTTTAATCCAATACATCGAGGCTTACTAACCTGAATAAACAGAAACGCATAGAGCCATGGACCGAACCCCTACAGCGACCTCAACGAACAACCTCGACGCACCAGACCTCGACGAGCAACGACGACCATGACGGAAACAAAAAACTCGGACCAAGTCTGACCTGAGATTGTTGGTTGCTGCTGTATATTTTGACGCAACTACTGGTTCGACAAATGCAACAAAGGGGTCGTTTGGATGTGAGGAAGGAGGAGGCTATGGAGGGTCGTTTGGCTGGTGGTTTGGGCAGTGGTGCAGCAGCAATGGTGGACTGCTGGTTGCGACGAAGCAACAACAGTTGCTGCTTGGATGGAAGCTGGGTCGTGCTGGTTCAGCTGGTAGCGGGCAGCGTTGGTGGTCTGTTGGTTCCGGACGGGAGGTCGAGGATGCTAGGTAGCGATGGTGGTGAAGGTGAGAGGAGGAGGGTGGTCTGTTGGAGCAGGTGGGTTGTTGTTGTTGAAGGTGGTGTTTGAGAAGGTGGTGTTGCTGGTTTTGGTCGTTGGGACGGGTAGCAGGGTCGACGGAGTTGGGAGGAGACGGGGTAGGTTTTTTGGACTGGTTTTTTGAAGAAGACGATGGTTAGGGGTCCGGTGGTTATGGCGGAGGTCGACGGACTGGGCTGGAGTTTTTGGACGCTGGGGGAGGTAGGGATCGTCGTGAAGTTGGTGGAGGGGAGTTGGTTTTCGTAGGTTTTTTCCCCAGTAGGATTTTTTGTTCCTTCTCCTCCTGTAGGGTTTGCTCACCTCTTTCTTTTTAAGAAGAAAGAGAAACAGTAGTCTATCTCGTTTCCTTCTGTTTTTTTTTTCTTTTTTTTTTTTAAAATTTCCCCAGTCCCTTTTCGTTGGTCCCCCCTCTTTTCAAATTCTGTCCGTGTTTTGTAATGCAATGCCCATGAAAATGAGCCCCACGCGTGGTGGGGTTCGAGGCATATGTCCCCCACGCATGGTGGGGTTCCCCACGTGTCCTGGACACTGTTTATTATGGGCTAGGTCCGAAAATTAGGCCTAAAATCGGGTAGTTTAAACCTGAATATTATTCTTTTGCCCGGACCCGAGAAATAGGAACACGTTGCTTAACTAGTCCTATGTAAGCAAAATAACTACCAAAAATAAGACTAGTATTTAAACAAAACTATATCTTTTTTAAATATTTTTCAAGGTTTAAAATAGCTACAAAATATTAATAAAACTATTTTATTTTTATTTTTTTTTGTAATTTTCGTTTTAAAATATTAAGATAAAATATGAGGTAATATTTTTGTATTTTTTCAAAGTTAAAAATGCCTATAAAACTTTAATAGAATTATTATTTTTGTATTTTTTCGAAATTATATAAGGTACAAAAATAAAGTGCAATTTTTGTATTTTTCAAGTTTATGAGAAATACATAAACTAAAATTTATATATATATTTTTTGAAATTTTCTTTTTGCAACGAAATAAAGTAAAAATAGTTAAAATAGCTATACTAGACCCAATTTCACATATTCATGCTAAAAATGTGAAAATTCTCGGGGAGGGTCAAAAATCACGTGCTTACAGCTGCCCCTCTTTGACTGGAAACACGAAGAGTTTTCCGACAAAGAACGACTAGACGTGTTTTTGACCCGACCATTACTTGGACGGACTACACTTAAGGAAAGGGAGGGAATGTGACCGAGCCCTGGTATCTGAGCTGCCTACATATCCTTGGTTATACAGGAATCAGGCCACGTGTAGTTCAGGAATGAGAGAGATAATGAAGTGTACCGAGGTGGAGAGCCGATCGAGGTGCCATTCCGTTGAGGTTCCGGTCCGCGGTCCTGTCATTACAACAAAAATGAAAACTGAAAAAGACTAACTAAGCCTATCAGCTACTTGTTACAAGGATTCCTATCTCTTAAGTCTTCTGAAACTTGGTCTTGAGTCTTGAATGGTGCTTCATGCAGACTTTGGATCTGAACCTTGATACTTGCTAGTTGTAGGTGCTAGTTCTTGAGCAGACCACATTCGCTCTCCACTTCCGTAATCTGGGTTTTTTCTTTTTTTTTTCTTTACTTCTTGTTTTTGTTTTTTGGTGACCAACTTCTGTTGATCATCCCAGACTGTTGACTTGCATTCTTGGGGCGAGCTTCTTGTTGCTTCTATCTTGGATTGAGTGCTGGGGATTTTTGTTGTAACCTTCTGCTTTCCGGTGGATCACTGCTTGATCTTGAAAAATGTTTCCCCGTTCTACAGGCGGATTTCTGACTTCTTCTATCTTTGACACGCAACAACCTCCGTTCTACATGCGGGTCCCTGACAATCAAAACAAACAAAATTTCCTAACCCAGTTTGTACTGGGAAGGTTTGTGAGTCGTTAGCAAAATCGTAACTTACTTACACTACTGATGCAATGATGGGGGTAAACTAAAGACTAGGCTAGGATGTGCATCTCCTATGAGTAAAAACAAAAACTCTTGCTAGCAAATGTGTCTGCTAAAATAAAAACCTCAACGACTCAAACTAGAAAGTGTGTCTTCTATGGTTGAATCGGAATGAGCTAAATTAGGAAGTGCGTCTCCTAAGGGTGAAAACTTCAGTGACTAGAAACTAGGAAGTGCTTCTCCTATGAATAAAATCTCGATTAGGAAGTGCGTCTCCTACGGGTAAAACTAAACTTTGAGGAAGTGCGTCTCCTGTGGGTACAATAAACTTAGGAAGTGCGTCTCCTATGGGTACAATAAACTTAGGAAGTGCGTCTCCTATTGGGTACAATAAACTTAGGAAGTGCGTCTCCTATTGGGGATAACTGTTCTTAGGAAGTGCGTCTCCTACTGGGTGAAACTATTCTTAGGAAGTGCGTCTCCTATTGGTACAATGGATCTAGGAAGTGTGTCTCCTATTGGTAAAACTTAGCTTAGGAAGTGCGTCTCCTATTGGTAAAACTTAGCTTAGGAAGTGCGTCTCCTATTGGTGAAATCAACTTAGGAAGTGCGTCTCCTATTGGTGAACCTATTCTTAGGAAGTGCGTCTCCTAATGGTAAAACTGAACTTAGGAAGTGCGTCTCCTATTGGTAGAACTAAACTTAGGAAGTGTGTCTCCTATGGGTGAAATGAACTTAGGAAGTGCGTCTCCTATGGGTGAAATGAACTTAGGAAGTGCGTCTCCTATGGTGAAACTGAACTTTAGGAAGTGCGTCTCCTATGGTGAAACTGAACTTTAGGAAGTGCGTCTCCTATGGTGAAACATATCTTAGGAAGTGCGTCTCCTATTGGTGAAACTGAAACTTAGGAAGTGCGTCTCCTATGGTGAAACTGATCTTAGGAAGTGCGTCTCCTACTGATAAAACTTGCTTAGGAAGTGCGTCTCCTACTGGTGAAACTTGCTTAGGAAGTGCGTCTCCTACTGGTGAAATATTTTTAGGAAGTGCGTCTCCTATTGGTGAAACTGAACTTAGGAAGTGCGTCTCCTACTGGTGAAACTTATCTTAGGAAGTGCGTCTCCTATTGGTGAAACTGAAACTTAGGAAGTGCGTCTCCTACTGGTGAAATATTTTTAGGAAGTGCGTCTCCTATTGGTGAAACTGACTTAGGAAGTGCGTCTCCTATTGGTGAAACTTGCTTTAGGAAGTGCGTCTCCTATGGTGAAACTGACTTAGGAAGTGCGTCTCCTATTGATGAAACTTTCTTAGGAAGTGCGTCTCCTATGGTGAAACATATCTTAGGAAGTGCGTCTCCTATGGGTGAAATGAACTTAGGAAGTGCGTCTCCTATTGGTGAAACTTGCTTTAGGAAGTGCGTCTCCTATGGTGAAACTGACTTAGGAAGTGCGTCTCCTATTGATGAAACTTGCTTAGGAAGTGCGTCTCCTATTGGTGAAACTTGCTTTAGGAAGTGCGTCTCCTATGGTGAAACTGACTTAGGAAGTGCGTCTCCTATTGATGAAACTTGCTTAGGAAGTGCGTCTCCTATTGGTGAAACTTGCTTTAGGAAGTGCGTCTCCTATGGTGAAACTTGAACTTTAGGAAGTGCGTCTCCTATGGTGAAACTTGCTTTAGGAAGTGCGTCTCCTATGGTGAAACTTGAACTTTAGGAAGTGCGTCTCCTATGGTGAAACTGACTTAGGAAGTGCGTCTCCTATTGGGTGAAATAAACTTAGGAGGAAATGCATCTCTTATGGGCAAAGACGTGGAATGTATGCCTCTGTTATCTGGGCGGGCTCCCAATTTCAACACTTGAAAAGTAAAGACTGAATTTATGCCTCTGTTATCTGGGCGGGCTCCCAACTTCAACACTTGAAAAGTAAAGACTGAATTTATGCCTCTCATTATACAGGTGGGCGCCTGGCTTCAACACTTAAAAGTAAAGACTGAATGTATTCCTCTCATTATACAAGTGGGCGCCTGGATACAACAAAATGCAAACACTGAAATGTATTCCTCTCGTTATTCAGGTGGGCGCCTGGTGGTAAGGGCACAAAATGTATTCCCTTGTTATACAGGTGGGTGCCTAGAACTTAAAATGTATTCCCGCATTATACTGGTGGGCGACCTAGAACTTAAAAAATATTCCTGTATTATACTGGTGGGCGACCTAGAACTTAAATGTATTCCCGCATTATACTGGTGGGCGACCTAGAACTTAAAAGTATTCCCGCATTATACTGGTGGGCGACCTAGAACTTAAATGTATTCCCGCATTATACTGGTGGGCGACCTAGAACTTAAATGTATTCCCGCATTATACTGGTGGGCGACCTAGAACTTAAAAGTATTCCCGCATTATACTGGTGGGCGACCTAGAACTTAAATGTATTCCCGCATTATACTTGTGGGCGACCTAGAACTTAAATGTATTCCCGCATTATACTGGTGGGCGACCTAGAACTTAAATGTATTCCCGCATTATACTGGTGGGCGACCTAGAACTTAAATGTATTCCCGCATTATACTGGTGGGCGACCTAGAACTTAAATGTATTCCCGCATTATACTGGTGGGCGACCTAGAACTTAAAAGTATTCCCGCATTATACTGGTGGGCGACCTAGAACTTAAATGTATTCCTGCATTATACTGGTGGGCGACCTAGAACTTAAATGTATTCCCGCATTATACTGGTGGGCGACCTAGAACTTAAAAGTATTCCCGCATTATACTGGTGGGCGACCTAGAACTTAAATGTATTCCCGCATTATACTGGTGGGCGACCTAGAACTTAAATGTATTCCCGCATTATACTGGTGGGCGACCTAGAACTTAAATGTATTCCCGCATTATACTGGTGGGCGACCTAGAACTTAAATGTATTCCCGCATTATACTGGTGGGAGACCTAGAACTTAAAAGTATTCCCGCATTATACTGGTGGGCGACCTAGAACTTAAATGTATTCCCGCATTATACTGGTGGGCGACCTAGAACTTAAAAGTATTCCCGCATTATACTGGTGGGCGACCTAGAACTTAAATGTATTCCCGCATTATACTGGTGGGCGACCTAGAACTTAAATGTATTCCCGCATTATACTGGTGGGCGACCTAGAACTTAAAAGTATTCCCGCATTATACTGGTGGGCGACCTAGAACTTAAATGTATTCCCGCATTATACTGGTGGGCGACCTAGAACTTAAAAGTATTCCCACATTATACTGGTGGGCGACCTAGAACTTAAATGTATTCCCGCATTATACTGGTGGGCGACCTAGAACTTAAATGTATTCCCGCATTATACTGGTGGGCGACCTAGAACTTAAATGTATTCCCGCATTATACTGGTGGGCGACCTAGAACTTAAATGTAAAAGACAGAAATGTATTCCTCTCGTCATACAGGTGGGCGCCTGGTAAAGACATGAAAAATGATATGCCCGCATTATACTGGTGGGTGACCTTGAACATAAATGAAAAGACAGAAAATGTATTCCTCTTGTTATTCAGGTGGGCGCCTGTCTTTAAAACTTGAAATAAAAAGGCTGAAACCAACATATCCTATTTGAGGGCGGATGAAACCCAACAGATCCTATTTGAGGGCGGATGAACCCGACATATCCTATTTGAGGGCGGATGAACCCAACAGATCCTATTTGAGGGTGGATGAACCCAACAAATCCTATTTGAGGGCGGATGAACCCAACATATCCTATTTGAGGGCGGATGAACCCAACAGATCCTATTTGAGGGCGGATGAACCCAACAGATCCTATTTGAGGGCGGATGAACCCGACAGATCCTATTTGAGGGCGGATGAACCCGACAGATCCTATTTGAGGGCGGATGAACCCAACAGATCCTATTTGAGGGCGGATGAACCCGACATATCCTATTTGAGGGCGGATGAACCCAACAGATCCTATTTGAGGGCGGATGAACCCAACAGATCCTATTTGAGGGCGGATGAACCCAACATATCCTATTTGAGGGCGGATTAACCCGACATATCCTATTTGAGGGCGGATGAACCCGACAGATCCTATTTGAGGGCGGATTAACCCAACAGATCCTATTTGAGGGCGGATGAACCCGACATATCCTATTTGAGGGCGGATGAACCCGACAGATCCTATTTGAGGGCGGATTAACCCAACAGATCCTATTTGAGGGCGGATGAACCCAACATATCCTATTTGAGGGCGGATGAACCCGACAGATCCTATTTGAGGGCGGATTAACCCAAAATATCTTTAAGACTTGAAAATGTCTTACCTCGAATACTTGCTGGGGGTTGGGATGAATTTTCCTTTTCTACCTTCCCCATTTTTATTATTATTCTTTTTTTTCATATTATTCATAGATTCTTCCTTCGAAGACTACCTCCCTTGAGAGTCGTTTCGCCTTTCCCCGAAAGGAACCGCTGAGGATACCGACTTTCCAACCTTGTGTTGGACTCCTCGCAACTGCTAGGGATAATACTGTTGGGGAATTATTTACTTACCTGTTAGGGGTAAAATGTTATCAGCTGAGGGTACCTGACTTCCAGAAAATTTTCTAAATGAAAGGAAAATTTTCTGCCCCAGTTTGATAATATCCCTTGTGGCACGCAGTTCTGGCATCAATGCCCTTCCCTTTACATATTTCAAATCAAACAAAATTGTTAGTTTAAAACATGGTGGTTGGTTGTGATACTCCTGCTGGGATGGTTTTCCCTTTCTCCCTCCTTGCTTTGTGTTCCACAACTTGTTGGGGATGATATTATGTGCTGGGGATAATCCCTCCCTCCTGGGGGATATCCCTCTTCTTTTGTGTCATAGCTTGGAAACTGGCATTTCCCCGACCTTTTAGTCTAGTATGGATTTCGCCGAATCATGCTCACTGCTCTCCTTGCTTTGTTTACGGGCCTTGTCTTTGAGGTTTATAACCTTGGTTTTGGCAAGGATATCCCTCTTGACGCTCGTCAATCCTTTTGTCAATTCCCTTTGCTGGGGATATCTTTTTTTTGACACTGGCCTCGCGCTTGTTCCTTGCTGACTATACCATTTGGATATACTAGTCAGATCTCATCTTGGAAAGCTGATGGCATATTTTGAAGTCATTTCATACTTGTTCTGACCGGACAGACTCTATTGGGGAAAATTTTTTATGAAAGGAGAAAGATAACAGAAACAAAATAAAAGACAAAGGAAACGAATGACTCCTTTACAAAAGAAACTATAAATAAAAATCTATCAAACGCAGATACCGACTCTAATGGCCATGACATGCATATGTGGCCTATCCTTTACCGTCAATCATCTTTCAAGATCTTCAATTGGCGATTCCCCATTGGATTCTTAATCTTATCCGACTTGTAGTGCCCGAAGGGTTTTCCCTATCAAGTCTCTCTTATTTTTTGCTCTTCTCTCAGCTTTCATCGCCTTATGGTGCCTGTGAAGGTTTTCACCGATAAGACTCTCTCATTTGTATCACTTTCCAGCTGGGGGGTTTGGAGTGTCACCGGTATGACTCTTTCTGTTGGAGATTAGAGTCTTTTCTGCTGTGGAACAGAGTGTTATGTTCGCCGGTAAGACTCTCATTTGTCTGACTTGGCATCTTTTGAAGACTGATCGGAAGGTCTTTCTTTGGATCGTAATGTGGGTTTTGGATCGGGCTAGAAAGAAAGGGTATTAAAGGCTCAAAAATGCATTAATTTTGGGTTATTAATTACAACCTTCAGAATTAGATTTATTTACATCAAACGCAACTTTTGCCCCAGTTTCTTGCTTGGGGATATTTTACTTAATTTTTCATTTTTCAAAACTATGACCGAGCTGTGAAGCGCCTACGTATCCTCTTTGAGGAATCAGGTCAAACGTAGTTCCCAATTCCTCTTTTTCATTTGACTTCTTTTTTTTTTTTGTTATCACTTTTCTTTTCTTTTCTCTTTTCATTTCTCCTTTTTTTTTGTCGTTTTTTTTCTCTCTTTTTTTCTTTTATTCTTCTTTTCCCGTTTCGTTGTTTTCTTTTCTTTCTTTTCTCTTAACTGCCATGCTTGCATATTCCATTCGTTGCTACTAATTCCGAACGAGGGGTATGAAAGAAAATAAATAAGGCTCAAAAGGGGTAACGAAGGATAAAGTGTTTGGGTAGCAGAACAAAATGCCTTCGTCATTTCAGTCTTCAAAACATGCCAAGTGCAAACAACACACTTTAAATTTGTAGTCTCTTCTGATGGTGCTGGACTTGACAATTATGTTAAACATTTTATTTTTCCTTTGTCATTTCTAAGCACCGTTGGGCGACACTCTCATTATCATGACCGAACCTCATGCCAATTTGGCGAATCTTGCTTTTAACGGTTTTCTTTGTGCTTAACTTGCCCTAGTTCCACATGACTCGAGCTCTGAATAATCTCAAACCGTTCTTATTTCCTTTAAATGCTTAGATCACTTTCCCAGGGTTTTATGATCAACTTTAGAGATTAGGCCCAAACTGGGTGCGCATGTCATGTCCCTAGAATCGGCATTGAACGAAATGATAAAAGGAATAAACAAAAGATGACTGGAACTAACAAAAGACCGGACTTTGTATTAGACTACCGGCGAAATGGTTTGAATAACAAACAAACGAAATAAAATCCTAAACAACCTGGACAAAACTTAAACAAACCGCTATGACAAAATGGAAAGATAAGCGGAAAGATATTGACACAAAACAAAATCCGAATTACAATCCTAATAATCCGAACAAACAGGAATGACAACAAAATAAGCCACCAACTGCTTCTTTCTTGTTAACCAAGGAACGGAGCGTCCTCCCATTTTATCAAACTTGGCATCGTAGCCACTGAGCTTTGCCTTAGTATTGCAATGACCATTGCCAACTTCCATATCATTACCCTTAGTCAACAAGTTCCCAATAGGATTCGAATGCTTCCGTCATCAGGCCTGATCCTCGCAGAGTGTGCATCATGAGGTGCAAGTAAAGGATTCTGGGTGTCACTGTCTGGCTTACCACAAACCAACCACCTTAACTTTATTTGCGAAAAAAAAGGTTAGAATGGACTCAGTCGGTCCTCATTATTGATAACATCTTTTTTCTTTTTCTTTTTCGATGTTTTTCTTTTTTTTTCTTTTTTTCGCTTTTCTTTTTCATTCTTTTTTCATTTCTTTTTTCATTTCTTTTTTTTCATTTTTTTTTTGTTGTGGTCGAATCTTATGGAGATTGCCTACGTATCATGACCCCGCATGAATCAGACCTTGCGTAGTTCGTGCCAATAAAGGATAAACAATAATGAACATTTTTTTCTTTTCACTTTTCATATTAAAACAAACTGGGTTTCAAAGGTTTGAAGATGACCTGCAAACTCAAAAATCAACCAAACCACATATTTTAATCAAAAGCTTTACAAACTCAAGAACAAAAGGCTAGCTCCCTTTCTCTGTTCGACAAATGCAACCAAACGGTTATTTTTGCAAATGCGGCCCCTTCCAAATTTCACATGAATTTTGAGGCCGGGGAGGATTATTTTGACATTTTACAAACTTGTCCATTCTTTTACGAAAATAACCTTTCGACAACTGAAAGATACTCTAAGGCTATTTCGGCAAGAACGGTTTAAGATGCGGCCGAAGCTGGCTCGGCTTATTATGACAAAATTTGAACGGTATTCACCTGACCGTTGACTAGTTGTTGTTTTTTTCAACTTATAATAAAAACCTGGTATTGCAAACACGGCCCTTCAGCGCCTCGGGGACGAAGATTTATAAGGCTGTGTGGGTCAACTAGACCAAAAATCCTAAACATGACCCGAAGGTGGCTATTTATGCAAAGTTAGCCTTCCGGCGTCCCTTTCGGGAACATTCGGCTATTTATGGCAAAACAACGTCACCTGACTTATTTATGACTCTTTTTATCATTTTTTCAAATTAGAAAACTCAATATTGCAAGCACGGCCTTTCAACGTCTCGGGGACGAAGATTTTTAAAGGCTGTGTGGGCCAATTGGACCAAATCCAAAACATGACCCAAAAAGTGGCTGTTTATGCAAAGTCAGCCTTCCGGCGTCCCTTTCGGGAACATTCGGCTATGTCTTGATAAAACAGCGTCACCCGACTTCTTTATGACAAAACTAAAATTTGACATGTATTTTTTTTTATTATTATTATTTGTTTTTTGGCTTTTTAGCAAAAGGTGGGGTTGGACCCGATGAGGGTTGCCTACGTATCTCACCTCCGGTGAGAATCAAACCCGCGTAGTTCGGGTAAATAAGCTATTTTTGAGAAGACCCTTTTCCATTTGTATTTTTTTTATTATTATTATTATTATTCTTTTTTCACAACAATCAAATAGACTATTATTTTTCATTCATAACAAACAAACAAATTAACGAAAAACATAAAACATTCCTTCTTTTTTGAGAAGGTGGGGTTGGACCCGATGAGGGTTGCCTACGTATCTCACATCCGGTGAGAATCAAACCCGCGTAGTTCGGTCGAATGAGAATAAGTAGGCAAATAAGAATAAGTAGATGAACTAACTTTTTTTGAATTTGCGAAGGAAGGCAAATAAAAGAAGCAAGGAAGTATTTTTTTGATTGATTTTCTTTTAAAAGAAAGACTTCTAAGATATTTTTTGAATTTTCATTTGCTCTTTTTTTTCTTTATTCTAAAGAAGAAGAAGAAAAATATTTTTCGGAATTTTGCTTTTAATAAAAGGAATGCTTCTCAAAAATGTTTTTTTTTGGATTTTTTTTGGATTTTGAATTTTCTTTTCAATTTTGAAAAAGAATCAAAATATTTTCGGATTTTTTTTATTATATATACATTTTTTTTATATAAACAATTAGAAAGAATTTCTAAAGAAATCAATAATGGAAAGTATTTTTGGATTATTGTAATTTCAGCATTTTCATAAACAAGTAAATAAACATTTTTTTTTAAAAAAACAAGACCCTTTTTTACTTTTTTTTTATGGCAAGACAAACTATTTTTTTTTGAAAAACAAAACCAAACAATGATGATTTTTTCTACTTTTCCTTTGTTGTTAATAAAACTAACTAATAAGACATATATTTTCCTTATTTTCTCAAAAATTCGGCAGAGTTCCGACACTACTTGGACATTTGTTTTTTTCACATTTATAAACTGTTATTTTTTCCTCTTTTCCACTATTTCTAACTTGTGGATGATGATGAAAACATACAAAATCTTTTTTTTTTTGAATTTTTCAACGTTTTTTTTATATATATATACATATATACATATATATTTTATTTTTTATATTTATTATATTTTCAAAAATGTGGCATGGGGGACATAGGGAATTTCAAGATTTCTTGGGTTCCGCAAATGTTCCCCATGTGCTTTTCCCAAAATGAAGCGTGGGAGACATAGTGGATTTCCAAGGCTTCTTGGATTCCACAAATGTTCCCCATGTGCTTTCCCAAAAAGCAAGCGTGGGGGACATAGGGAATTCCAAGAATTCTTGGATTCCACAAATGTTCCCCATGCTTTGATTAAAATAACATCATGCTGGAAAAACGTGCGGCCTTCCTATTTAAATGTGATCAACCTAACAAGGTGTGTTATTTGTCCGCAACTATTATTGGTCCGCCAAACGACCCATTCACCCTTGAATAAATACAACATGTAGCACTTAGGATGCCAAAAGATGGTCTATTATTTTCAGGTTGCTTGTCCTAGACGGACCCAACCCCTGTGTTGAGTCCCCTAAGTCAAATGCACATGATGCAAATAAACGTTCCTACTAGGGATCCGGCATGAAGCTGAGTTATTCTAAGTTGATAACCTGGGTATTTGTTCTAGACCTGGCTTACCCGAGCGGACAACTCGAGCCAAGGATGGGAACTGTGTACCGGTAACCAAAAGGCCATCCGATTTTGCAACTCCACCGAATCCTCGTTCTATTTTGGTATATGACACTAACAGAAAGAAGCCACGACCAGCGTGCACTCCTCAAGAGAGAGAAGAGAGGGGTTTCGGCACAGTTTATATATACAGTCCAAATAATATCAAAGCAGTAAAAGCAGCATTTAGCACATTAGGCTCAAACACGTAAAAAACCAGATAATAAATAAAGCCAAATAATAACAATTATTTCAAGCTCGAATTCTTAACCCTGAACCAGTGGTTCTGGGTATCATCCCCAGTGGAGTCGCCAGAGCTGTCACACCTCCTTTTTCCGCACCCGCGGGGGTGCAAGGGAGTTTTTTCCAATTAAAGGACAATCGAAACGGGATTTGTTTATTTATTTCAGAGTCGCCACTTGGGAGATTTAGGGTGTCCCAAGTCACCAATTTTAATCCCGAATCGAGGAAATGAATGACTCTATATTACAGTCTGCGTACCAGAAACCCCGGATAAGGAATTCTGTTAACCCGGGAGAAGGTGTTAGGCATTCCCGAGTACCGTGGTTCTAGCACGGTCGCTCAACTGTTATATTTGGCTTGATTATCTGATTTTAAATACAATATGACTTATGTGCAAATTTTATCTTTTAACCGCTTTATCATTATTGTTTTTACGAGAATGTGAATGTCGCTTAAAACACGTCTTTGGACTGCGTCACATGAAATGCACCCACAATCCGGAACGCATTTTATTTGATGTTTTGAGATTTGGATTTGGGTCGCATGAAATGCACACCCGAGCTTAAGAAAGCAAATTATTAAACACGCGCCTAAAGAGACTATCGCGTTATTATTTTGGGAAGGCCACGAAATTCACTAAGCGGCCCTCCTGAATTCTAAGTAATTTAAAACAAGTATTTACTGAGGGCCCCGCAATTTGTATTTTTATTCGGCGAGGCTCATCTCATTCTTATTTTTTAAAAGGAATTTGCAACGTCATGGAAATGCATCTCGGGCCACGCCACAATCAATGCGCCCGTGATTAGAGACATATTTCGACTCCGTTGAGATTTGGATTTGGGTCACATAAATGTGCACCCGAATTTAGGGAGATAACAAATTATTAAAGGCGCGCCTGAAGCAACTAGCGCATTATTATTTTTTGGGTAGGGCCGTGAAACTTGCTAAACGGCCCGTCCCGGAATCTAAGTATTTAATACATATATTTTGTAAGGGCTCCGCAATCTGTACATTTTTTCCGGCGAGGCTCGTCTCATTTTATTTTATTTTTTATTATTATTTTTTTTTATTATTTTTTTTATTTATGTTTTTTAAAGGATGCCATTTTTTTACGCCTTTAACAATACTAAACCTTACGGCTTCTTTACAACTACAATCTCATAACTTGTCAAGATTTGATAAAAGAAGTTAAGCGAATGAGTGTTTCAGGCGTAGTAACAACACGTACTAATATTAATCTTGTCCAAACAAACTAAGACAATGAAGGGACGAGCGAATCAACGTCAAACTGTGTCTTAGGACTACTACTACAACTAAATCAAATGACGTCAAGTAAACAATAATAACATAACACAAAAATGAACTAAAATGCATACGGTGAAACATAAGCAGAATCTCAATTGATATATTGCAACTTTAAACATTGAACGTAAAATTTCTTTAATCCAATACATCGAGGCTTACTAACCTGAATAAACAAAAACGCATAGAGCCATGGACCGAACCCCTACAGCGACCTCAACGAACAACCTCGACGCACCGGACCTCGACGAGCAACGACGACCATGACGGAAACAAAAAACTCGGACCATGTCTGACCTGAGATTGTTGGTTGCTGCTGTATATTTTGACGCAACTACTGGTTCGACAAATGCAACAAAGGGGTCGTTTGGATGTGAGGAAGGAGGAGGCTATGGAGGGTCGTTTGGCTGGTGGTTTGGGCAGTGGTGCAGCAGCAATGGTGGACTGCTGGTTGCGACGAAGCAACAACAGTTGCTGCTTGGATGGAAGCTGGGTCGTGCTGGTTCAGCTGGTAGCGGGCAGCGTTGGTGGTCTGTTGGTTCCGGACGGGAGGTCGAGGATGCTAGGTAGCGATGGTGGTGAAGGTGAGAGGAGGAGGGTGGTCTGTTGGAGCAGGTGGGTTGTTGTTGTTGAAGGTGGTGTTTGAGAAGGTGGTGTTGCTGGTTTTGGTCGTTGGGACGGGTAGCAGGGTCGACGGAGTTGGGAGGAGACGGGGTAGGTTTTTTGGACTGGTTTTTTGAAGAAGACGATGGTTAGGGGTCCGGTGGTTATGGCGGAGGTCGATGGACTGGGCTGGAGTTTTTGGACGCTGGGGGAGGTAGGGATCGTCGTGAAGTTGGTGGAGGAGAGTTGGTTTTTGTAGGTTTTTTCCCCAGTAGGATTTTTTGTTCCTTCTCCTCCTGTAGGGTTTGCTCACCTCTTTCTTTTTAAGAAGAAAGAGAAACAGTAGTCTATCTCGTTTCCTTCTGTTTTTTTTCTTTTTTTTTTTTAGAATTTCCCCAGTCCCTTTTCGTTGGTCCCCCCTCTTTTCAAATTCTGTCCGTGTTTTGTAATGCAATGCCCATGAAAATGAGCCCCACGCGTGGTGGGGTTCGAGGCATATGTCCCCCACGCGTGGTGGGGTTCCCCACGTGTCCTGGACACTGTTTATTATGGGCTAGGTCCGAAAATTAGGCCCAAAATCGGGTAGTTTAAACCCGAATATTATTCTTTTGCCCGGACCCGAGAAATAGGAACACGTTGCTTAACTAGTCCTATGTAAGCAAAATAACTACCAAAAATAAGACTAGTATTTAAACAAAACTATATCTTTTTTAAATATTTTTCAAGGTTTAAAATAGCTACAAAATATTAATAAAACTATTTTATTTTTATTTTTTTTTGTAATTTTCGTTTTAAAATATTAAGATAAAATATGAGGTACAAAAATTTAATAGAATTATTATTTTTGTATTTTTTCGAAATTATATAAGGTACAAAAATAAAGTGCAATTTTTGTATTTTTCAAGTTTATGAGAAATACATAAACTAAAATTTATATATATATTTTTTGAAATTTTCTTTTTGCAACGAAATAAAGTAAAAATAGTTAAAATAGCTATACTAGACCCAATTTCACATATTCATGCTAAAAATGTGAAAATTCTCGGGGAGGGTCAAAAATCACGTGCTTACAGCTGCCCCTCTTTGACTGGAAACACGAAGAGTTTTCCGACAACTATGTTTGATAACCATAGATTGCGTAAGGGCTTGAAATTATCCTAAGGGGAAGGTGTTAGGCATCACTTAGGATCCACTAGTGTGGTTCCCGGCCAGATAGTTTTTTGTAAATTTGTGCAATTAGCAAGTAAACAAATAAAGGCTCAAGTAATAGGGGATTTAAGTTTAAATACACAAGTGCAAACAATTATTGAAAGGCAGGGTTTTGAAAAAAGAGTTATAAGCTAGAAATGTTTGTAAAAAAATAAAAGGGGGTCCTAGGTTTGTTTGTAATATGGATCACCTCAATGCAATACCCGATATGACACTCCTCAAAAGAGGGGATACACGTTGTATTAGCGCACCAGTCATCATATCCATATCTACCCTTCCCACCCCGTGAAGGTATTAAAGCGCGGATTGGTATCGACCTCTATTGCATGCTATTACTCGTCTCATTCCTATCAGTCCTTAAGGAATTTAGGACTACTATTCCTATAAGAGGGAGGGTTTTAGGCTGACTCTTAGGTTTAAAGGTAAAAAGGCTAAGGCGACATACAAAAAACACGTAGGACTGCATTTAAAGGTGAAACATGTAAGCAGTTAGAAAGCTCATGTAAACCTCCGCAAATAATGCATATAAATAGCACGACTTAAATACAGTTAAGGTCTGAATTTTAAAATCCTAAAGCAAGGTTTGAGTCAGAACCAGATTCATTATATAACTCAGAAAAGAAGTCCGAGTTAGGCCTGCCTGCTGGTTGTAGCAGTTGGTAATTAAACAAAGGCGGTTCCAGTGTTTATTATTACCTAAGGCTTGCCTAGGCGTAATAGTGATGTCCAATTCACGGCTTTAATTTAAGTGATGTCCAATTCATGGCGTAATAGTGATGTCCAATTCACGGCTTTAAGTGGTATAGACGTGCTTTCTAACGGCTTTAATTTAAGGCAGTGTTTGAAAACTTGTTAAAGAGGTGACATATTAACTAATCCAATTCAGAATAAACAATGTGAACTAAATGGCTTCTCCAACTAAACTGGTTTTAAGTCCTATACGCATGATTTCTATTATAGCCATTTAGATCTTATAGGCATGGTATCTAAGTATTAAAAGCTGACTAGGGAGACGAATCTGAATACATGATGTAATGAAAACTGAACTTCAATTACTTACACCCAATAGGCATGATGTCTAATTATAAAGCTGATTTTAACCTTATAGGCATGATCTCTAATATTAAAGACATTTAGATCCTATAGATATGGTTTCTAATTATGTGAAAGTAAAGCATGCAGAATTTATTTTAAACCAGGGCAGATCCTAAAGGCATGTTGTCTAGCAGACCATATTTTGAATCAAAATAGACCCTATAGGCATGTTATCTACCCAATTTATCCACAATATACAACTACCCACCCTTTTCACTAATCACTCTAATATTGTTTACAAATTATTACAGACCAAATGATTGAATTACAAAGGAAGTGCAGAAAATAAGAAATTACAACCAAAGGAAGCCTGATCTTGACTTCTTCTCTGAGTTATGTAATGAACCACTTCAATGCCAATATTTCAAAGCCTTTCTCATATCTTAGTGTGTCAGAGTTCCCTAAGGACCTCAAGGGATCCCGGGCAGTGCTCAAACCCAGATTTGCATAACCAAACAGAATGAGTGCAGTATGGAAGGGTCAGCCCTTATGTGTCCAAGTTTAGAGGGAGCTCAAGGGTCCTAGGGTAAGGCTCACACAAGAGGGGCAGAACCTAGATTCTAAGAATATAGTGAAAGTGAAGAACACATGTTGAAAGAGATTTATTTAAAAAGCTGGACTGATAGTTCATTTTGAAAGCAATTAGTGACAGAGGTGATTGAAATCAATTGTAGTAGTAAAACTCAAAACTACACAAAATCAGTAGTCATTCAAAGGGTGTCAAGGGGGATTTCGGGGATACACTTGTCAATAAGCACATGACCCCAACAGGGGTCTGGTTTGGTCATGCACAATAATAGCTGATGCTGGCATGGCCACAAACCAGCCTAAAGAACATAAACACTTAGAGGGGATATGGGGGTTTCGGATTCATAAGACAACAAGTGACTAACGGAGTATGCTTCAAAACACACATAGGGGAAGCATTAATCTAAGGGGGAAGGGAACATATTACAACATGCTAATAATGTAACTTGACTGAAGTACCATAAACATGAGTAGACAAGAATGAGGGAAACTGAAACAACTAAAGAAGCATGTTGTTGTTGAGGCTTGAAAAATTAACTAGGACATACCAGTAGAGAAGCAAAGTACAGAAAGAAAAAGCAAGCAAGATTCCACAGTCTAGGCTTTCAGCCGGCTAGACAAAGCAATAGCACAAGTAGTAGTAAAGAAAGAGATAGTTTTGGGTGTAAGTATGTGTTTTTTTGAACTCAAATTGTTTGTGTGTTTGAAATAAGAGAGGGTAGGGTATTTATAGTTTCGAAAACGAGTGAAGAATAAGGTAATAAGTAAAGTCTTAACACAAACATGGAAATAATTACAATCAGAATCAATTAATACAAGTGATTCCCTTTAATTAAGGAATCACTGCTTAACGGATACTAACAGGGTTAATTAAGGAAAGAAATCAGTTTGAGACAGATTGATTCTTGCCATATAAGGGGGTAGTAGAAGTATAAGGTAAATATTTGAGTCTAAGTACAAAATATACTTAATTTTGGGAAAGGATTCAAGGTAAAATATCACAGTAATGAAAGGAAGGGAATCAATCAATTTAAACAAAATGAGTAAAAATTAGGGTTCATAAGAAATTTTTTGCAATCAGTCGTAACATTGAGGAAATCAGGATCAATCAAGAAAGAGTCATGATTCTGCGCCTTAACATATAAGTAGAACGATAAGAAATATCAGACATGCAAGGCCAAACGCATTGGCAAAAGAAACAACTGGATGCATACAAACATGCAGCAATAAACAAGAGTAAGCTAGGGCTCAGTAGTCAACAAAGTCAAATAGTCAGGGCTCACACGTAGAGCCAAAGTGAAGAAACCAGTCCAACAGGTAAAGAGAGTCAGAAACAAGTAAAGATCTCATAGTAATAAGTGAGAAAAACCTTTTAAGAAATCAGGGTTTTAACAATAGTCGAGTTTAAGAGAATGGCAAGAACTCAGAATCAGATATGTCTAACATGGAAAAGAAAGTTAGAAAGTTAATCAAAACAAGTATTCACACAAACAAACAAACAAACAAAAACAGCTTCAGGACTCGGATAAGACTAAAAAACCTAATGTTTTCAACATGCTCAATCAAGCATACACAAATCGTTTGAACATAGTAAAGTCATAAATAACACTAAAATTAGAGAAGAGATCTTTTTTTAAAAAAAAAAAGGTTTAAGAAACCCTAATTTTGAAAACGGAGAGTCGCTTAGAAAAATCGGAAAAGCTTTGACGAAAACACTTGAGAGGTTCATAGCATACACATATCTAAGGTATATCTGAAAGAAAATTGAAAGCTCTTAAAGGTTAGGGTTTCAGAGAACCCAGAAAAGTGAGAAAGACTTTGAAAAGTTACCGATCTAGCCAGAAAAGTCAAGGATCTGACTTGAATGGCCATAGATGGCCGGAAAAATACCAGAGATAGAGGTTGAGCAAGGACTAGACCATATCTCTTCGAGATCTATCCATGAAATCACACAAACAGGCCACCAGAAGATGTAGGAGGCCGGTATACATCTCGAACGTAAATGGGAGTCCATGGATTAGGTAGGGATTGAAAGGAATTAGGGTGGAATTGGGTGGCGGCGGCTAGTGTTTATGTGAGGCTGCATAGAGAATTGAGAGGAGAGGGATTCAAGGGCGGCGAGTGGTGAGAAATAAATTAGGTTAAGGGGTCATTTGGGTTTAATTATGGAAGGGTGAATAGGGACTGTTGATCTGAATGATCAACGGTCCAGATTAAACGGGGTAGTAGGGATCTGAGCTTGGGTTGGGTTTAAAATTGGGCTAGGGTGGGGTTTAATTCGGAATTGGGCTGGGGAATTGGGGTTCAATTTGGGCTAAAATTTAAATACAAATGGGCTGTTATTTAAATAGTCAATTTTTCCCCTTTTTAAATTATAAAAATAGTAAGTGATTTCTGAAAACTAAATTAAAAGGACTATAATAATTTATAACGCATGATTAACAAATTAAAAATACTAGCCTCAATTTTATGAATATAAGACACAATTAGACCTTAAAATGGCTAATATTGCAATTATATGCAATTTAGCCTTAAAAATACTAAATAGAATTGTAAAAATACGTAAAAATTCTTTCAGCCATATTTTGGCATAAATATAAAAATCCCATACATGAATCATCAAAATACTAATTTTGAAAATAATTATTGAGATTTTATGGATAAAAAGAGGAAAAATAAATCGATTTAAACCTTTAAAAATTATGGAAAAAATAATAAAACATTTTGACATGCTTATGTATGCATTTATATTCTATTTTGAAGTCATTTTGCATATTGAAAATATATAGGGAAAAATTGGGTATCAACAGTTGCCCTTCTTTACCCGGGAAGGATGAAAGAGTTGTCGGGTAAAGATATGATGACCATTTTGACCGAGCGAAACGGTTTGAAGAAGATTTAGGCCACACCATAGCTTCTGAGCTGTCTACATATCCCTGGTTTTACAGGAATCAAGTCGTATATAGTTTAGGATCCATCGGCGGAGTATGCAGATGGAGACTTTTCAAGAGCGGACGCAATATCCACGGCAGGGTGAGTGGACGGCTTGCGGGAATGATTAAGGTTTGATATGGCTGAGGGAATTGGAGCGGAACTGCTCCTGCCGAGTTGGCCGTTAACCGTTGGCTTACCTGCAATTAGAAACAATACAAGCGTATATTGTGCATAAATTTAAACATGATGCAAATTCCCGTCGGACCATGAACGTTGTCTTTGGACGATGAGGATGACGTCCTTAGACCATGATGTCCCGGACCACGAAACGTATGATAAGGATTTGCAGGCCATGAAATGATGCTCTCGGACTATAAGGATGGTGCTTTCGAACCATGACGCCTTTGAATAATGATATACAAAAGATTGAAAGAGATCCTCAAGCCATGACATGGTATTCTCGGGCTATGAAGATGACATGACATGGTATTCTCGGGCTATGCAAATTCCCGTCGGATCCAGTTTGATGGGTTGACGTTTTTGACTGTTGCTCGTGCGGCGATCGCCTGAAATTACTTCGAAATTTTGAGGGTCCTCCTTAAAATTCTGCCCCAATTTCCAATTGCGGGGGAAATGAAATTTTTATTGAATTATGACCGAACCCATAGGGCTGCCTACGTATCCCTTCTTAAACGGCAATCAGGTCAGGCATAGTTCAATTTACATCAAATAAGGGAAGCATAAAATTACACATTGTAACGCTTGACTGCATCTGAATTAATCGGCTTTGGCCAAACTTCTCCGTCCATTTCTGCAAGTATGAGGGCTCCTCCTGTCAGAACCCCGTGAACCATGTATGGACCCTGCCAGGTGGGAGAGAACTTCCCTTTGGCTTCATCTTGATGAGGAAAATTTTTATTTAACACTAGCTGCCCCGGTGTGAACTGTCTTGGCTTGAACCTTTTGTTGAAGGCTCTGAACATTTTGTTCTGATAGAGTTGACCATGGCAAACTGCATTTATTCTCTTTCCGTCTATAAGAGCTAGTTTCTCATAACGACCTTTTACCCACTCCACATCGTCGAGCTCATCTTCTTGTATGATCCTTAGGGAAGGAATTTCTACCTCAGCGGGAATGACAGTCTCTTTACCATAGACCAGCATATAGGGGTTGCCCTGGTTGATGTGCGGACTGTGGTGCGATATCCTAGTAGAGTAAATGATAACTTTTCGTGCCACTGTTTATGCTTCTCTATCATTTCCCTCAATATCTTCTTGATATTCTTATTGGCGGCTTCCAGCTCCATTCATTTGAGGCCTATAGGCTGTGGAATTCTAGTGTCTGATCTTGAAAGTTTCACACATAGCTTTCATCAAGTCGCTGTTGAGGTTGGATCCATTATCAGTAATGATTGACTCTGGAATCCCGAATCGACAAACAATGCGGTTGCGGACAAAGTCTGCCACGACTTTCTTAGTTACTGCTTTGTAAAATGCTGCTTTGACCCATTTGGTGAAATAGTCTATGGCTACCAGGATAAACATGTGTCCGTTGGAAGCGGCAGGCTCGATTGGTCCAATAACATCCACCCCCCAAGCGGCGAACGACCACGGTGAGCTTGTTGCATTAAGCTCATTTGGAGGTACCTTTATCATGTCTGCATGTATCTGACAGCGGTGGCATTTTCGGACATACTGGATGCAGTCTGTTTCCATAGTCATCCAAAAGTAACCAGCTCGAAGTATCTTCTTGGCTAAGACAAAATCGTTCATATGTGGACTGCAGGTCCCGGCATGAATATATATATATATATATATTTAGCAATCCACTAGGCAGGTGCCTAGGGCTAGTTTTATTAATAATAAAATAAAAGTGAACCACATAGGAAAAGTACATGTAAGGGGGGGCACGGACCTTACCTTACTAATCCTATGGAGGCAAAGAAAAGGCCTCATCTACTAGAAAGCATGTAAAAAATAGGAACTTGAAAGTACCAAGTATTCTATGATCGCCACAGAGTTTATAAGACACTCTATGACGCTATTACAAATGATGATGCTTCGAAAATGATAGATTAAAACAATGTAGAAATTACAGTCTTGCCCCTCATTTATCAAACTTGTGAGTTCTTCAATTTGAACTTCCTTAAAATCCTTTTGAACTGTCTTTAAAAAATCTTCAAAAATCTTCATTTCTTCTCGGATCTATTGGACCTCGTAGATGTGGAGGTGGCAAACCCCTTTTGCTTTGCCGCTCTCATTGGTAGTTGCCTGATTGTTATTTCTTGAGTCACCTTCTTTTCCTCAATGTTCTTTGGAGAGAAATCTCCGATTGTAGTCGCCTCCTCCGGACAAGATTCAATCAATTCATCTTCTTTTGTTTCGTGGGAGCTGGCAATACGTAAGTTGGCCTAAAGTTTTTGATTAACTTCATCTTGTATAAACATCCACAATGGTTCATGCCTTTTCAATTTCTTTGCCCATTCATATATGGACCACAGGTCCCAGCATGAATTTCCTCTAGTAGCCTGGATGCTTCCTTTGCATCGACATACCTTAATAATCCCAAATCAGGAGTCCTCCTATACAGGATTCCTCTGCTGTGAAAGAAGTTGTTGGACAATCTCCGAAGTGTGCGTTTCTGAGTAGGATTTGCAATCTCTGGGTACTCTCCTTTTTGCCAAACATTCCTCGATATCATGAAACCAAGGCTTTCCATCTGCTTCTTCTTCTTCAACATGGGAATGATAAGCTGGCTGATCATGGATCTTTACTGGAATGGGATCAATGAAATTCTTGTCTAGATGTTGTATCATAGATGACAGGGTAACCAATGCGTTAGCGAACTCATTCTGGACCATGGGAATATGTTAAAACTCCGTCTTCGTGAACCTCTTTCTCAATTCTTGTACATGATGCAAATACGGGAGTATCTTAGAGTTCTTGGTTGCCTATTCTTCTCGTACCTGATGTATAAGTAAGTCTGAATCTCAGATTACTAGCAGCTCTTGAACTTTCATGTCAATGGCCATTTTGAGTCCTAAGATGCAGGCTTCATACTCGGTCATATTGTTGGTGCATGGGAACCTGAGTTTGGCGGACACCGGATAATGTTGACCGATTTCTGATACTAGGACTACTCCTATGCCAACTCCTTTGAAGTTTGCTGCTCCATCAAAAAAAAATCTCCAACCGTCATAGGATTCTGCAATGTCTTCTCCTATGAATGATACCTCTTCATCAGGACAGTACGTTTTCAGGGGTTCGTATTCTCCATCCACGGTATTTTCAGCAAGGTGGTCTACTAGGGCCTGTCCCTTGATCGCTTTCTGAGTTACGTAAACAATGTCAAACTCACTCAACAGGATTTACCAGTTGGCTAGCTTGCCAGTGGGCATGGGCTTCTGAAAGATGTACTTTAAAGGATCTATCCTTGATATGAGATATGTAGTATAGGCACAGAAGTAATGTCTCAGCTTCTGAGCTACCCAAGTCAAAGCATAACAGGTGCTCTCCAATAGAGAATATCGGGCCTCGTACGAGGTGAACTTCTTGCTAAGATAATAAATGGTCTGCTCCTTTCTCCTCGTTTCAACATGCTGCCCCAAAACGCAGCCGAAAGCTCCATCCAACACTGCAAGGTAGAGTAGTAAGGGTCTACTTGGCTCGGGCGGGACTAAGACTGGTGGTGTTGACATGTACTCCTTGATTCTGTTGAAGACCTTTTGGCAGTCATCAGTCCATTTGGTAGTGGCGTCCTTCTTCAACATCTTAAAGATTGGCTCACAAATAAATGTAGACTATGCTATGAATCGGTTGATGTAGTTGAGTCTCCCTAAGAAACTCATCAAGTCCTTCTTGTTCTTTGGCGGTGGTAGTTCTTGAATGG
The DNA here is from genome assembly GCF_000715075.1 of Nicotiana tabacum. Lineage (NCBI taxonomy): Eukaryota > Viridiplantae > Streptophyta > Magnoliopsida > Solanales > Solanaceae > Nicotiana > Nicotiana tabacum. The sequence goes on from NC_134080.1 coordinate 27,402,920, forward strand.
CTTTGACCTTTTATGGATTCAGTTCTATTCCCCGGCGACTCACAATAAACCTGAGCAATTATCCAGAAGGAACCCCAAATGCGCACTTCGATGGGTTTCAGTTTTAGGTTGTACCTTCACAATCTATTGAAGAACTTTCTCAAATCTTCCATGTGATCAGTGACCTTCTTGGACTTGATGATAACATCATCTACATATACCTCTATCTTCTTGTGTATCATATCATGGAAAATGGTAGTCATTGCCCTCATGTAGGTGGCCCCTGCATTCTTCAAGCCAAATGGCATCATCTTGTAACAGTACATTCCCCACGGCGTAATGAAAGCCATTTTCTCAGCATCTTCTTCATCCATCCAGATCTAATGATAACCAGCGAAGCAATCTACAAATGACTACGGTTCATGCTTGGCGCAATTGTCAATCGGGATGTGTATATTTGGCAAAGGGAAGTCGTCTTCGGACTGGCCCGATTGAGATCCTGGTAGTCGACACAAACTCTGACCTTCCTATCCTTCTTTGGCACTGGCACAATATTGGCTAACCATGTCGGGTATTCTACTACCCAGAGAACCTTAGCTTTGACCTGCTTGGTGACTTCTTCCTTGATTTTCAAACTCATATCGGGTTTGAATCTTCTGAGCTTTTGTTTCACCGGTAGACATGTTGGATTAGTTGGAAGTTAATGAGCCACAATAGACGTACTCAGACCAGTCATATCATCATACGATCAGGCAAATATGTCCTCATACTCCTTTAGAAATTCTGTGTATTCTTTCTTATCTGATGGCGATAGGTGAACTTTGATTCGTGTTTCCTTGATGTTTTCTGCATCTCCCAAGTTAACAGTTTCGGTCTCGTCCAGGTTGGACTTAGGCCTGTTCTCAAAGTTCTCAACTTCTCTAACAATCTCGTCAGGTATGTCATCTTCCTCTGAATCAACGTCCATTTGTTGCATTATCTCATTGCATGTCACAGTCATTGGTTCATCAAGATAAGTAATAGTAATGTTGTATAAGTAAAGTAATGAGAGAAAATGATAATGAGTGTTGATTCATAAGAAAATTCAAAATACTTTGATAAATTGCATAATTGTTTTGAACATTGAAGATCTTATTGCGGGAATTGAAAAATGCGAAAATAAAAATCATTTAGTAAAAACAATGGATAATGCTTGTTTTTAGCCTTGCTACCCCAAGGCTCGTCGGGCTCTGGTTGTCCTGATGGTCCAGTTATTGAGGCGTGCCCCTCTGCTCACAACCTGTATGGAATGGCCTTCCTCCCCCTCCTCCTCGAGAACAACACAACAGTCCATATCATTGTACTCTAGGAACAAGTTCTTCACTACTGCTAGTGCTTCTTCTTCATCTGACCCATAAACAATGTCAGTCTGCTGGAAAGTCTGCTCCAGATACGGTATTGGCTACTCTAGTGGATAGTAAAGACTGTGCCATGGTAGAGACCAATTATTGAATTCTTCCCAGGTGTAATCATATCCCAAACCGAAGGTAGTGCCATGTTTCTTGAGTTTTATGGGCTTAGCGATTCCTTGGAGGTTCTTGTCGAGCCCCTTGCCAGGTTCGTACCCACTCCAATTCAGTATACTCTCGATTTTCTTATCCTACCATTTGTCTTTGTCGATAGCATTGACTCGTTCAATGTGGTGGTAAGTCTCTCCACCCAGCTTCCTTCTTCCCTTGATCGCCGGAATGGTCTGACGATTGTATATAGGGTTGCTACCGTCGCTGTGGATGATCACTTCATGGTGATTCCATTTGAATTTTACTGCATGATTAGTGTTGATGCTACGGCCCCAGTGACATAAATCCATGGCCGTCCCAGCAGTAATTTGTAAGATGTTGGCACGTCTATCACCTGGAAATCGACATTGAACCATGTTGGTCGCATCTACAAGCATAGAATAATCTCACCAATGGTGGACCTCTAGGAACCATCGAAGGCTTTCACATTGATAGATCCATCTTTTATCTCGTGTAGTCCTTTACCCAGCTTCTTGAGTGTTACTAGTGGACAAATGTTGAGACTGGAACCTCCATCGATCAAGATTCTAGTGATAAAATAGTCTTCGCATTGCACGGTGATGTGCAGTGCCTTGTTGTGCCCCAACCCTTCAGGTGGCAGCTCGTCTTCAAGAAAGGTGATCTTATGGCTCTCCAACACTTGTCCTACCATGTTAGCCATTTCCCCGCTAGTTATGTTGCTTGGTATGTATACTTCACTCAGCACCTTTAGCAGAGCATTCTTGTGCGCCTCAAAATTTTGCAGCAAAGAAAGAATGGAGATTTGTGATGGCGTCTTGTTTAACTGGTCGATGATCGAATACTCCTTGGCCTGTATTTTCCTCCAAATGTCGTCTGGACCTATCTCAATGATGGGTGGCCGGTTGGAGGCCTGCTTCCTTGACTCAGCTAGATGTTCAGGGGTATAGACTCTACCAGTTCTTGTCATACCCTGTGCTGCGATAGTCTCTTCGAACCTGACCTTGCCTTTACTCCTCGCCTCGGTTGTATAGTCCTAGGGTACAGCCTTTGTATGGAATGGTGTCTTGGTCGACATTGCCACTGGGATCGGCGTGGCTATCCTTACTCCAAACGGAGTATGTGCCTTGGGTGGCAAAACTGCAACCTCAAATGGTGCGGGTGCATTTGTCGGAGATACAAATTCAACCTCAATTGGTGCTGGTGCCTTTGTGGATGATGTTGCTTCAAACTCAAGTTGTACAAACAAGTTCACCTCAGCATCCTCAGACGGTTGAATCTGGACTATGATTGGGTTGAGAGTGATTGTTGGTTTCTTTGGGTCATCACCTTCTGCGATCAACCTGATTGATCCCTCGGGATCCCAATCATATTCTATTTCAATCATGTGGATACCTCCACCCTTATGGTCTGGCAGAGGGTTGTTGCGGACATTTGGAGCGGGTTCCTTTGCCACAATAATCTTGTTATCAATCAAGAACTGTATCTTGTCCTTCAAGGAGCGGCACTCATCGATGGTGTGCCCTTTCATGCCGGAGTGGTATGCACAGGATTTGTTTGGGTTAACCCACTGAGAAGGATTCTCAGGGGTTGCAGCAATGATGGGGGAAACATAACCAGCAGCTTTGAGTCTCTCATACAACTGGTCAATAGGTTCGGCGATGGCTGTATATTGTTTTGGAGGTCTGTGATCAAAATTAGGTTGAGGTCTATGGAAGTTTTGGCGTGAGGGAGGTGATTGATAGTGGGATAGTTGAGCATTATAGGTTTGGTAGACATGAGCGGGTTGGGAGTATCTGGGTGAAGTAGGTTGATATGTAGGAGGTGGAGGTGACTGATAAGTTGGTGGTTGAGCTTGGTATGAGGGTGAAGATGTTTGGTAATTTGGGGTGGGCTGATATGTGAGTGGAGGTGTTGGGTAAGTTTGGTATTTGAGGGGAGACTTGGTCCTTTGTGTAACCATCACGGCCCTTACGTCCCTCTTCTTGGACACACTACCAGACTGTAAGGCCTTATTTATTGCTTGCAAGGCCTCGAAGTTTGTAACCATACCGCTTTTGATACCCTCTTCAATTCTTTCACCTAGTTTGATAATGTCAGAGAATTTGTGGTTCTCGATCATTATCAGTCGTTTATAATATTGTGGGTCCTGAGCCCGGACAAAGAACTTGTTCATTTGCTCCTCTTCTAAGGCATGTATGACCTCAGTAGCTTCGGACCTCTAGCGAATGGCTTACTCGCAAAACGTCTCTGTGGGCTTCTTCTTTAGATTCTGAATATAGAACACGTCTGGCGCATTCTCTGTATTAAACCTGAATCTATCCATAAAATTAGATGCCATGCCTACCCATCTTGACCACTTCTTTGGATCTTGGCTGATGTACCAAAACAATGCATCTCCTTTCAAACTCCTCATGAACAGCTTCATGCGGATTCTCTCATCTTCCCCTACTCCAACCAGCTTGTCGCAGTATGTCCTCAGATGGACTCTTGGATCACCCGTACCATCAAACATTTCGAACTTGGGAGGTTTGTACCCCTCGGGTAGTTTGACATCAGGTTGTATGCAAAGATCCTCATAGTTCAGCCCTTCGATTCCTTTGTTTCCCTCAACGCCCTGAATCCGGCTAGTCAATTTCTTAAGTTCCTCAGCCAGGTTCCTGATAAGCAGATCCTTTTCATCAGACTCAGGTGTGCTGGAGATAGGTTGGGTGGAGTGTGGCATGGTCTCTACGTAGATAGGAGTGTTATGGTGGCTTGGTGTGTGGGTATGGAAATGGTCGTTTGTAGAGTTTAGAGGTTCTAGGATGAGTAGTGGAGTGTTGTTTGGAATATGGCAGGTGTTGCATTGGGTCTTTGGTGGAACAGTGTGGTGGTTCCGAACCTGATCAAGCTCTTCTTGAAATTTCAGCAGCTTTTTTCAAGTTGTGACACATTCTCATTAGGAACCTGAGTACCATGACCATTAGTGGCCTCTACCCGTTCAGTTGGATTCTCTTTCCTGACGTTGTTCAAATCTTCCATCTTACTTTTGTTCTTGTTTTTGATAGGGCTAAGAGGAGGAGTAAGTGAAGGGCCCCTGGATCTCGTGGAATAAGATGATGATGTCAGAGTGCACGGACTAACCTTTGGGAAGGGGAATAATAAAAGAAAAACATAAATAAAAACAAAAAGGTAATCAAGTTAGTGAGGATTATGAAAACGTATTGCAGTATTTAAACACATAGTGCCGAATGTAAAACGCGTCCTAATTTGGGAACCTCTTTGTGCCCGAGGTAGGTCTAGCGACAATTGATTTGGAGAACTTAGAATGCTAAATGCCTCATTTTATTTGAAAAAAAAACAAGGCAAATCTCAAATCGACACTAAATAAACAGGAAATAAAAGTCACTAATGGCCATTGGCCTTATTACATTTATAAAGCGAAAAGATAAATTCCTATTTACTTGGTCCCAGAAGGACCTTCCCCAGATTCGGCATCCTTGGCTCCGTCGAATAGCTTCCCCAACTCGCGAAGTCCCATCAATAGGTATGCTCTGTCTAGATGTCCGCCTTCGGTCCCTTCAGCATTTTGACAATCTTCAACCTTTTTGAGAAATTTTCTCTCTAATTCTACTATGCCTCGCTCCAAGTACCCTAGCCGCTTGTTGGATGTTGTTAGGTTGGATCTCCAGGAGGTATGTAGATTTCCCAGGTATTTTCTGACGAGAGTTTGGTCACTAGAGTGTAAATCTCTCCACTAGCTTAGCAATCTTAGGTGGATGTTGGTGACCATGCCGAATCTAGGGACTTTGTGCCTCATATTTCTGCAAGATAAATAAGGTTAGGCCCTTACCCCCACCAGACTCGACTATTTAATATCAACAATTAGCATGAATCATTTAGTTCTCCAAATAAATGCATAGAACGTGATAATGTCTGTTTGGGTTTTAGAGAAACCCAGGGGACTTTGGACAAGGCTATCCTAAAGGATTATTATGTGGACAACATAACTGACCCGACTAGGTTTTACCATAATGCATGCACAAAACCGTCGACTGCACCGCTGATCGACTAGTTTTACCACAAATATGCATTTCCGAATTTAGGGGTAATGATATATGAAGAACGCAACCACTCATTAAAAGCGTTGCTATAGTATTTGTTTGGCACGAGTGGAGTATGATGTTGAGCTTGATTATGCAATAATTAAAAGCATGTTGGCACGTATTTTCACATTAAAAAAGTGATAAATACAACAATTTCATAATTTAAAGCAGCAATAAAGAAAGCAAACAAAGAAGATATGTCAGTTTTGCAATTGAAAAAAGAAATTTAAACAAGTAATTGCACATAAGGATGGTACAAATTCACAAGAACAATCTGAAGTGGTAAAAGCCTAGATATCCCCAACAGAGTCGCCATGCTGTCGTGCCCCCTTTTTTCCCTTCCGTCGGAGAGGAGTCTGGGTTTCGACATTCATGGGGTGTAATTACTCATTTTCTTTTTGGGGAATTGGGTATTTGAAGAGTCGCCACCTAGCGATTTAAAGGTGCGTTAGGTCACCTATAAGGGGAAGGTGTTAGGCACCCCTCAGGATCCACTAGTGTGGTTTCTGGCGAGATAGTTTTTTATGAATTTGTGCAATTAGAGAGTAAACAAATAAAGGCTCAAGTAATAGGGGATTTAAGATCAAATACACAAGTGTAAACAATTATTGAAAGGCAGGGTTTTGAAAAAAGAATTATAAGCTAGACATGCTTGTAAAAAAATAAAAGGGGGTCATAGGTTTGTTTGTAATATGGATCACCTCAATGCAATACCCGGTATGACACTCCTCAGAAGAGGAGATACATGTGGTATTAGCGCACCAGTCATCATATCTATATCTACCTTTCCCACCCCGTGAAGGTATTAAAGCGCGGATTGGTCTCGACATCTATTGCATGCTATTACCTGTCCCATTCCTATTAGTCCCGGATGAATTTAAGACTAATATTCCTATAAGAGAGAGGGTTTTAGGCTGACTCTTAGGTTTAAAGGTAAAAAGGCTAAGGCGACATACAAAAAACACGTAGGACTGCATTTAAAGGGGAAAATGTAAGCAATTAGAAGGCTCATGTAAACCTCCGCAAATAATGCATATAAATAACACGACTTAAACACAGTTAAGGTCTGAATTTTAAAATCCTAAAGCAGGGTTTGAGTCAGAACCAGATTCATTATATAACTCAGAAAAGAAGTCCGAATTAGGCCTGCCTGCTGGTTGTAGTAGTTGGTAATTAAACAAAGGCAGTTCCAGTGTTTATTATTATCTAAGGCTTTCCTAGGTGTAATAGTGATGTCCTATGAGCATGATATCTATATTGATTAGAAATGCAGTAGAGTAGTGATTAATTTTAAGCGGACAACTTGAGATCTTATAGACATGCTTTCTAACGGCTTTAATTTAAGGCAGTGTTTGAAAACTTGTTAAAGAGGCGACAGATTAACTAATCCAATTCAGAATAAACAACGTGAACTAAATGGCTTCTCCAACTAAACTGGTTTTAAGTCCTATAGGCATGATTCCTATTATAGTCATTTAGATCCTATAGGCATGGTATCTAAGTATTAAAAGCTGACTTTGGACTTATAGGCATGATTTCTAGGGAGACGAATCTGAATACATGTTGTAATGAAAACTGAACTTCAATTACTTACACCCTATAGGTGTGATGTCTAATTATAAAGCTGATTTGAACTCTATAGCCTTGATCTCTAATATTAAAGTCATTTAGATACTATAGACATGGTTTCTAATTGTGTGAAAGTAAAGCATGCAGAATTTATTTTAAACCAGGGCAGATCCTATAGGCATGTTATCTAGCAGAGCATATTCTGAATCAAAATAGACCCTATATGCATGTTATCTACCCAATTTATCCACAATATACAACTAACCGCCCTTTTCAGTAATCACCCAATATTGTTTACAAATTATTACAGACCAAATGATTGAATTACAAAGGAAGTGCAGAAAATAAGAAATTACAACCAAAGGAAGCCTGATCTTGACTTCTTCTCTGAGTTATGTAATTAACCACTTCAATGCCAATATTTCAAATCCTTTCTCATATTTGGGTGTGTCAGAGTTGAGGACCTCAAGGGATCCCGGGAAGTGGTCATACCGAGATTTGCATAACCAAACAGAATGAGTATAGTGTGGAAGGTCCAGCCCTTATGTGTCCAAGTTTAGAGGGAGCTAAAGGGTCCCAAGGTAAGGCTCACACAAGAGGGGCAGAACCTAGATTCTAAGAATATAGTGGAAGTGCAGAACACATGTTGAAAGTGATTTATTTAAAAAGCTGGACTGATAGTCCATTTTGAAAGCAATTAGTGACAGAGGTGATTGAAATCAGTTGTAGTAGTAAAACTCAAAACTACACAGAATCAGTAGTCATTCAAAGGGGGTCAAGGGGGATTTTGGGGATACACTTGTCTGTAAGCACATGACCCCGACAGGGGTCTGGTTTGGTAATGCACATCAATAGCTGATGCTGGCATGGTCACAAACTAGCCAAAAGAACAAAACACATAGAGGGGATATGGGGGTTTGGGATTCATAAGACAACAAGTGATTGACAGAGTATGCTTCAAAACACACATAGAGGAAGCATTAATCTAAGGGGGAAGAGAACATATTACAGAATGCTAATAATGTAACTTGAGTGCAGTACCATAAACGGGAGTAAACAAGAATGAGGGAAACTGAAACAACTAAAGAAGCATGTTGTTGTTAAGGCTTGAAAAATCAACTAGGACATACCAGTAGAGAAGCAAAGTACAGAAAGGAAAAGCAAGCAAGATTCCACAGTCTAGCCTTGGCTTCCAGTCGGCTAGACAAAGTAGTAGCACAAGTTGTAGTAAAAAAAAAGAGAGCTTTGAGTGTAAATATTTGTTTTGGGTATAAATGTGTGTTTTTTTGAGCTCAAATTGTTTATGTGTTTGAAAGAAGAGAGGGCAGGGTATTTATAGTTTCGAAAACGAGTGAAGAATAAGGTAATAAGTAAAGTCTTAACACAAACATGGAAATAATCACAATCAGAATCAATTAACACAAGTGATTCCCTTTAATTAAGGAATCACTGCTCAACGGATACTAACAGGGTTAATTAAGGAAAGAAATTAGTTTGAGACAGTATAAGGTTAATATTTGAGTCTAAGTATAAGGTATAAGGTTAATATTTGAGTCTAAGTACAAAATATACTTTATTTTGGGAAAGGATCAAGGTAAAATATCACGGTAATGAAAGGAAGGGAATCAATCAATTTAAACAAAATGAGTAAAAATTAGGGTTCATAAGAAAACTTTTGCAATCAGTCGCAATATTGAGGAAATCAGGATCAATCAAGAAAGAGTCATGATTCTGCACCTTGACATATAAATAGAACGATCAGAAATATCATACATGTAAGGCCAAACGCATTGGCAAAAGAAACAACTGGATGCATACAAACATGCAGCAATAAACAAGAGTAATCTAGGGCTCAGTAGTCAACAAAGTCAAATAGTCAAGGCTCACACGTAGAGCCAAAGTGAAGAAACCAGTCCAACAGGTAAAGAGAGTCAAAAACAAGTAAAGATCTCATAGTAACAAGTGAGAAAAACCTTTTAAGAAATCAGGGTTTTAACAATAGTCGAGTTTAAGAGAATGGCAAGAACTCAGAATCAGATAAGTCAAACAAGGAAAAGAGAGTTAGAAACTTAATCAAAACAAGTATTCACATAAAAAAAACAAAAACAGCTTCAGGACTCAGATAAGACCAAAAAACCTAGGGTTTTCAACATGCTGAATCAAGAATAAACAAATCGTTTGAACATAGTAAAGTCATAAACAACACTAAAATCAGAGAAGAGAACTTTTTTAAAAAAAGGTTTAAGAAACCCTAATTTTGAAAACGGAGAGTCGCTTAGAAAAATCGGAAAATCTTTGAGGAAAACACTTGAGAGGTTCATAGTATACACAGATCTAAGGTAGATCTGAAAGAAAATTGAAAGCTCTTCAAGGTTAGGGTTTCATAGAACCCAGAAAAGTGAGAAAGACTTTGAAAAGTTATCGATCTAGCCGAAAAAGTCAAGATCTGACTTGAACGGCCATTGATGGCCGAAGAAAGACTAGAGATAGAGGTTGAGCAAGGACTGGACCAGATCTCTTTGAGATTTTTCCATGAAATCACACAAACGGGCCACCAGAAGATGTAGGAGGCCGGTATACATCTCGAACGGCCATGGGAGTCCATGGATTAGGTAGGGATTGAAAGGAATTAGGGTGGAATTGGGTGGCGGTGGCTAGGGTTTATGTGAGGCTGCAGAGAGAATTGAGAGGGGGGGATTCAAGGGCGGCGGGTGGTGAGAAATGAATTAGGTTAAGGGGTCATTTGGGTTTAATTATGGAAGGGCGAATAGGGACTGTTGATCTGAATGATTAACGGTCCAGATTAAACGGGGTAGGTAAGGATCCGGGCTTGGGTTGGGTTTAAAATTGGGCTAGGGTAAGGTTTAATTCAGAATTGGGCTGGAGAATTGGGGTTCGATTTAGGCTAAAATTTAAATACAAATGGGCTGTTATTTAAATAGCCAATTTTTCCCTTTTTTAAATTATTAAAATAGTAAGTGATTTCTGAAAACTAAATTAAAAGGGCTGAAATGATTTATAATGCATGATTAACAAACTAAAAAATACAAGCCTCAATTTTATGAATATAAGACACAATTAGACCTTACAATGGCTAATATTGCAATTATATGCAATTTAGCCTTAAAATACTAAATAAAATTGTAAAAATATGTAAAAATTATTTCAGTCATAATTTGGCATAAATATAAAAATCCCATAAATGAATCATCAAAATACTAATTTTGGAAATAATTATTGAGATTTTATGGATAAAAAGGGGAAATATAAATCAATTTAAACCTTTAAAACTCATGAAAAAATAATAAAACATTTGGACATGCTTATGTATGCATTTATATGCTATTTTGAAGTCATTTTGCATATTGAAAATATATAGAGAAAAATTGGGTACCAACATTTAGATCACACTCCTAGTAGAGTTATTTCTTTCCTTAAGGCTCAGCGTATGGTTGAGAAGGGGTGTGATGCATATCTGGCTTATGTGAGAGACGTCAGTTTTGATGCCCCTTCAGTTGATTCAGTCCTAGTAGTACGGGAGTTTCCTGACGTATTTCCAGCTGATCTATCGGGCATGCCGCCCGATAGGGATATTAATTTTGGCATTGATCTATTGCAGCCCATTTATACTCCTTCGTATCGTATGGCTCCTTTTGAGTTGAAAGAGTTGAAGGATCAGCTACAAAAATTGCTTGATAAGGGTTTTATTCGGCCCAGTGTATCACCTTGGGGTGCTCCTATCTTGTTTGTGAAGAAAAAGAATGGTTCTATGCGTATGTGTATAGATTATCACTAGTTGAACAAAGTTACAGTGAAGAACCATTATCTTTTGCCTCATATTGATGATCTGTTTGACCAGCTTCAGGGTGCACGGGTGTTTTCTAAGATTGACTTGCGCTTAGGTTACCATCAGTTGAAGATTCAAGAGCTAGATATCCCGAAGACTACCTTCAAGACTCGGTATGGTTGTTACGAGTTCCTTGTTATGTCATTTGGGCTGACCAATGCCCCAGCAGCCTTTATGCATTTGATGCACAGAGGGTTCCGGTCATATTTTGACTCGTTCGTTATTGTCTTTATTGATGATATTCTGGTGTATTTCTGGAGTCAGGAAGATCATGAGCAGCACCTGAGGACAGTGCTTCAGACCTTGAGAGAAAAGAAGTTATATGCTAAGTTCTCGAAATACGAGTTTTGGTTGTATTCTGTGGCATGCTTAGGCCACGTGGTGTCGAGTGAGGGTATTCAGGTGGATCCGAAGAAAGTAGAGGCAGTGCAAAGTTGGCACAGACCATCCTCAGCTACAGAGATCTATAGTTTTCTTGGCTTGAAGGGTTATTACCGTCGTTTTGTTAAGGGGTTTTCATCGATTGCAGCCCCTGTGACCTGGTTGATATTTAAAATGTAGTCGTTGGACTGCATTTTTAGCCGTTTGGCACTTTAAAAATAGTCATTTGGCCCCCAAACTTTGTTTTAACCCCAAACTTTTTATAATTACACTTTTTTCCTATTCTCAACTATAAATACCCCCTCATTCTTTCTTTTTTACTCACAAATTCATCAATCTCTCTCTAATTTTCTTCTATAATTGCTTATTTTATTATTGCAATTTCGTGAAAATTGTGAAATTGGTCAATTGAAGTATTCAAGTCTTCAAGTCTTCAACGATATTCAATTTCAAGAAGTTGTTCATCAATTCGGTAAACTCGTTCCAACTCTTAAGTTCTAATATTATAGTTTTGTGTGTTTTATTTAGTATAATTATAATTAATATGGACTTTTCTTTGAAATTTGGGGGTAAGGGTAAGGAAAAATCTAAAATTGGTGAATCTAGTCGCCAAGCTACTACTCTTCCTTCGGCTCCCTGACCCAGACCTGTTACCCGTCCTCCTCCACCTGTTATTCTTGATAGTGATAACCCTTGTTTTTAATTTTCCGATAGTCAATTTTGTCATGATGTTGCACCAGGTCAACAATTAAATGAAGAAGTTATGAATGCTCTTTATCCTAATCAAACTATCTTTGAAAATGTAGAGGAAAATGATGATTTAGATGAAATGCAACCGGATTTAGATGATACACCTACTAGTCCTGTTAATAACCCAACTGATGCCCCGCCTGACCCTCCTGTAGTAACCTCTACTTTTAATAGACAACCTTCTAAACGGCCCGAAACATCTCTTGTTTGGCACTTTTTTACTCAACTAAGAGAACAAAATAAGGCTAAGTGTAAAACTTGTGGGTCTTTGATGGCTCATAAATATACTGGAGACCGTAGCGGTACAGGTAGTTTGACTAGACACATAAAGACACACCCTAGAGATAAAGCTAGATATTTACAAATGAAAGTTGCGCAAGAGGGGACAAGTATAGATAGTACGGTTAACCCTAGTACAGGGTCAAATCTAGTTCAACCGGGAATTAACACTGTTACCGGTGGCATTTTATATTATGATCCAAATAAAGATCGTGAAGAATTGGCAAAAATGATTATTGTTATGTTCTTACCCTATAGTTTTCCTCCTAACCCTCATTTTGTGCATTATATTAGAAGAGTTTTTAATCCTACTTATAAAGGATGGCCTTGCACAACCGTAAAGAGCGATATTTATAAATATAAACATGAATATGAACAATATTTGCGCTATTTATTTACTCATATAGATTCTCGCATTGCTATTACTACTGATATTGGTAGAAGTGGTAATGACTGTGATTATCTAACTGTTACAAGTCATTGGATAGATGAGGAGTGGATAATGCAAAAGCGCATTATTGCTTATAGAATAATTAATTCACACCACACAGGTAAGTTTATTGCTAACACAGTTGCAGATATCTGTAGATATTTTTGCATTAAAGATAAAATTATGTCGGTTTCAATGGATAATGCTTCTAGTAACACTAATGCTATAGGCTTGCTTACAACTACATTAAATCCTGCATTTAGTAATATTTTTCATGTTAGATGTATTTATCATATTTACCATTTAATCGTCGATGATGGTATGAAAGTTTTAAATGTAGAAATTGAAAAGGTTAAAATGTCTCTTAATTGGCTTTTTTATTCAAACCGTAGAAGTAGACTTAAAGACTATTTTAAAAAATGTGATGAATTTGGCCTTAAAGAAAGAAAGGTTCCTAAACCTTGTCCGACTAGATGGAATTACATGTATGAAAGTTTAGTTGTTGCATATGAATATAGGAACCCAATAAGCGCAACGTATAATGCTCGTGTAGGTGATGATGATGATGATGATGATGAGCACCTTACAAATCAAGATTGGACTAATGTTAAAATGCTTGTACACTTTTTAGAACAATTTCATGTTGCTACAAATGAATTATTTGTGTATTATTATCCTACTATTTGTAACTGTTTAGTTTATATTGCAGCACTGCAAATTTGTTTACTCAATTTTCAGAGGGTGGGGTAATTTATTAACTTGCTATTGATTCTATGAAAGCTAAGTTTAAAAAATATTTTTTACCTATCCCCCTATTTGTGTTGTTGCTGCAGTGTTAAATGCTACAATGAAATTAGGAGGTCCTCACTTTTGGTATTCAAAATTTATAACGCTTTATCACTTTCAGCTGAGGAATATGCTACACTTGGAGATGCAAAAGCCTCTATTAAAATAAATGCTCAAACAATTTATAATATTTATCAACTTGCCTTAGATCATGCTAGACCAAATGTTCCAACTCCTACTTCGTCTAGTTCGCAATCATCTAAAAGAACTGCGGGACTAAAAGCCCGTAGTTCTTGGACGGAGTTCAGGGGTTCTCAAGGTGATAATATTGGTGATAGTTCACAACTAAATGAGTTTCAAGTTTATTTGTCGCAGGGACTTGAATCAGAGAATCCCGACGGCTCCTTCGATGTTTTGGAATGGTGGAAGGACAAACAAAAACACTATCCGGTTCTTTCAAGGATGGCTCGAGATATTTTAAGTATTCAAGCTTCAACAGTTGCATCGGAGAGCGCTTTCAGTCAAGCAAGACTTCAAATCGGTGATCATAGAGCGTCTATGAGGGAGAGCTTGGAAAAATCAGTGCTCTTCAGAGATTGGATCCGTTCGGAAAGAAGAAATTTTGGACTTGCAGAATCACAACCGGAGATAGACAAAGCTTATGAAGAAATGCTAGCGGAACTTGCGCAGGATGCTGCTTCGCCGGAAGTGGTGATGAACAAACTTCTTTTTCACTACCACCAACGGAAATTCCTCCGGACCTTGAAGGATTTATGAGATTTGTTAGAGATAATACATAGACTAATATGTAACTTGTACTTTGGCACATCTTTCTTAGTTTTTTTTCCTTTTAATGGTGGTATTAGTACCTTGTTTTGCTCATTCCATTGGGGGGAGGAAGACTAAGAAAGATATTGCCATTTTTTGTTAATGTCGCAATAATAAAAATTATAAGACATTCCCTTGAATATTTCTTTGCAATTTATTTTGTGTTTAAATTTGATATAGTATATATTATATATCTAATACATATAAAACTATATATATATATATATATAGCTATATATGATTATATATACATACACATTTTATATATAATCAATATGTGTGTGTATACATACATACATACATACATACATACATACATACATACATACATACATACATATACATATTTATATAATTGACTAGCCGTTGTAATTATTTTCGACTTACCAGCCAAATATATTAAAAGCCCTAAATATTAAGGGCTTGCCTGGAAAAAGGATTTGCCTACTTAGTAGGACAAGACAAGTGAAACGGACTGTGGGAAGCCCACTCATTTTGCAGAATTTGCATATTTAATTGTTTTTATGCCATGTAAATCCTTTTACCCAAGCAAGGGGCCTGTCTAGGTCCGATACATACTCTTATTGAGCCCATGTGTCTAGCAGTTCTAACTGTGAAAGGGATAACCCTTTTGACAACTTCAGCGGGCTTTAATGTTACAGCTGGCTAGACGTAGCCACCAAGGCAAAGCCAATAAGAGTAGTACCAGAGTCGACTGTACCATAATCTTGGAATCAAGCCAAGAAACTATATTAAAAATCCTTTATATTTTGAAAGAGTCTGGATTCTTCATGGTTAATATGCAAGAGAAATTAGTTTTTCAACATAGATATGAATTCGTTTAGCCGGACATAGTCACGGCTGAGGAGAGAAACTAAGTATATAAAATACTATATAATAAAATAAAATAAATACCTTTAAGGCCGAGAAGCAAGGCCCTGAAGATGAACTGAACTTTAAAACTTTTATTAACCTTCAACTGATTTACAAAACTAATAAGCTAAAAGCTTTACAAGAAGGACAGAGTTTAGAGAGAGAGATTAGAGAGAGAGGGGGTTCTCACGACTTGCCTCTTCAAATGAAGAGGTCCTCTATTTAAAGAAGGAAAAAAAATAAAAAGAATCTTTAAATAGTAGATTGGGTCCCACATCTGGGTCCCTATACAGTTTTTCTACTGTTGGGAATAGCATATCTGGGTCCCTTATATAGTGTTTCTACTGTTGGGAACAGTGTATCTACTGTTGTGTGGGGTCTTCGGCGGCTTTAGTCAAAGTCTTCTTTTGTCTAAATCGTTCATTTGTTGGAGGAAATTTTCCACCTTTTCTCTCTCTTTGTCAGATAATATTATTTCTGGCTGCATCGGCTGTGAATCTTCTTCTGCGATATCATCGTCACTTGTTTCACTGTGCATTGATGTGTCTGATCTTTCACATTGATTCAAAGTTTGAAGTAAATTTCTTTTTACTTTTTCCAGATATTTATTTACTAATTCAGTTTTATCTCCGTCTTGAACAGAGATTCTTCGAGCAATATGTTTGACGGAGCTGTCATCAAATATTTTCTTCTGTGGAGTGGACGAGTATACTTGGATTTGTGTTTTAATAGAATCCAATAATTCTTGTCCATATAGCATTTTTGTTTTGGGATCATTTTTTATCAATTTGTCCCAAAAATTATTGTAAAATACCCTGTATAAGTAAGGGATTTGTTCCTCCGTAAAACCTAATTCAGGAGTCCATTTATGAATCCATGGGATAGAGAATTCAATAAAGAAACAAATTTGATCAATTTTTTCTAGGCAACAGATATGATCTGCGTGATATAACTCGGTTAGGAATGGTGAAATTTTTGCCCATTCTTTGTATAACTTAAGGAATGGCTCAGGCAGGATTTTCGTTGTGGGACCGTGGTATGACCACCAATTTAAGAACCAGTTGGAGATAGGTCCTGTAAATATTTTTGCACATACTTTAATAAACCAAGTATGTTTATGCCTCTCATTGTTATAATAAAGCACTCTATCAAATGCTTGGATATAATCTCAATAAGTAAAATTTATGGGTGATTTATTAAGGCTTATCTGCCTTTCTTTCATTGTTGAAATCCCCCATTCTTCAACAGATATAATCTGTTTGATAATGATTTTTGAGAAGTTATAAACGTTCTCATTTGTGTTATAACCCGAAAAGTGCTGGAATTCTGCACTACATGTACTGATTGGAATAGTCTCATAATAAGTGCGGGTTTTATATGATTCACCCAGGTAGTATAATCCATTAATCAGATATCTCTGGAATATCTTCCATGGTTCATCTTTTCGCTGAATCTCAGAGTTTTCTAGGAGAAATATTATTTCTTTCTTTGGTAATTTTTCGTAAGACTTAATATCATCGTTGTCTTCTTCTCTAGCGATTGAAGCAAATGTATTACTTTGCTTTTTCGAAGCCAAATATGCCTGTAGATGACCATATAATGGATCATCTTCTGGAAGATCATCCAGATGTATAGACGGACCTGATGAAGAATCTCCTTTATGAAAAATCTTTGAGTTTATTAAACTCCTTTTTCCTTCTTGTATCACTGGAGAATTTGATGAGGATCCGTATGACGATCCTTGAGAATATGATCTACTAGGGGAAGATCTTCCCCTACCTCTGCCTCTGGTGGCCCATGAAGGGTCCATTCTGCACAAATAACAAATCAATTTAGAAGTAATAATCCAGCATATCATGCCTAATAATTTTAGTATAGGTATGAATTCCTAACAATTTCATCATGATTATGATTTTCAATCAGGTTATCAACGATATCTTCAATTATCAAATCAATTATGAGACTTTGTAGATCTCGATTTAATCTAACCACTTTCAGGATAGTAATTAACAATTCTTCCTCTAAAAAAGTTGTATAGAAATTCATAATTAACCAAGGTATTCTCGGGATAAGAAATCCAGAAGGGAATTATCAATTCCTTTTTTGTATTGAATTTCAAAATCAAAAGGCGCCAGTTGAGATTGCCATCTAGCAAATATTAATTTAGATGCATCATGTTTGAAATCTTTGTCAAACATATATTTAACAGATTGAGCATCAGTTTTTATTAAAAACTTTTGATTATATAAATCGTCTTGAAATTTTAAAACACATTTAACAAAATAGTCAACATTTCATAAGCCACAGTAGCATATTTCTTCTGGGCTTCGGTCCATTTTACCAGAGTGAAATCTTATCAGGTATTCACTCTTATTGTTGGGATTCACTTGTTTTAAAATCCCACCGTAGTCAATGTTGGACGCATCAGGTAAAGACTTAACACGCTGTTTAATATTTTTGACAAACGTAGTATGTTGGTCAGTCCAAGACTTCTTATGATCCTTTTTCAGCTTGTCGTATAGAGGGGCTAGATCACGAGATAAACTTTTGTAGAAAGGAGATATATAATTCAAACTTCCCAAAAATCTTTGTAATTGAGTCCTGTCAGTAATAACATCAGGAAATTTTGAGGCAAAAACAATCGATCTTTGTATCTGGGTAATTTTTCCTTTGCAAATATTATGACCTAAAAATCGAACATTTATTTGGAATAGACTCATTTTTGGTTTAGAAATTACTAAACCGTTTTGTATTACAATTTTCTTAAAAATATCAAGATGTTTAATATGCATCTCTAATGTTTTAGAAAATACTAATATGTCGTCAATATAAACGATGATAAAATCTAGATAAGGGTTAAAAATATCATTCATAATTTTCTGAAATTCAGAAGGGGCATTTTTTAAACCAAATGACATGACATTCCATTCACATTGCCCAAATGGAACATTAAAAGCAGTTCTATAAGTATGCTCCTTAAAAATTTGAATTTGCCAATATCCAGATTTTAAATCGAATTTTAAAAATATATTGGCATCATATAATCTAGATAGCAAGTCCCTTTTATTGGGGAGAGTATATCTAATCCATTTTAGATATTTATTTAATGGTTTATAATTTATAACTAATCTAGGAATACCACGTTCCTTTTCTGCAGCATTATTAACATAAAAGGCAGAACATGACCAAGGAGATTTTGAAGGTTTTATCAAACTCTTTGGTAACAAGTTGTCAATCTCATTTTTGCAGAATTCGACCAATTCAGCATTCATCTGGCAAGGTCGAGACTTAGTAGGGATATCATCTTCGGAGAAGTTTTCTTCATAAGGAAGAGTTACAATATGCCTTTTTCGATTCCAAAAGGCAGTAGGGTGATCGGCGCAGACATCAATAGCCATCTGTTCAGCAATCAATTTAATCTTTTGCTGAACCTTAGCAGATTGTAAAGTATCGAATATATTCATGCTTAATATTTCTGATTGTAATGAATTAACATGTCTTTGTTTCATATTAATCAAGGCGCTAATATCTCTAGTTACGGGATCTATAACAAAGGAATAACTTATCTCTCTATCTTGATAAGTAGCAGAAAAACCCTGTGCATCTATGTTATTAAAAGGGTAAATAGCATTAATAAAAGGGGTTTCGAGTATAATCGGAGGGTATAACTGGTTTTTTACCAAAAAGAAGAAATGAGGAATACAAACTCTATTTTGGCAAATAAAAGTATTTGGTAATTTATACTTTATATCTAAAGCATGACCAGAAGCAGATTTGACCAAATGAGTGGTCTTTTGAAAATATTTAGTATGAACAAGACCGTCTTGAATATAACTTACATCTGCTCCACTATCAATCATTGCTACATCAGTTAGAGAGAAAGTATTATCAATCAAGATAGTACATTTAATGTACCACTTATGAGTCGTAACAACCTGCATCATTCCTAAAAACATATCAGAAATTTCATTAATCGAATCAATCTGATCAGAAATTTCTTTTCCCTTTTCATTTGACGATTCGGAAATTCCTTTAGCCGAAAAATCAGTTGGGAAATTAGTTAGAGAATTATTTTTCTCAATTTGAGTAATCCGGTGATCACAAATCATTTGATTTTGTTTAAGAGACTTAATATCTTTTTTCAAATTCTCAATTTCGATTTTCAAATCATCAAAAGAAGCATCTCTACTAGGTGTACTGGACTTATGAAGTCGTTTATTAATTTCAGACAAAGAATAAGGCGTAAAATGTTCAAATTCATTCTTATATTTTTTAAAAGGTTTTGAACTACTAGAACTAGAACTTGCAGCTAGATTAATAATTTTTTCACAAAGTTTTTCATCGGTAACTTCCTTTAAAAGTTCTATTACATTTTCAGATGTAGTAGTTTTCATATTTAAATCATGAAATTGTGATTGCAATTTATAAAATTCGTCATCATCACAAGTACAAATATCACCTTTGCAAGCAGTGCAAGAAGTATCAACATTTTTATCCCTATCATATAAATCAATTAAATCAACTTCATCTTCAGATTCAGTTTCAGAGTAATAGTCAGATTCTGATCCTGAAGTGTATAACAAGCCATAAACCTTATCGCATAACTCATCATCGAGTTCTAAGGTTTTCAGCTTTTGAAGCTTGCAATTTGGAGAAATTTGACCAAACTTTCCACACTTATAACACTTAATATCAGCGAGATCTCTCTTTGATCTATTCTTCGTAAATCGAGTAGATTTTCGATGCGCTTTTCTAGTATCATGCTCTTCCTTTGACCTATATCTAGACCTCTTTTTCTTATACGGGCTATCCGGGTTAGGATACCTATGATATCTGTTTTTCTTCTTCTTCCTACTTTGAGTAGAGGTTCCGGGTAAACCGAACTGGGTACAAAAGTCACCTAATTGGGATTTCTCTTTAAGCTTATCAATCTTAAGCTGTCTAGAAAGCTTTAGCTCATTACACAAGTTTAATCCTTCTTGTGTACACACTCCTATAAGTTTACCATAGGTATAATTACCATACTGAATTTCACTGTAACTACCCCTTAGTACTTTACTTACCCTTTCAGCAAATAAGGAAGGGAGGCCGTCTATAAACTTAGCTTTCCAATGCTCATATTTATTCTCGGGTAGTTCCATAACCCAACTCATAAAAGTATCTTTATACCATCTAAATTCACTAAGGGTCTTACATCTAAGCCCATTAAGTAAGGTTCTGATGGTTTCATGATTTGAGGTAAATATACCATTGAAATGCTCTAAAATTGTAAGGATAAGGGTATACACTGCATCTTCTCTACCCTTAACTAGAGCCATACCTATATTATCAACACCTTCGTCTACGGCTGTAGCATTAATAACGAAAGACTTTTCTTTAACAGATAAATAATTATCCCACCAGCCACGAAGTTGGCCAGTAATGCCTGCAATAATCATTTTGCAAATAGTTCTATCCGTATTTTTAACACTTTTGCAGATAGTCAAATACATAAGCATTCTATGTACGAGAATGGTTAATTCTCTATCAGTTAAACCATCAAGATTCCATTCATAAATTTCGAAACCGCTATAAGACGTATTAGTCTGATTCCAATCGCGTTCCTCAATCAACACATCTTGAGGAGTAGGACGGGGATAATAATAATTTTGCATCCTTGGTTTGTCAGCATACCTACTATTGGGTTTAACTATACCTTTGAGTTTATTAAACTCTGACCATGTCTCAGTTTTATAATCAGAAACGGTCTCAATTCTAGCAGCAAAATTTTTAGATAAATCAATTGGTCTAACATTCAAACCAGAAAGCTTTTTATCGAGGAGTTGTGCTAAGTCATCAAGAGATTTAAATTTAAAATCCTGAATCTCAGGAGGTCTTTGAATATGAGTAAGAATAACTTGATCAACTGTTTTACTACCTGAAGTGGAGGCAATATCAGTTGGTCCTTTCTTAGTACTCATTTCTTTTATTAAAATAGTCAAATTATCAAGTTTTTTATCAAGAGAACCGATATGTTCTCCTAAAATCTTTACATATAAACCCAAATAATTGTTTTGAGAAATCAATTTATTAATTTCTGCGATACTAATAGCTGCAACGTTATCATCAATAAATTTTTGAAAGGCAGTGAATGTAATACCAGTATTATTAGATAAAATAAAGGGTAAAATAAAGGGGGCCTGAGGAGGATAAATGGCTTTAGTAATATTACCATTCCCATCTTTATAAGATCTTTCTAGTACCTTTATAAAAAGAGGCAAATAAGTTGTTATAAACCAAGAAACAAAATACATAATTTGATTATGCAAAGCACAAGTTTCATAAAATTCTTGAGAAATACTATTCAAATCATCTTTGCTATAAGCATCAAAAAATCACGTTTTAAACTGGCTCCATTTATCACTAAAAAATTCCTTTTGAATATATTTTCGTGCCCGAGAACTAGGGCTAAAATCAATTTGGTGTGGAATCATTAAGTACTATTGGGGTCGAAATCCATCTCGGATACAGAAGGAATATCCTTATCTGAAATATTGTCATTGTCCGGAACAATATTTGTTTGAGGGTTAACTTTAACCCTTTCAACCCTTTCGACAGGCTTATTACTAACTTTACTAGTAATAGTTTGTAAAGAGGCTGCACGATTGTGAGCTGGACCGTAGACTGGTTCAACAGGAGAAATATGTTGAATAGCAGGTAGAAGTCTATGATTAGAAAACGAATGTCTATTATAAATAGTAGACTTATCATCAAATTGAATACAAATCCTACTATCCGGATTTTGAGTAACATGCGAAAATACAGTATTCGACAAGTCGTTAGTAATCTGACTTGGGGATATAACCGAATTTAAAGTCCAAGTAGTTGGGAAATTAATTTCTTCCCACCTAATAGGTCTCCTAGTGGTGACCTTGGACCTTGCAAAGTTGGTTTCTACCAGTATGGTCTGATCTGATGTATCATATAACTTACATCTAGGATTCAAAGTAGATAATAATTTAAAATAAATCCTATAAGACAGACATATAAGTTCAGAACTAGGCGCATAATTATAGCCATGCGTTTTCACATTTAAAGTCAAGGCATCAAGAATATTAACATCAGAAAGAGATAGTTGCAGATTGGGTTGAGTATTAAAATATACTGGACCATAGGCCACAGTAGATTCAATCGAACCCATCAGAGACTGTCTGAAGTTCAGATTTCTAGCATCTCTAAGAGCTGCTAAGAAGGTCTCTGGTAATCCTTTAAGGGTTAACGGTTTAAACGCAATTTGAACCATACAAATATGCAGATAATGATAATGATGTTTATATAAATCTATATCTTGTTTGTTTAACAAACGAATAGACTGTTCAGACGAATTTAATGTCAAAGACTGTTCAGTCGTTTTTATCAATTGTTTAGAAGAAAGTTTATCAAACCAACCATAATCATAAATGGTTTTTATAGAAACTTTAGGAATTGTCCATTTATTTAATAAATCAAGGTTTTGAGGTATATCTACCTCTTCAAGTCTAGTACTTTTAGTACTTGTTTCTCCCAGATCCATTCCAAAAGCTTCATATCTATGTTGAATATATAATATTTCATATCTATTACATATTTACCATGAAAATTCCTAGGCTCTGATACCATCTACACCAGGATCAGGGTAGGCGGGCGGTAGTCCGCACGTCCATCCAGATCTAGCTGTTTCAGTACCTTTGAAGGTTGGCGGTAGTCCGCGCGACCAGTAAAGACTCAAAATATACGGGAATTTTATTATAGTTTTAATGACTGTATGGAAGGATTTATCCTTTTACCCAAGCAAGGGGCTTGTCTAGGTCCGATACATACTCTTATTGAGCCCATGTGTCTAGCAGTTCTAACTATGAAAGGGATAGCCCTTTTGACAACTTCAGCGGGCTTTAATGTCACATCTGGCTAGATGTAGCCACTAAGGCAAAGCCAATAAGAGTAGTACCAGAGTCGACTGTTAAGTGTTATAAGTGTGGAAAGTTTGGTCATATTTCTCCAAATTGCAAGCTTCAAAAGCTGAAAACCTTAGAACTCGATGATGAGTTATGCGATAAGGTTTATGGCTTGTTATACACTTCAGGATCAGAATTTGACTATTACTCTGAAACTGAATCTGAAGATGAAGTTGATTTAATTGATTTATATGATAGTGATAAAAATGTTGATACTTCTTGCACTGCTTGCAAATGTGATATTTGTACTTGTGATGATGACAAATTTTATAAATTGCAATCACAATTTCATGATTTAAATATGAAAACTATTAAATCTGAAAATGTAATAGAACTTTTAAAGGAAGTTACCGATGAAAAATTTCGTGAAAAAATTATTAATCTAGTTGCAAGTTCTAGTTCTAGTAGTTCAAAACCTTTTGAAAAATATAAGAACGAATTTGAACATTTTGCGTCTTATTCTTTATCTGAAATTAATAAACGACTTCATAAGTCCAGTACACCTAGTAGAGATGCTTCTTTTGATGATTTGAAAATCGAAATTGAGAATTTGAAAAAAGATATTAGGTCTCTTAAACAAAATCAAATAATTTGTGATCACCGGATTACTCAAATTGAGAAAAATAATTCTCTAACTGATTTCCCAATTGATTTTTCAGCTAAAGGAATTTCCGAATCGTCAAATGAAAAGGGAAAAGAAATTTCTGATCAGATTGATTTGATTAATGAAAATTCTGATATGTTTTTAGGAATGATGCAGGTTGTTACGGCTCATAAGTGGTACATTAAATGTACTATCTTGATTGATAATACTTTCTCTCTAACTGATGTAGCAATGATTGATAGTGGAGCAGATGTAAGTTGCATTCAAGAGGGTCTTGTTCCTACTAAATATTTTCAAAAGACCACTCATTTGGTCAAATCTGCTTCTGGTCATGCTTTAGATATAGAGTATAAATTACCAAATACTCGTATTTGCCAAAATAGAGTTTGTATTTCTCATTTCTTCTTTTTGGTAAAAAACCAGTTATACCCTCCGATTATACTCGGAACCCCTTTTATTAATGCTATTTACCTTTTTAGTAACATAGATGCACAGGGTTTTTCTGCTACTTATCAAGATAGAGAGATAAGTTATTCCTTTGTTACAGATCCCATAACTAGAGATATTAACGCCTTGATTAATATGAAACAAAGGCATGTTAATTCATTACAATCAGAAATATTAAGCATGAATATATTCGATACTTTACAATCTGCTAAGGTTCAGCAAAAGAATAAATTGATTGCTGAACAGATGGTTGTTGATGTCTGCGCCGATCACCCTAGTGCCTTTTGGAATCGAAAAAGGCATATTGTAACTCTTCCTTATGAAGAAAACTTCTCCGAAGATGATATCCCTACTAAGTCTCGACTTTGCCAGATGAATGCTGAATTGGTCGAATTCTGCAAAAACGAGATTGACAACTTGTTACAAAAGGGTTTGATAAAACCCTCAAAATCTCCTTGGTCATGTTCTGCCTTTTATGTTAATAATGCTGCAGAAAAGGAACGTGGTATTCCTAGATTAGTTATAAATTATAAACCATTGAATAAACATCTAAAATGGATTAGATATACTATCCCCAATAAAAGGGACTTGCTATCTAGATTATATGATGCCAATATATTTTCAAAATTCGATTTAAAATCTGGATATTGGCAAATTCAAATTTTTAAGGAGCATACTTATAGAACTGCTTTTAATGTTCCATTTGGGCAATGTGAATGGAATGTCATGTCATTTGGTTTAAAAAATGCCCCTTCTGAATTTCAGAAAATTATGAATGATATTTTTAACCCTTATCTAGATTTTATCATCGTTTATATTGACGACATATTAGTATTTTCTAAAACATTAGAGATGCATATTAAGCGTCTTGATATTTTTAAGAAAATTGTAATACAAAACGGTTTAGTAATTTCTAAACCAAAAATGAGTCTATTCCAAACAAATGTTCGATTTTTAGGTCATAATATTTGCCACGGAAAAATTACCCCGATACAAAGATCGATTGATTTTGCCTCAAAATTTCCTGATGTTATTACTGACAGGACTCAATTACAAAGATTTTTGGGAAGTTTGAATTATATATCTCCTTTCTACAAAAGTTTATCTCGTGATCTAGCCCCTCTATACGACAGGCTGAAAAAGGATCATAAGAAGCCTTGGACTGACCAGCATACTACGTTAGTCAAAAATATTAAATAGCGTGTTAAGTCTTTACCTGATGCGTCCAAAATTGGCTATGGTGGGATTTAAAACAAGTGAATCCCAACAATAAGAGTGAATACCTGATAAGATTTCACTCTGGTAAAATGGACCGAAGCCCAGAAGAAATATGCTACTGTGGCTCATGAAATGTTGACTATTGTTAAATGTGTTTTAAAATTTCAAGACGATTTATATAATCAAAAGTTTTTAATAAAAATTGATGATCAATCTGTTAAATATATGTTTGAAAAAGATTTCAAACATGATGCATCTAAATTAATATTTGCTAGATGGCAAGCTCAACTGGCGCCTTTTAATTTTGAAATTCAATACAAAAAAGGAATTGATAATTCCCTTCCGGATTTCTTATTCCGAGAATACATTGGTTAATTATGAATTTCTATACAACTTTTTTAGAGGAAGAATTGTTAATTACTATCCTGAAAGTGGTTAGATTAAATCGAGATCTACAAAGTCTCATAATTGATTTGATAATTGAAGATATCGTTGATAACCTGATTGAAAATCATAATCATGATGAAATTGTTAGGAATTCATACCTATACTAAAATTATTAGGCATGATATGCTGGATTATTACTTCTAAATTGATTTGTTATTTGTGCAGAATGGACCCTTCATGGGCCACCAGAGGCAGAGGTAGGGGAAGATCTTCCCCTAGTAGATCATATTCTCAAGGATCGTCATACGGATCCTCATCAAATTCTCCAGTGATACAAACAGGAAAAAGGAGTTTAATAAACTCAAAGATTTTTCATAAAGGAGATTCTTCATCAGGTCCGTCTATACATCTGGATGATATTCCAGAGGATGATCCATTATATGGTCATCTACAGGCATGTTTGGCTTCCAAAAAGAAAAGTAATACATTTGCTTCAATCGCTAGAGAAGAAGACAACGATGATATTAAGTCTTACGAAAAATTACCAAAGAAAGAAATAATATTTCTCCTAGAAAACTCTGAGATTCAGCGAAAAGATGAACCATGGAAGATATTCCAGAGATATCTGATTAATGGATTATACTACCCGGGTGAATCATATAAAACCCACACTTATTATGAGACTATTCTAATCAGTACAGGTAGTGCAGAATTCTAGCACTTTTTGGGTTATAACACAAATGAGAACGTTTATAACTTCTCAAAAATCATTATCAAACATATTATATCTGTTGAAGAATGGAGGATTTCAACAATGAAAGAAAGGTAGATAAGCCTTAATAAATCACCCATGAATTTTACTTATTGGGATTATATCCAAGCATTTGATAGAGTGCTTTATTATAACAATGAGAGGCATAAATATACTTGGTTTATTAAAGTATGTGCAAAAATATTTACAGGACCTATCCCCAACTAGTTCTTAAATTGGTGGTCATACCACGGTCCCACAATGAAAATCCTGCCTGAGCCATTCCTTAAGTTATACAAAGAATGGGCAAAAATTTCACCATTCCTAACCGAGTTATATCACGCAAATCATATCTGTTGCCTAGAAAAAATTGATCAAATTTGTTTCTTTATTGAATTCTCTATCCCATGGATTCATAAATGGACTCCTGAATTGGGTTTTACGGAGGAACAAATCTCTTGCTTATACAGGGTATTTTACAATAATTTTTGGGACAGATTGATGAAAAATGATCCCAAAACAAAAATGTTATATGGACAAGAATTATTGGATTCTATTAAAACACAAATCCAAGTATACTCGTCCACTCCACAGAAGAAAATATTTGATGACAGCTCCGTCAAACATACTGCTCGAAGAATCTCTATTCAAGACGGAGATAAAACCGAATTAGTAAATAAATATCTGGAAGAAGTAAAAAGAAATTTACTTCAAACTTTGAATCAATGTGAATGATCAGACACATCAATGCACAGTGAAACAAGTGGCGATGATATCGCAGAAGAAGATTCACAGCCGATACAGCCAGAAATAATATTATCTAACAAAGAGAGAGAAAAGGTGGAAAATTTCCTCCAACAAATGAACGATTTAGACAAAAGAAGACTTTGACTAAAGCCGCCGAAGACCCCACACAACAGTAGATACATTGCTCCCAACAGTAGAAACACTGTATAAGGGACCCAGATACGCTATTCCCAACAGTAGAAAAACTGTATAGGGACCCAAATGTGGGACCCAATCTACTATTTAAAGATTCTTTATGTTTTTTTTTCCTTCTTTAAATAGAGGACCTCTTCATTTGAAGAGGCAGGTCGTGAGAACCCCCTCTCTCTCTCTCTAATCTCTCTCTCTAAGCTCTCTCCTTCTTGTAAAGCTTTTAGATTATTAGTTTTGTAAATCAGTTGAAGATTAATAAAAGTTTTAAAGTTCAGTTCATCTTCAGGGTCTTGCTTCTCGGCCTTAAAGGTATTTATTTTATTTTATTATATAGTATTTTATATACTTAGTTTCTCTCCCCAACCGTGACTATGTCCGGCTAAACGAAATCATATCTATGTTGAAAAACTAATTTCTCTTGCATATTAACCATGAAGAATCCAGACTCTTTCAAAATATAAAGGAATTTTAATATAGTTTCTTGGCTTGGTTCCAAGATTGTGGTACAGTCGACTCTGGTACTACTCTTATTGGCTTTGCCTTAGTGGCTACGTCTAGCCAGCTGTGACATTAAAGTCCGCTGAAGTTGTCAAAAGGGCTATCCCTTTCACAGTTAGAATTGCTAGACACATGGGCTCAATAAGAGTATGTATCGGACCTAGACAGGCCCCTTGCTTGGGTAAAATGATATATCCTTCCATACAGTCATTAAAACTATAATAAAATCCCCGTATATTTCGAATCTTTACTGGTCGCGCGGACTACCGTCAACCTTCAAAGGTACTGAAACAGCTAGATCTGGATGGCTGTGCGGACTACCGCCCGCCTACCCTGATCCTGGTGTAGATGTATTTCGAATCTTTACTGGTCGCGCGGACTACCGCCAACCTTCAAAGGTACTGAAACAGCTAGATCTGGATGGCCGTGCGGACTACCGCCCGCCTACCCTGATCCTGGTGTAGATGGTAAGGTAATATTACTAAAGCCATTTATCCTCCTCAGACCCCCTTTATTTTACCTAATAATACTGGTATTACATTATATATATATATATATATATATATATATATATGTATATATAGTTTACAAGAAATTGCCTTAGATAAAAAAAAATTAAAAACAAAATAGCCCGGAACGAAAAAGCCCGTTTAGGTCCGTGGGCCCGACCCATTTAGCCCGGGACCATGTGGGCTTAGGACTACAGTGGGCCGGTTTCACCCATTGGGACCGTTAGGCCCGGGACCGCCAAAGCCCGGGATTGTTAGGCCCGGCCCTTTTGGTCCGTTTAGGCCCGGGCCCGGACCACAATACAGCCTTAGGCACAACTTAAGGAGCTTGAATCTCAGTTTTGGGATGATTTGGTGAAGTTTTGAGGTGGTTTGAATTGAAAATTCGATGTAAAAGCTGAACATGAAAAAAATGATATGTGTATCACACCGTGTATCATTTGTGTATCACATATGTATCATATTTGTATCAATTGTGTATCACATGTATATCCATGTATACCTGTGTGAGATACATGCGTGATACATGTTTGATACATGTGTCGCAGAAGACTTTTTTAAACTCGATTTAATTACGAATGTTGATACAAAACCAGTCCAAATCACCTCCAATCTTCCTTAAATTTTGTATATTGACTTATCTATTTTCAATGAATTTCAATTATACCCATTGAAAAAGTTACTTCTTTTTTTAGATTTTTGGAATATTGTATAGATTTTTATACACTTTATTTGCTACCTCGTCCATGAAATTTCCTTTACGTCTTGTATCTAATGTTGCTAATCATGCTTAAAAATATGGAAGGTGATTTTTGCATGTGATTCTTTGAGAGAAAGAATCCTATTATTTGGTTTTTCAATTTTATATATACTTGGCTAGTTTTGGTAAGTCTATGACTAATGGCTAGAGGTTGGTAAGTTGAGATTTATTTGGGACATTTGTGTAAGTTTCCCTTGTAAATATATACTCCCTCCAGTCCAAAATAAGTGATTTTTGGCCTTTTTTTTGTGGTCCAAATAAGTGATTTTTCCAGATTTCAAGAATGAATTAATTTTTTTTCCTACATTGCCCTTGAAATAAATAGTATTGGAAGAAGTGTTAGGAGTATTTATGTGAAGAGTAGTAAAGGTTAATATGGTCAATTTCATTGCTAATTAATGTTAAAAGGTGGATTTCTTAATCTGTGTGAAAAGGCTAAAAATCAGGGAGAAATTCAAAAATAGCCAGATTTACAACTGGTCGTTCAAAAATAGTCTAGTTTCAAAAGTAATCGAAATTTAGTCACTTTTCATGTAAAGATAAATCTGAACGAAAACACCGTTCAAAACTTGGAAAATACGCCAGTATATTATGCTGGAGTTCTAGCATAAGTATACTTGAACTCCAACATATTATACTGGAGTTCCAGGATAAGTATGTTGGAACTCCAGCATAATATGATAGAGTTCCAGCATAAGTACGCTAGAACTCCAGCATAATATACTGGAGTTCCAGCAAGTATATCTGTCCAGCATAATATACTGGAGTTTGGAGCACCGGTGCTCCAGTCTCCAGTATATTATACTGGAGCCAGCAAAGTATACTGGTCCAACATAATATGCTGGAATTCATACACAGCTGCACCGAACTCCAGTATATTATGCTGGACCGGTCTCTGTTGCAGCAAAATAGTGGCTATTTTTCATTGACTTGGTAAACGTTGGTTATTTTTGAATGACCAGTCCGAAAATTAACTATACCGTGCTATTTTTACAAAAATTACTTATTTTGGACCGGAGGGATTAGCAATTTCCTAAAATTTAGGAACATGGGTAGGAGCTGTACGGATTTTTATTATGAATATTGTAAATATTAACTGCTAGAAATGTTAATTAAGTGCTACTCCTATGACTTCGTAAAAGTTTTTAAAATATTGCATTATATTTTTTCCTCTAATTCATAATCAAATAAATACTTAAAATCCAAGAAATTAAAAGCAAATAATTTAAATGTATGTTTATACGTACTACTTGTCCCTGATAAATTATCACAACCATGCTTTTTAACTTCTTTATTATTATTATTATTATTATTATTATTATTATTATTATTATTATTATTATTATTATTATTATTGTTTTTTTTTTTTGCTGGTCTAATTAAATTGCTTTTTCTGGGATGTAATGTGTCAGCTATTTCTTATATCATATTATGCACTAGCTTACGATCTTGAGTATTTGCATTAACGCCTCACCATTTTTTTCTACATTTACTCTTATTTTTTAAAAGGAGCGTTCTTCCTATTCTATCATTTATGGACTTCCCAAAAATTTTGTCGACGGGTCAGCGTGCACCATTTTTTTTGTTTTCCTTAAGAGTATCAATACCCAAAATTTCTACTATATTATTAATTTCATAATATCTAGCAGTTCTAACCAATATATTCGTGAAAAATTCTGCAGAACTTATCATTTTTGTTATAAAAAGAAAAAGAAAAAAAAACTTTTGGCTAGAATTGAACTACCGACCTATTTTTATTAAATTCTATCTCATGTATTCTAACTCGCTCAGTCCGTTCAAATTTAGGCAGGTCGAAAGTGGTCAACTTGGGGTATCTAGGATATAGGTCATAACCTAAATTAATCCATACGAATACTTGTGTATTTATTCTTTTGATTTATTAACTACATTTTTAATGTATACTTTCACATGCTTTTTCTCTCTATAAAGAAGAGAGATTTTATTTGGTTTGATGATTAAACTAATCATAAGAATTAAGAAACATAAAATACAAACAAATGAAGGGGGGGAAACTGGTTTTGCACTGGACAGGCAAACTGGTCGATAAGAAGTTATCAGTTCAACAACCTAACATCTAGGATCCGTGGCGCAATGGTAGCGCGTCTGACTCCAGATCAGAAGGTTGCGTGTTCGATTCACGTCGGGTTCAATCCCCCGATCCATACGGGTCCCTCTTCTTTTTCTTCTTCCTTCTATTTTTTTTTTTTTTTCTGAAACCTTTTCTTTCTTCAATTTTTCAGAACCAGCCTTTTTGACAATAGTGAACTTTCTTCCCTTTGGAATGTCTATAGTTACTAGTTACAAGCTACAGCATTTACGTTATTTAGAATTAATTTAAATAGCCGTACACCCAACCGCTTACAAAAAATAGTCAACATACATAATCTATGTATAACATGTGTATAATCGTATAACTAGTGTATAATTCATATATACCGGATAAGATAAGGAAACAACTAACCCGAGCGGCTATTTGTGTAAAGATCCCTATTCTTTATTACTACTTTATTTTTTATTTATATATCCAAATGTTGAGCTTGTTTTAAGAGCTTTGAGGAAATATACACACCAGAGGAAATGCAAATGTTGCCGCTGTTTTTATTTTCATTTGTAGTTGTGTTCGCGAGTCATGATGATTCCTTTCGAAATGGGTGTAGGTGTATGTGTGCATGTTTACAACCAACAAATCCGAATCATAAAGCAAATACTCTAAAGAAAAGCTTGAGAAGCACTTGAAGACCTGCCATTGCACCAAAATATGGAGGTAATTAAATATTAGAAAACGTACCCAAGAAACTCGAAACACTGTTATTGAATAATTTCATTTATAAACTTGCATTGATTAACAAAGTACGCTCTAGCTCTTACTAGTATATGAATTAGTGAACTCCTATCTGCATTAGGAGACTTTCTATCGTCGTACAGTTGACCAATTCCAAGAACCTAACACAATGATCCTTCAAAAGACCATATAATTTTAGCCAATTTACCACGGATGGAACCCAATGCTGTTAAACATTTAAATCTTTTGAATAACATTAAAGATAAGACGGGTAGACAAACCAAAGATTTCTCCACATGAGTAACATTTTGGCTTCACCTATTAATTCCACGGCCAACCATCTCGATTATATTACACGCTGTCCCATCCTTTCAGAAAGAATCAAGCCAAAGAGAGTCTCTTCTAAATTACAGAGTTACAATAGGCAAGCTCCATAATTGAGCTCACAAATGCCAATGACAACTAAATTCTAATAAATAAATGAACAAAAGCAACAAATATCATGTAACATAAGAATTACATGATGGAAAAGGCATGAGACTCTTTTCCCATCTCCCAGCAGGTAAGAACTGGGGACGTGCCGATGATGATACAACAGTAGGAACAATTGCATTGAAAAAATCCAATAGGAGCTAGAGCAAGGTTGGGTATTTTGCATCAAAGAAATCCCTTAACATTTTGGCAGCCTTCTGACCGCCCATCAATTCTGCTAACCTCTCCATTGGAAGCATGGCAAGTTCCGCCAAGCTTTTGCACCCATCCATTAATACCCTATAGTTGGAATCTGTCACGCCTGGCAGCCGTCGCAACAACTCTACTGCAGATGTGTTATAATTTTCAGCTCTACAAAAAAGTGAAAAAGAGACAATGTCATCAAGCTGCTAAAATATCTCTTGAGAAATCAAAATAAGATTTCAGATCTTCGACCTAGAGCTGAGACAACTTTAGGACTAACCTGACATCATTTTCAATGACACCCTCTTCTGATGGGACACCCACTCTAATTGCCTTGACCTCATCAGGTTCATCTTGGTTTGCCTTAAGAGAAGCAAATATTTCGGCTGTTGCATGCAGACTGCGAGACCAGATAATGCGAAGCCGAGGGAAGTGGAGAACAAGCAAGGAGAGCTTCGAGATAATGCTATTTGGAGTTACGTCATCACCAATTTCACTAGCAGACTAAAAAGAAAATAAGAACTTATCAAGAAAAAGAAAACCTATTACAACAGAGATGTACCCAAAGCAAAATATATGTAGCACAATGTACCTGAAATGAAAAGCTTTTGTCCTGTGAAAACTCAATAAGAAGAACAGGAATCCGATAATAACGTGACATCATTTCCACCTGGTGGTAAAGACGGCCAGATGCAAAACTGCCAAATAGATCCTGTATACTCTTCCTTTCTACACATATCAATGGTGAAAGTATGTAATCACCGACTTCCAAGGTCACTGGTATAATGCGCATACCTTTCTGGTGGAGTACATTAGGAAGACTACTCATGAACTCCCTCATGTCCACAATGACCTAGTTAAAAAGAAACAAGTCTCTGAATTGGGACAATGTCATACAATTACGTAATTGTCAAGTGAATCAAAACTTGGAATACATACTTGTATTTCCTTTTCTGCTTCTCTTCTTCCACCAGCTTTTCTGGTTATTAGATTTTGGGATATAACGGACTGAGGCTCATTGGAAGAATCCAGTCCCAGACAACGCCCGTCCTGATAATTATCCACAATTAAATCCCAAAACAGAAAAACAGTTATTAGTACGAAACTTTGGGTTCTCCCAAATGAATGCAAATTTATGGAGCCAATAACCAAAATCTGGAAGAAAAATGCTTAGATTTCCGAAAAATATTTATGCAGCAATTCAAAAACTGATTCGAGTTCCTGTTAGATTTGATTGCAGATTAAAGGGAACTTCAATTTACACCAAGGAAAATCCACTATACACACAAGATACAAGTCATTCACAGATGAAGATTTAATGCACACACTAAGTATCTAATTCATCCTTAAATTCTTTAGATTTTAGAGCATGGACTCCACATCCTAGGTAGATCTCTTATGTTGTACAAACAATTCATGCCTCTTTACTTTTACTACATTACTTTTGTGAATAAGAGGGTTTCAGACTTCATAGTAGACTCCTCAACATTTGTAGGAATAAATATCTTTTTGTCACGAAGAATTAACAACTAGACTCTTAATAATGACATTATATATTATTGTCATGCATAGAATATTAACACACTTTAACAAACAAAAAGATGTACTGAAATGTGACGGAAAAAAAAACAGAGCCATAACAAAACCTAATTGAGAACCCTCAATCTCACTGAGTTAAAAGAAAATCAAATACATTGCAAAGTCAAATTTCTTTAAAACAGACATAAACGGCAAATTAACAGTAGATGTGATGCGGCGGATAACGACAAGTAGAAAAGAGCTAACCCGATCTACTGGAATCATCATCAGTGATTTCTGTCTTATAAGGGACTCAAATGCTCCATTTTCTCTACGCACACTTGCCTCAAACTTTTGCACCTCAGTAGAGTCTTCATAGAAAAGAAAGTACACCTT
Organism: Nicotiana tabacum; assembly: GCF_000715075.1. Classification (NCBI taxonomy): domain Eukaryota; kingdom Viridiplantae; phylum Streptophyta; class Magnoliopsida; order Solanales; family Solanaceae; genus Nicotiana; species Nicotiana tabacum. The sequence goes on from NC_134080.1 coordinate 27,437,725, forward strand.
AACATTTCTTAAAGGGTTCTCAGCTTTGTAGATTTCAACCTCTCTCACAAATGCAATGTCAGGATGGTAAGCAATGATGGTAGAGGGCTTCAAAATATCAAGAATTTTTTGATCACTCTCCAGGGCATAGAAAACCACAGGTGGGAGCTTCTTAGTTTCACTTGAAGACTCAGCATCCAGACCTTGGTCGTGCTTCCGAAGAAATACTTCATCCGAAAAGCCACCTTCCATTGCTTTATCTGGGAAAATACCAGGAACTTAAGCTCTGATTCATTTGTTTTTGTTATTGTACAAAGAAAAAGTATCAAATTTACCAGTTGATGCCACATCATTGTTGGTTTTTTCACCAGCAGAACTTTTCTTTTTCTTTCCTTTACCCTTTCCTTTACCAAAACCTCCATCATCTACATGTTTCTGATCACCAGCTTCAGCATTAGTATCCTTGTTGATTCTTTTGCTAATTTCTGATGCAGCTGCCAGCAGTGCATCATGCTCCTGCTTGCTTATGCTACTAACTTCTGCTTTCTTTCCAGCCGTTGCGACAACTCCATCAAGTACCCCAAAACCTTTCAGCTCTTTAGCTTTCTTTGCATTGCGTTTTGGTAAAGCCTGCAGCTGTACCTTGCTCAGCAAATACTTTTCCCACTCTTCACGCATAACCTATCCAGCATGAACTGTATTGAGATACCAATTTTGTGTTGCACAGTAGAACATGATCAAGAACGATACGTTTTGCATTACAATTAAAGAAAACAAGAGATTGTGTCAAATAGCCTTTTAGCATATCTTTTGCAGTAATTTGTTTGAGCTATTCTTTTTAATGTACTGGGACTAACAGGTTTTATTAAGACAGGCTGATACACCTTCTCTTATCCCCTAAATATATAAATAAATTTAAAAAAAAAAAAAAAAAAAAAAATTAAGAGAAACTGAACAAATGAAGAAGACGTAAAGATTTTGGCTTAGTAAAGATAAGAGATTGAAAAAACCTTCTGCGGGCCATTTGTGATGCAATCTTCGAGTTGCATGCATGAATGTTCATCTTTGCAAGCAACTAAAACAATCCCGTTATCATCCCCTTCATCTAGATGATCTTTCTCTTCTCCAGACAACGCTCGTTTATCTCTTTCCTCTTGTATCTCCATTAGGACATCCTGTGCAAAGAATCAAGCCATAAAATCCCAGTTGAAATTATTATCTAGGATTAGAACTCATGAAAGCAATCAGTTGATTTTCTTACGCAGAAGCCAGCAGATCAACAGGATTAATAAGTCAACATGATTGTTATGAAATACTTAAAGTTGATTCTTCAACTATCAAAGGCTAAAACAATCACTGAGAAAATGGAAGTCACTCACTCACAAGTAAGACCTTCCACTTTGGTGGCTCCTCCAACACTTCCTCCAAAACAACTCTGTTCTCTGTGCTAGTTGACTGATCTATGAGATATAAACAAGACAAGAGGAACCATGTCATATTTTACAGTTGTATGCTATTGTGCTACTAGTGAATTATTAATAAGAAGATTCAGTTTGAGAAAATTTACACGATACACTATTTCATTTTCTATATTCTATTTCCGCGCCGGGGGGGGGGGGGGGGTTATGTGTACCTTACATTCAAGTTATTAAAATAAGTCCAACTCACTTATTAAGTAAATAAACTGAGAATCCAATTGACAAAGAAAGTGCCAGCAACCCCAATACACACCTTCATCCTTCTTGTTGTCATTAAGCTTTCTCTTTTTGGTTGATGCAGTCTTAATTTGCCCCAGTTTTCCACTGTCTGACCTCCCAAAATGATACACTCGCTTCTTCGCATACTCAAAGATCTTGTAACTGGACTCTGCAAATATCCAAACGGACCGGAAACTCTCTGATGCTCTAAGTGAGTCTAGGTACTTCAAGTAATTTACAGCATCATACCTACTCATATAAGAAATAGATAAGTACTACTATAAAAACAAGAACCATAAGCCAAGAGAAACTGAAACAGACCTCACACACAGCACCAGTGCCGATAAACAAAGGATTCAGACTAGCAACCAAGTAGATCCATCTTATTATATTATCTCTCCGAACCAATCTGCTTGTGCCAGTGTGAGACAATTATTAAGAAAATGTTTTTTTAGTATTTTTCGAGAATATGTGAGGTCGTATTTTAAATATTCTAGTGTAGAACAGAATATAGAATAAACTTGTATTAAGAATAGAAGTTGGTCTCAGGAAACTTGTGGTATTTAAAATGTGTGCTAAAACTTTCCATTTAAGTTAAGTGGAGAAGGTTTTGGGATTACCTGAAAAATTGGTCAAACACTTTAGACCAAAGGGAATACCACTAGACACTTTCACTTATATTTAAACAGATACTGCCTAAAAACTAGTGAGACATCCAAGTCATACCGACAACTAATGGTTTATATTTTGTGGTATTCAAAATAATCTATCTTCCAATATCAAATACTTGATCTCTTTGCCATTGTTTTGCAAATATAACTAGGGCAGTTGAGTGAGTCTTTACAAGTTAGACAAACTCTCATATTTCTATATGCTATAACATATACTTGCATGCTGTTTTCGCTTAAATTGACACCCAACAAATACACATTTCGACTTAACGGAGTGAGAATATAGCATAAGCCATAACCAGATGCAGCAATATCAAGAGTATGTAAGCATCAAATAGTAGCATCTTGACCAACAAACAACCAAGACAACGTCATAGAAAAGTATTAACAATGACAAACCCTCTTGTTCAGAAGATAAGAGCCATCAACTAGCTTTCATTAAAGAGACAAATAGATGTCTCAGATACATTTAATACCAACAAAAGAGTGCATAAAAAGACACAGAGTACATGTAATACCATCAAAACAGTGTGTAAAAACTAAAAAGACAACGTGGTGAGAGAAAATATCAACTTTCGTACCTAACAAGGTAATCCAACAGCTTTCTTAATGTCTTCAAATCTGAAACAAGCTGCTTAGTTCTCTTCCCTAAGGTATGCCAGATGGGATCTAGCTGCCTTCTCACTATCTCATCGAACGACTTAAACAAACCATTCTCCACTGTCAAGTCTTCTACATCAACCTTATTAGTCTTTCTCATTTCCTTCAAACATGCATCCATCACCTCAATCACTGCTTTTTGAATCCCAATCATATATGTTGACATTGGAACCCTTATATCCACAACCTCTGGTGGATCCCTCTCTAAATCTTGGGATACATAAACCTGAAACAGCAAGAATAAACCACTCAAACCACATTACCCCCAACTTAGGCTGCTATCCACTCCCCCTGCTGCTCATACACTGGCCCTTCTAATAATCCAGCTAAACTGAAAAATAAGGTCAGAATAATTATTTTAAAAAAAAACTACTAATCCGTGGCGTTACATGTAATTAACCTAAGTTGACTTTCATGAAGTTCAAGCTTAAAGTCATCACATAAATGGCAAATAGTAGAAATTGTGTAGATTATGGGTTTATTTTGTATGACAGAAAATGCTTCCTGGGAAATCATATTCAAGTGTTTGGCTACCTTGAATTGTAGAAGCTCTTTTTATGACGGTGGTGTCCTAGCAAGCTTGTGTACCCCTAACTATTCCACTGGATACATGTTTGTACCTCCCACCAGTAGTTAGGGAGATGGGAAGAAATCACCTAGTGTTTTTTCACGGATTTGAACCTGAGACCTCATGGTTCTTCTCTCACTTCATTGACAACTAGTATACACCCTTGGGTGCTGAATTATGAGTAAAAATATTCTCCCGGTACAATATTTTCCTGCAACTCATTGTTGTCAACCTTTAAAACTCAAAATTACCACCAAAACACTAATCTCATAAACTATCCACCTTACGGTATTACCAAATGTACTAGCTTTTATATCCAAATAAACACTAGAAACTGCTCAAGAAAATGATTTCAAAAGATAACAAAACATTTATTTTCCTTCATAGAAAACGCCTGTTAGAAGTTGATAATCGAGTTTAAGGTAACTACCTGGAATCGAGGCCAAAGATGAAGCTTTCTAAGGAAAAGGCATTTAAGTGTTCTCTCAGCTTTAGCAAATCCAGAAACCATGGAATGAGGCCGGTCCGAAAATGCACGAACATAGAGATCACGATTCGTTGACCGCAAAATACGCACAATAAAGGCTTCCGTAGACGTATCCGAAAGCAAATGAGCATTGAGTACAATAAGTCCGGCGACAGCAGTCGTCGGAAGACGACGAGTCAACAGGTCAACGATGAGAATCCGTGAAGTGATGAAAAGAATCCCACCGGAAGAATACAGCGACAGCCGCTGGTTCGCCGGCAGGTCGGAAGTGATCTCGGCCGGTGAATTTTGAACTTCGTCGGAGATTTGAGATTGTGTGACATTTTCGTAAGTCCGTAAGATGGAGGCTTTTTGAGACGGAGTGGCGGAGAGGATGAGTAAGCAACCTTGGGAGTGGTGGTGGAGGAGAAAAAGCGAGGAGATGATCTTATGAAGACCGAGACCGGCGGAGGTTACTACTAAACCGCCATTGGAATCTTCTAGAAGTTCTGTGATTATATGCTCCTGGAATTGCGCCATATTTTGAAGTCTAGGGTTCCGCCTTTTGTGGTGGTTTTAGTTGGTGGTCATGGTGGCGGGAATTCGCCGGAGTTCGTTGAAAGAATTCAAAGTGACGTTATATATGTAGAAATTTTGGGTATGGGGGTTTAGTCAAATCTTAAATTGTACTTTCGCCCCTGCAATTTGAAAATGCGTCGCTTTTGCTATCCATATTTCTTTTTCTCATCCTGTTTAATTAGTAAAATTAAATATAGGACTCTCTGCATCTTTTCAAAATTTTCATGTAGTCCATCAAGGGAATTATAACATAATCACTGAGATGATTAATTTTTTCTTTCAAAAATTTGTAAGATTAGATATTTTAATGGGTAATAGTCATTTTCCTTCCAATTTATGTTAAAGATGGTTCGTAAATTTCTTTTCCAATATTACGATATAAATATCCCTCTCTTATTTGAAGATCTAGCCATGGTTGCTTCCGTCCTTCCAAATAGTTGAAAATTAGATTTGAATATCTCATATTTCAATATAATAAATCAAACTTTCCATTGTAATTATGTCATAATCCATGTACTGTCATTTAATCGTAGTATAGTAACTTATGACCACTCTTATTTTATCATCGTATCAAACACCTTTTTAGTTATACAAAAAGTAACAATGAGGAAAGAAACAATTTGACCATAACGTGGAAGTAAGAACCTGAACTTGATTCGTGCTAGTTACTAATTTCTTGATCATTGGATTTAGTTTATGCAATAAAAAATTTGTCTGCTCTTTTCCATACCAGTAGTTTTAGTATTATTCTCATATTTTTTTATACTTAAATTTCTATTATTATCTGTTATTCTCCGTTACCGTATTTCTTTTTCAACATTGTCATGAATATGCTTTTCTTAAGCCGGGGGTTTATCGGAAACAACGTCTCTACATTCACAAAGTAGGGGTAAGTTATGCATACTCTCTACCCTCCCCAGACCCCAATTGTGAAATTTTAGTGGATTTGTTGTTGTTGTCATAATATAAAGGTTGAATGCAAATTGGAGTCTCTCCTGTTAGTTTTCAAATAAGTCCTACAAAAAATGGGATTGGTTTCGAAAACCAATCAATATTCAATTCAACTTAAGCCAGTTAAAAGATAAAGTTGTGCAATCTCTCATACTAGTCAAGTCCAAGAGGCAATGAATACAATGTGTTATTTCTTCTTTCCAAAATTATAAAAACATGCTCTGCAGAATTGATTACAACATAGAAATGTGCATAAAACAGTTCAAAACTATGACTTCATCAATGTACAAAATAGCAGTAGTGTGCCAAACTGCAAATCATACAACTTCTTAAGTACTAACTGCTAAGGTTTAGGTCACCATTGTTGGACTTGATTCGTCGGACCCTCAAAGGTACAGGGTTCTCCAAGACTGTCACGTTAACTCCGCTCCAGACATCTAATTTTGTGGGGAGCTGAGCTATTTTCTCTACAATTTCCATATCCTCCGGCAACACATAGCCAAAAACAGTGTATGACTTTTTCCATTCTTGATGGTTCGCTAAGCTGATAAAGAATTCAGGGCCAGAACCAACCCATGCAACTGAACCCCGTCTTATTTCTGGACAGGATTCACTGGGAACTGACTCGAATGCTACTCCTTGAGCATCAAGAGTTCCTTGTACTAAAGCATATGGAGGGCCAAAAGAAGCCTGAAATTTTGTAAAGTAGATTTCAAAGAACTCAGGAAAATTGAAGTTTCTACTCAAAATATAGCACTTGGGATAGCACAAAGAAGCAGAGATTGACTGGTGCGCTTCAGGAAATTGAAATGCAGGAGTTTCAGAGTGCAATACATACAAAAATGTGTAATACATAGGGTTATGAAAGAAGAAATGGGACAAAATTTGGGATCCAAAGAGGAAGGTGCTGAACATTTTGCAACAGACGATATACATACATTACATTGCTCTCACTTTCATGCTTTTTCACAGCTATTATAACAAAGGTAAAATAGTACTCCTGCCATTCTATTTTATGGAGCACTATTCGATCGACATGGAGTGTAGGATATTACTTTGATTTCTATATTACTTCCTCCATTCCGAAATGGCAAAGTTCCTCGAACCTTCTAATTTTTAGCATAAATACGGATATTGATTCTTCAAATATGAAAAAAAAAATTACACACTCAATTTACATAACTAGTTCTATAAATTGTAATTTTTGAATAAAAAAATATTCACAAAATGTTTGAAGTAGTAATTGTTATCAAACAATTTCTTTAGTAGTAATAGTGACTTTAAATGGTACAGAGGAAAATATTGGTAGTAATGGAAGAAAATATTTAAGTAAAACTTAAAAAGTTGTTTTGAAGAAAGTATATTGATTGAATTTGAAGAAAAATGGGAATATCGATATATAATTTGGGATGGAGGGAGTTTGAAGGTGATTAAATGAGCAATTATTCTTAATCCCTCTACGTAGCCAAAGAAGCCAAACTGAGACACGGGGGGAGCACACGTATAATTTATCTTATTCATGTAGTCAAAATGAAGTTGTTTAAGATTAGAAGTCACATGTAAAACTGTAGAAAAGAGATGAACATTTACATCTTTTATATGATCTCCATGTGTATCCCAAATTTGTCCGCGAGTTTCCGCACGAAAAAATTGGCAACCAGCACAGTGGCGCACCCCCAACAACTCCAAAATGTTAAAAACTGAGCGTGGGGAACATTCTGGCAAAAGCTGCAGAAAATTAAGAAGAAATACAAGACAGTCATATCAAAACGAAATTAGCAAATCCGGGTTAAGGGAAAGGACTAGACTAAAGCCAAGTATAGTGACTCTGAAAAGTGATATAGCGGTGTCGACATCTAATGGATGCTAAATTTCAGTATAAAATCATACTGTATCCCCTCCCATCCGTAACCCTATAGGGTAACAAACCGTACCCTATAGGTTTGAGAAATAGGAACATGCAGACTTGAAAAGGCGCAATCGTGAAATACTTCAAGCATGATCAGCAAATCAACTTTTTAAGCAAGTGCTTCCTCAAATCATTACTTTTAATTCCTTACTTATTGATACTTTTTCACCATTGTTTCTTATATTTTTTTAAAAGACACCTCAATGTTGGCGAAGATACGATTTAAATATCCATCTATTAAAGTTAAACCTCATAGACAGCTCATTGCCAGGATTCTATTGAGAACTTTTCACCAATCACTTGTATCTAAACTGAGATATTCAAAAGGCAACATAAAAGTTAATCCATATAGTTATAGAATGAGTTGCAACTGCGCAGAATTCATTTAGATAACTGCCATTTGTCTGTGGCAACTGGCAAGATATAGGGAAGTATGCATTCACCAAAAAATAGAACATACCTTGACGTGAATATCACCAAATTCAGTTTCCAAGGCGACAATTCCCTAAAAGCAGTGGGATTGAAAGAGAAATTTTAGCAGTTAAACCATGAATATTATCAAAATGTCCAGAGCTATAAGGAGATAGCATATTAGTTTGCTGAGAAAGTTGCATACCTCTCCTTTCCCAAAAACAATGCCTGACGTCCACATAACCTTGTTTCCTGCTTCCTGTCTATCAGGAGCCAAAGTATCTTTCTGCTTCTTCAACCAGCACTACATCACCGAGCAAGACATGCCAGACCAAACAGTCAAAACTCTAATTTACATGGTGTATGTTAGTTCATAAAATAACTTAAAATGCCAACAAAAAATATATTAAAACAATCTAATCTAAAAGGAATGCAGAACTAAGAGATGCCCAAATATAAGTACATGAGGGCTTCTCTCAAACTGAGCCCTGCTTCAGTGTTCAGTCACTATTATAAATGGGCAATAGCTTTTAGCTTTCATAACTTCAGTTAACAGCTTTAGCCTTCAAAACTTTATTCTGGAAGGCCCAATTGATTGGTTTTGAAACCTTCCCCAGTCGACCTCCTTTCTTGATAATCATTAGGGCAAAAGAGGTTAATTCTGATAATTTCTCATTAATTCTCCTGATTCCCGGGAAAAAAACAGGTCATGTGGTTGAGTTGCGTTTGGTTATGTTCCTTGAAACACATTACTAGCAATTATGGTCAGCTGAAAAACTCAGTAGCTATTTTATATAAATGCCGAAAGTAAATATTTTTATCATATCTGCAGACACCCTACAACATCTGAGGCAAGCATTTCTAGCTAATTCACAAGAAAAGCACTTCTAAAAGGAAAGAGTGGACAATTAAATCACAGTAACAACGTGCTGCAAATCGCCACAGCTCACTTCTGTTATTAGTTCAAGCACCAACATCACAATTCACTAAATCATGTTTATTGCATTACAATTGTATGTTATTTCATAATTAAAGGTTCAAACTTTGTCCTGAGCCGAGGGTCTATCGGAAAATCTTTACCTTCGCAACACAGGAATAAGGCCGCCTATACACTACCCTCCCCACACCCCACCGGTGGGATTACACTGGTCCGTTATTGTTAGTAAAGGTTCAAACTTTGTATGATTTATCAGAGTTAAGCATATAAATCATTTCAAACTGCCAATAACTTACAACTAAAAACACCATATATAGGAAGAAAGAAAGAAAAGATTTTTCAAACTCACCTCACCAAATTTGTCACCACAAAACTTTTTATTTCCACAAAAAACCCACGTATCACAAAGACAAGGTCCATGATTACCCGTACACATAGCCTTACAAGCATTACAACATTCTTTAGAACTATTAACCTTAAAATCAGAACCCCACTTTACAGCAGCTCCCCAAAGCTCAAAACTTTCGATTCCACTACAACATTCACCCTCCCCTTCACCACCACCGCCACCGCTAAATTCACCTTCCTCCGCCGCTAACCGCTCAACCACCGAACTTCCGGCTGGTCTCATAACCGCCGACATGAAAATGTACACGGCAGTACAAGAAACAAGACCCATTAAAAGAAGGATCATAGTGGCATAACGTGTGGGTTCGGAATCATTTGGCTTCCGACCCATTTGAGATTGATGTATGAAGATCAAAACCCAGAAATGGATTTGGCTGATTCGGTTTAGTTTGTGAGAATTTTGATTATTAGCTTGGTGGTAGAGTTGACCGGAAGATATTGAACTATAGACTTTGAAATTTTGAGGTAATTTGATGTTATAGTAAGATGTTTAATGTTGGGAGAAGTTATGGAAATGAACTAAATAATCTTTAAGAAATTGTTACAATTGAAATTTGGTCATGGAGGCTGTATAACTAGTAGGTGTAGTATGTGCTTACAGTCGAATACTCACAGTTTAAAAATAGAAATAAAAAGTAAAACAATTGAACTTGTAACTTAAAATAAGATATATATATATATATATATATATATATATATATATATATATATATTGTATAAATTTAAATTATTATATATTATTTTTAAATATATAAAGAAATTATTTTTTTGCACGGACTAAAAAAATATATTCATATAAATTTAAACGCATGGAGTAGTACTAGTGTTGTATTCTGGGCCGGGGCCAGGCCTTCGTGGGCCAAACGGGCCGGGTTTCGTGGGCCTGGGCTCTGGCGGTCCCGGGCTTCGTGAGCTCAACGGGTGGAACCGACCCGTGACGGGCCTAAGCCCACATGGTCCTGGGCTTAACGGGTCGGGCTCGTGGGCTTCGCGGGTCTAGCGTTTTTTTTAAGGCAATTTCTTGTAGTATCATGGCTATATTAAAAATATATATGTAGTATATATGTAGATCTAATTATTAAAGTGCTTGACGAAAAAGAAAAATAACAAAACAATAGTAAAACACTAAATTGTCATGCATAATATATTGTCTTGTAGTATATATATTGTATCTTATGTATATATATTATAACTTATTACTTATATATTTTCTTGTAGTATATATTGTATGTTATGTATATATATTCTCTTATATATTTTTTTGTAGTATATATTGTATCTTATGTATATATATTCTCTTATATATTTTCTTGTAGTATATATATTGTATCTTATGTATATATATTCTCTTATATATTTTTTTGTAGTATATATTGTATCTTATGTATATATATTCTCTTATATATTTTCTTGTAGTATATATATTGTATCTTATGTATATATATTCTCTTATATATTTTCTTGTAGTATATATATTGTATCTTATGTATATATATTCTCTTATATATTTTCTTGTAGTATATATATTGTATCTTATGTATATATATTCTCTTATATATTTTCTTGTAGTATATATATTGTATCTTATGTATATATATTCTCTTATATATTTTCTTGTAGTATATATTGTATCTTATGTATATATATTCTCTTATATATTTTCTTGTAGTATATATATTGTATCTTATGTATATATTGTAGCTTATAAATAATTGTAAGTAAAGACAAAGAAATATTGCGAAAAGATATTCAAGGGTAGAAGCAATAAATTTTATTACCAAAAATGGCATATCTTTCTTAGTCATCCTTCCCCCAATGGAATGAGCACAACAAGGTACTAATACCACCATTAGAAGGAAAAAAAACTAAGGAAGATGTGCCAAAATACAAGTTACATATTAGTCTATATATTTATCTCTAACAAATCTCATAAATCCTTCAAGGTTCGGAGGAGGTTGCGTTGGTGGTGGTGGAAAAGAAGCTTGTTCATCACCACTTCCGGGCGAAGCCGAATCATCCGCAAGTTCCGCTATCATTTCTTCATGAGCTTCATCTATCGCCGGTTGTGATTATGCAATTCCAAAGTTTCTTCTTTCCGAGCGGATCCAATCTCTAAACAATACTGATTTTTCCAAGTCATCCCTCATAGACGCTATATGATCACTTATTTGCAGTCTTGCTTGACTGAAAGCGCTCTCTGATGCAACAGTTGAAGCTTGAATTGATAAAATATCCCGAGCCATCCTTGCAAGAACCGGAAAATGTTTTTCCCTTGCCTTCCACCATTCCAAAAGATCAAAAGAGCCGTCTGGATTCTCCTTTTCAAGTCCCTGAGACAAATAAACTTGAAGCTCATTTAGATGTGAAGTTTCATCATAATTATCACCTTGAGAATCCCTGAACTCCGTCCAAGATTTAAGAGCTTTTAAGCCCGCAGCTCTTTTAGACGATTGTGAGCTAGACGAAGTAGGGGTTGGAATAGTTGGTCTAGCATGCTCTAAGGCAAGTTGATAAGCATTATAAACTATATGAACATTAATTTTAATTGAGGCTTTTGCATCTGCAAGTGTAGCAACTTCCTCATTTGAAAGATCTAAAGCCTTATAAATATTTGAATACCAAAAATGAGGACCTCCCAATTTCATTGTAGGATTTAACATTGCAGCAAGACCATAAATAGGAGGGATAGGAAAAAAATATTTTTAAAACTTTTGTTTCATTTCATTTATAGCAAGTTCATAAATGTCCTCACCCTCACCAAATTCAACAAACAAATCAGATAATGCTGCAATATAAACTAAACAGTTTGAAATAGTAGGATAATATTGCCCAGAAAATGCATTTATAGCAATTTGAAAATGTTCTAAAATATTTAAAAGAATTTTAACATTCTTCCAATCTTGAGTAGTAAGCATTTCATCGTCATCCTCACCACTTACCCGAGAATTAAACGTTGCATTAATTGAGTTTCTATATTCATATGCAACTACTAAACTTTCGTACATACAATTCCATCTAGTCGGGCAAGGTTTAGGAACCTTTCTTTCTCTAAGGCCATATTCATCACATTTTTTAAAATACTCTCTAAGTCTACTTCTACGGTTTGAATAAAAAAGCCAATTAAGAGCCATTCTAACCTTTTCAATTTCTATGTTTAAAATTCGCATACCATCACCGATAATTAAATGATAAATATGACAAATACATCTAACATGGAAAATATTAGTAAATGCAGGATTTAGTGTTGTTGTAAGCATGCCTATAGCACTAGTGTTACTAGAAGCATTATCCATAGAAATTGCCATTATTTTATCGCTAAAGCAAAAATATCTACAAATATCTGCAACAGTGTTAGCTATAAACTTACCTGTGTGACGCGAATTATTTATTCTATATGCAATTATGCGTTTTTGCATTATCCATTCCTCATCTATCTAATGACTTGTAACAGTTAGATAATCACAATCATTACCACTTCTACCAATATCAGTAGTAATAGAAATCCGATTAGGTATATGAGTAAATAAATACCGCAAATATTGTTCATATTCATGTTTGAATTTATAAATATCACTCTTAACTGTTGCGCGAGGCCAACCTTTATAAGTAGGATTAAAAACTCTTCTAATATAATGAACCCAATTAGGATTAGAAGCAAAAGTATAAGGTAAGCACATAACAGTAATCATCTTTGTTAATTCTTCACGATCTCTATTTGGATCGTAATATAAAATACCTCCGGTGACAGTGTTAATTCCTGGTTGAACTAGATTTGAACCTGTACTAGGGTTAACCGCAGAATCTACACTTGTCCCCTCTAGCTGCGCTTTCATTTGAAAAAATCTAGCCTTATCTCTAGGGTGTGTTTTTATGTGCCTAGTCAAACTACCTGTGCCGTTACGGTCTCCAGTATATTTATGCGCCATTAATTTCCCACAAGTTTTACACTTAACCTTATTTTGTTCTCTTACTTGAGTAAAAAAATTCCAAACTAATGATGTTTCTAGGCGTTTAGCAGGTTCTCTATTAAAAGTAGGAGTTTCTACAGGTGGGTCGACCGGTGCATCAGTTGGGTTATTAAGAGGACTAGTAGGTGTATCATCTAAATCCGGTGCTTGGGTTTCATCATCATCCTCATTTTCCTCATTATTTTCTAAGATAGTTTCATTAGGATAAAGAGCATTCATAATTTTATCATCTAATCTTTCACCTAGTGCAACATTATGGTAAAATTCACTATCGGTAAATTGAAAACAAGGGTGATCACTATCAAGAATTAAAGAAGGAGGAGGACGTCTAGGCTGGCGACTACTTTCAACTTGCTTATCTTTTCTAGGTCGGGGAACCAGGGGAAGGGTAGTTGGTTGGCCACTACTTTCACCGGTTTTATCTTTTCCTTTACCAAACATTTTTTTCAAAGAAAATGTCATATTTATTATAATTATGCAATCTAAACCACACAAAAATATATTCTTAAAACGTAAGAGTTGAAACGAGTTTACCGGATTGCCGAACAACTTCTTGAAAATTGAAAATCGTTGAACACTTGAAAACTTCAATTCAACAACTTCACAATTTTTCACGAAATTTCAACAATAGATTAAGTAATTGTAGTAGAGAGATTGAGAGAGATTGAGAGATATTGATGAATTGGTGAATAAAAATGAAAGAATGAGGGGGTATTTATAGTTGAAAAATGGGGAAAAGTGTAATTATATAAAGTTTGGGGTTAAAATAAAGTTTGGGGGCCAAATGGCCATTTTCTAAACTACCAAACGGTCAAAAAAGCCCCAAACGGCTACTTTTTAAATATGGCCATTGGGCTGTTTTTTTTAAAAATATATATATATTATAGCCGTTAGGCCCGCTAGGCCCACAGGGCCCGGACCAGGCCCGCCAGCCGGTCCCGGGCTAAACGGTCCCGGGCTCGTGGGCTTACCAAAGAAGACCAGCCCGCCTCGGGCTTTAAAAGACCACCAAGACCGGCCCGTGAGGCCCGTTAAGACCACGGGCCCGGTCCGGTCCGGTTCGGGACCGGCCCATAGGGAATAGTACAATGAAAAATCTAGCTAGTATCATGGTTTGGACAGAGAGTGAATTTTCTTTGGAATTTCTGCCATTGGAACTTGGAAGGCACTACGAATTGTATAGAATCATACAATCATGTGGTTTTGATTGGAGAAGTTGACTTTTCTCTTTCATTTTAATTACTCCTTGTGCTAAAAGAATAGTACTCCCTCGTTAATTGAGCATGAATTTTAAAAAAAATTGAATTTATTTTCTAAACATGTCATAAAAATAATCAGTATAATAGTATCTCATTAAGAATAAAATTAAAATTTTCTATTTTTTTAACTGATTATTATGAAAAAAATATCACATTAAGAGGTCGTTTGGTATGAGTATAAGAAGGTATAAGAGTGGTATAAGAATTTAATACCATCTTAATACTCTGTTTGGTTAGCAAACTAGGTATAGTTATCTCGGTGTTGGGATAACTTATACCTTATAGAAGGTGGGGTAATTAGCATCGGTATAACTTATACCTTCTTCTTAGAAATTATGCAATTGTCATTCTTAATACAACATACCAAACAATGAATAAACAACAATCCCAGCATAACTTATCCCAATATAACTTATACCGGTATAAATCGTATTCCAACCAAACGACCCCTAAGGGTGCAAAATATAATTTAATTAAGGATCCTAGTAATGATAATTCCATTTGTGTTAGTATTTTCAATGATTGCATGTTATTAATGAATCGATAGGGGCTCTTTATCATTTAACACAACTTTAGGGAACATAATCTAAGTTGTTGATAATTTGGCTTGGTCGATCCAATCATGATATTGAAGGAGTAGACCTTTTCTCGAGAAAAAAAAAAATCTTGCAATTACGAAAATCACAACACAAGCATGCTTTTTCTGTTCATTCTATTTATTTATTTTTTTTTTAAAAAATCAGCATGAACATCACATTTCCCTTTTCCAAGCTTGAATGCTCGTTCAATTTCTTATCGATTCTTAAATCCTAGCCATCCGGAACTCGAAAGTGAAGTGCTATGTCGGGGTGGCGAGACGGGAAAAAAGAAAAGAAATTGGGATTCCCAGTTCCGACCTACTAGCCAAAGAAGATGTCAGGATGTTAATTTTGTGTACTCTGCAGTTTCTCATTTGTTATGCTTCAGAAGTCGCAAACACACTACTAGTACTGTGATGCTTTCAATATCCGGCAGCAATCCGTCGGGTGGCTGCCTGAATGCTATCAATCTGCAATAATATACTAATACTGTTTTTTGCTCTATTTGGCATTCCCTTTGACTCACCATTTGCTCATGGCCATGCACCACCATCATCATTGCCATTAGGGGGAAAAGCGAGTCCGAAATTAAAGTGTGATTCTTTTGGACTCAAGCGATGCAAATAAGTAAAAAAAAAAAAATGGGTACCATTTTATATATTGCGTGGTTATTCACCGCGCTATACCTTAACGACACGTTTGTCCGTTAAGGTATAGCGCTGTTAATGTGGACCCACAAATAATTCATATGCACTTAACTGACTCATCAATAATTCATATAGGTATAGCGCCTATTATGCATGTGCTATACATCAAATAATTGTACCCCCAGACTGGTTTTTTTCTTATTTAAGGAGTTTCAGAATTTGGTAAAAATCTATTCAGGATCCTTCAAATCTTCTGAAATATTTGTTCGTTAAGTTATTTTGCATTTTTTTCATAATATCCGAAGAGCGAAAAATTAGGGTTTCATTATATTGGGGGTTGAAGTTGGGGTGAAGAATAACTCAGTATGTTATAGTTGTTCTCCACAATTTCATGTTAAGTTGCCACTTGCAATGGAGTACGATAGATTGGTATCGTTGTGATGTAAAAAAAATGAGTATGAGCAAACGTTGGGTGAATATTAAAGTAACCGGAGGATATCCGTATTCTGTTACTCCGCAAGGGAATGTTTGTTATGTTTAGTTTAACATCGAAGACGATAAAACTCTGACAGTTTTTTTGAGGACTCTAAATGAACAGCGGGAACTTCTTGTGATAAAAATATTAGAAATGTACGTCAAGGCTGAAAACGTTCGCAATAATGAGATTCCGCAAAGTAGGAATATCTCTCAATCATCGGGTAGTTTTTTTTTGGAGCAGTTTTATTCGAACAGATTCCGGATGAAAGAGTTTAGACAGACCTAAACTTATCTCCACGGGCGAATGCGAAGCGAGGACATAATTTCTCCTTAAGTTTACATAATCCACAAGCTGAGTGGTAAACTTTAATTTTTCTTTGTGTTATGATGTTTATTTTTATGTACTGAATTTGTATTAACACTCATATATTTCACAGGGAGTTCCGGTCTGATATGAATTTTACAACTTATGAACCAAGGGACAATTCAAATATGCCTAGTTTTGGTGTGTTGGATCATGATGGTCCATCCAAGAGTCATCATCAACAGGGAGTCATCATTAACAGGATAACGTGCATCATGGGATACCAACACATTATGATTTGTAAGTGAAGTGTTAAAGTTTATATGTAAAGTTTTGATAAATTTGAGAAACTCATTATTGTATTGGTTGGGCAGTGAAAACAAGCAACTTGAAGGTCATGTCCTTACTCAATTGCCCGAAGACGACATATTTAATCGAGATCTAGCATATGCATAGAGTGAGGAAGATAATAGTGATTATGACAACAATACTGATGAGTCTGGAGATTACACACCCTTCCCTGATGATGGTGATAATGATGAGGACGAGAATAATAAGCCTGATTTGACGAAGGAGCATGTTCCACCTCCCGTTAGACCAAGAGTGTACGAGTACCATGTGCCATTTCATTCAAGGGAGTTTCCCTACCTTGATCAGTTGCTAAGTATGCCGGATGTGGGTACCCTTAAAAGGAATCTTGATGAAATTCGAACAGCAATGTGGGATGAATCTAGAGCAACGGTGTTGTCAAAGGGTATGCTTTTTGCTGATAAAGTGCGCCTAAGTAGGGCGGTGCGAATGTACAACATAAACGAGTGTCGTGAGATCGCGGTTCATGAGTCATCTCTAGAAGTATACAAGGTTATTTTTCATAGATGGTTTCAAGGATATAATTGGATACTTCGTGCGATAAAGTTGAAAAAAAATATGTGGATTGTGGGTAAATATATTGGCACCCACAATTGTGAAATGAACACATTTAGTGGGAATCATTTTAACTTGAATATTGACTTGATTTCTCTTGTCTTGATTCCACACATTGAAGCGTCCATAAGGTATAAGATCAAAGAGTATATAATATATGTCCACCAAGTATATGGGTGTACCATTACCAAACGAAAGGCATTTCTGGGGCGCAAACATGAGTGTGAAATTGTTTATGGTAACTGGGATAAATCTTTTGCCTCTCTACCCAGGTACATGGTCGAGCCGCATTGCAACACTTTAACCCCGGGACTGTTGTTGAATAGAAGCTTGATCGGAGTTCGGGAATACCAGAACACATATTCACATATTCAGATATGTGTTGTGGGCATTTAAACCAGCCATTGGTAGTTTTGTGCATTGTCGGTCGGTAATATCCATAGACGACACTCATGTCTATGGAAAGTATGATATTAAGTTGTTGATCGTTGTTGCAGTAGATGCTAATAGAAGTATATTTCCCCTAGCATTTGCTATTTGTGCCAATGAAAGCCAAGAAATGTGGACATTATTTTTGAACCACTTGAAGGAACACGTTGCCAGACAATGTTCAGGTATTTGTCTAATATCTGATCATCATGGCGGTATTTTAAGTTCTATACAGAATTTGTGTGCATGGCAGAAACCGTATGCCTACCACCATTACCATGTTAGGTACTTAAAGGCTAACTTCCAGAGGGCTTATCCGAACAAGGACTTGTATGATTTAATGTGGATGGCTACAATAGATCACCAAGAGTGTAAATTCAGAAGGCGAATGGAATTGATTATCCAGGAAGACCCAGAAGCCTATCGTTGATTGATGCGACATGAGCTTGACAAGTGGACTTTGCATGCGGATGGTGGTAGAAGAAGTAAAATTCTGACTACAAATGTATCAGAGTCTTTCAACGGGTTATTGAAGTCTAAACGTGGATTGCCTGTCACTGCCATGGTGCGGATGTCATTCAAGCAGATGGCGGAGAGGTTTGTTTAAAGATTTAGAGGTGCATCATCATTGATGGAAAGAGGTGTTGAATTTATGCCACAACCAATGAAACGATTTGAGAAATACAGGAAGCGAGCACAGTGGCATTCATTTTTGCAGTATTGCATTGAGCGAAATATTTTTGAAGTTCGCATTGGTCTGCATCACAACCAGGAGAATAATACACACACCGTCAATGAAGCTAGAAGATTATGTTATTGTGGAAAATGATCTATCTATCACTTGCCATGCTCACATGCCATGAAGTGCTTTGAACATACAGGTTTCGCGGTAACGAGGTACGTTGATAAAGAATATAGTATTGCTGCATACTTAAACACCTATAGTGGACAGTAGCAGCCAATGGGTGCTGATCATTATTGGCTTGAGGAAAAGTACACCACCAAACATCAGCAGTAGCAACAATCTCGTGTGTCGGTCGATATCCTCCGGCGGTGAATCATCCATAATCTCCGCATCCATCGCTACTAGATGCTGTCGGACGGGCGTCAGCTGCAAACAACTGGCCCCACTCAATATAGTATCCTTCGCTGGCTGAAAACCGGTAAGCCGCTACAACATATACACGTAATGTAATCCCCTATAGTCTCTAAGAGCATGCGGGTAAGCTACAGGTAATCCATCAAACGGCAGCCCGAAAAGAACCTCCACGCCCTCAAGCATGATGGTAGCCTAGCCGGTGGGTAGATGAAACGTGTGCGCCTCCGGTCGCTACTACTCTGTCAGAGCCGTGATCAATGCGCAGTCAAACTGCAATCGCCCAATCTCTATGATCCTATAGAAACCCGTATTCTGAAGGCGTCTAACTACACGGAGATGGAGTGGGTGGTCCCTAATAAACTCCCACACGTTTGGGGCGAAATGTCTGGGACAAACACTGTCCATCTCAGATGTATGAAGACCTATGGTTGCCCTGTAGCAACAGTAGCTTTCGAGATACAGATCTGGGATGCACAAGGGGAACCTCCATGACGATGTCTGTAAATTAAATAATATTAATTAAAGTATTTTTCTTTTTAATTGCTTAACATCTTTAAATATATTGCAATATCTTTTATATTAATATTTAATCGATATTTTTACAATATTAGTACTTACATTGATACACTTTCTATATTATTTTATATGTTAGTATATTATTTTATATGTTAGTTTATTATTTTATATGTTAGTTTATTATTTTATATATTTATTTATTATTTTATATGTTAGTTTTTATTTTATATGTTTGTTTATTATTTTATATGTTAGTTTATTATTTTATATGTTTGTTTCTTATTTTATATGATAATTTATTATTGTATATGTTTGTTTCTTACTCACCTATTTTTGGGTATAATAGAATTAAATAATTAATTTTCATAACTATACATGATATAATTAATAAGTAAAAATACTTAGTTTGACAAATATTGTTGTTTTTATGTTATTTTCTTACATTTATTGACTAAAATTCAAGAGAGTTTGTGTTTGAACTATCATCATATATTTTTGGGATTAACAAATAATTAACTAATCAATTTCAATAATTATCAAGATACTAGGATAAAGGGTACTATATTTTACTACGCTAAAGGGCACTACATTTTACTACGCTAAAGGGTACTACATTACAATTACGGGCACTACATTAAAATTACGGGCACAACGTAATACTAAAAGGCACTAAGCAACAATAAAGTCACATATTAATATATGTACAACAATAAAATCTAAATAATATTAGTTATTCATAAAATAATAATTTATCTATTTTACTAATCTTTTAGCACATAAATAATTTAATCGGGATAAAAAATAACAAATTAATTTAATCATAAAATAATCACAAAAATAATATACCACAGTAAAAAAATAACTAATAAATATTTTTATAATAACTAATAACATTAATTATTCATAACATAATAATTTCTCTATTTTACTAATTATTTAGCACAAAATAATCTAATCCGGATAAAAAATAACAAATTAATGAAATCACAAAACAATCATGCAAAAACATAGACCAGAGTAAAAAAACAACTAATGCGCATTTTATACATGAGTTTTAACAAAAAGTAAGTTGGAATATCTCGATTTATAATTTCTGAAAGGTGAAGATTTGAGGGGGGGGGGGGGGGCGAAACAAGCAAACCACTACGCGGTAATGCCTTAGATCCTGTGTTAGCTTGCTATAATACGGAGAAGAAACACTTTTTTTGTGACGGGTGGGCTCCACTGAAGTTTTTTTCTTTAAAAATAGAGGGGGAGACCGCTGGAATGGGGAAAAGGGGAGGGCACTGATTTTCTGATCGGGAAAGATAGAGGCCCGCTTTTTATGTATGTATAGCGCATGTATTCACTACTCTATATTATAGCACGTCCTATATGTGCGCTATATGACCAGTGGCGAAGCCAAGAAATTCATCTTGGGTGTTCAAAATTGAATGAAGTAAAAAAAATTCCGATAAAGGGTGTTTAATATATGTTATATATAACTAAAATCTAATATTTTACCTATATATACAGTGTAATTTTTCGACGAAGGCTAGTTGATTGACCACCCTTAGTGTTATGTAGCTTCGCCCATGTATACGGCCCGCATTTTTTTTGTTCAAGTAAAGCGTGGTTATTCACCTTGCTATACCTTAACAGACAAATGTGTCGTTAAGGTATAGCGCAATAAATACCCACGCTATATATAAAATGGTACCCAATTTTTTTTTACCTATTTGCGTCGCTTGAGCTCAAAAGAACCATACTTTAATTCCGGACTCGGGAAAAGGCCACCATAATCGTGGACCACACTTTTTTACGGTTTCTATGTAGGGTCGAATGAGAAACGAGGATTCCTTCCTAGTCATTATTATAAATGTATATTTTTTTTGGTTTTCTATCCGGTGTCCGGTATCTGCATTGGAGCCTGATTATATCCGAATTCGTATCGCATAGGGCCCCATTTGCTTTACCAACACAAGTATCGGATAACTATGTCCACAAGTCTTATTCATAATAAAAAAGAAATCATACAATAATTTTTATTTATTTATACTAATATTTGAACTCTAATCTCATGATTTTCATCTATTTAATTAATTGTAAGACAATTTTGTCACTTCCTGAAGTAGTCCAAATTTGAATAGGCTTTAGCTTGTAAAGCATAGAATATCAATATTCTTGTTTTATCCTTCAGTAACAAACTACAACACTATTTTGTTGGATAGAGATGGCAATCTTTATTTTATGGAGACTAATCATTTCATCTATATATATATATATATATATATATATATATATATATATATATATATATATATATTTTAAAAGCACGAAGGCTCTTAGCGAAATGTCGTTCGCCTGTTTTATCCTTTAAAATAGATTTCACATTGGATAAAATCGTAATTTAATTATTTTCTACTCCTAATATTTAGGATTTAAAATCAACTAAAATTTTACATATTAAATAATTTCCTTATTTGAACTACTATTTAAAAAGTCCTACAATATTTAGGATGTTATAATCAATTAGAAATTACCTTATAGAGCTACGTGGTAAAATATATAGTAATTAAGTAATATATAAAACTAACTACGAAACTCATATACATATACTTTCCGGAAGGTGAGGAATCCAAAAGAGTTGAAAGAATCGAATTCAATTTGACATTGATTTTGTCATTAATTTAGGTCGTGTACATTTTTCTTTTATCTTTTTTATTTTAGAAAATAAGTTGAGCACAAGTTTTATGTAAGACTTTTATGAGGAAATAGGTAATAAATAATAGTAATTGATGTCGAGCATTTTTTTTTATTTTATATAAATAAAAGTGTATATCGTCTATCCTTCCCAAACTGAAGGTGGAACTAGAATTCCAGTAGAATGCCTCTTCTAGGAGGGCCGAAAGAACTGACTAAAAAATTATTACTGTAAGTTTTGATATTGTTACTTATAATTCCAGTACAATAACTCTATTCTTTTAGGATGGCTCGAAGAATTTACTTAAATATTTTGAAATAAACTAATAATATTAATATGTAAAATTTGTAATGAATCTAAAGTTTCTACACTTTGATCATTCCGTGTGTTGAAATTCAACAGCCACTAGCTAACTCTTCGAGTCAACATCATATATCTTAATTAAATCAGTAAAATTGATGCTCACAAGGGATTATAATGTTGTGTGCTTAGGAATTATAATTTAAACTTATCCCAAATATTAGTTGTTTAGGAGTTCTCTGCGTCAAGATAAACATGAGAGTTTTACTACACGTGAACTTCCTATTTTGTTTCTTTTGCGTGAATCTATCTATTTATTTAAAACTATATTTTGAGTCTTTGTATCTAAAAAAAAAATCATTTGAGGTCCAGTAGGGAAGGATAATGATGATATTTTGCCTAGAATTTTATTTTTGGGTCTTTTTTAACCAGAATGTGCATGGCGGATCTAGCCTATTGCTCTTCGATCGCTCTTCTCTTCGTACTCAATGTTTCAGTGCTAACCCTTTTTAACAAGCTTATAATTTTTACGAATATACATCAACTATAGCAATCAAAAATTTTGTGATCTAAATCTTTTGGATCACAATTTGTATATTTCTTTTCTTTTGTATTTCTACACTTATATGTTCCCATGTTTTTTAAAACCAAACTATAGCTGTTGGTTTCAAATTTTTGCAATAGTAACTTATTCTTTTAAAATTTATTGAAAATAATTCATATCGTATTACTTATTGCTTAAAGAAATGAAATAATCTGCATTTTGCTCACGACAAAGAAAAAAAGATCTTGTCTTTTGTCATTTTGCTGACCTTATCGTATTACTTTTTACCTTGCTTTTTTGAGTTAGCTATAGAGGATCAATATTTATTAATTTCAGGAATTTATATTTTTATTTATAACTCAAGCACAGTTTTTAATATATTATTATATATTGCTTAAAAAAATACTCATGAATATGAAATGTACGTGCAACGCGCGTATCCTAAAACTAGTGTAATAAAATAAGAATAATGCCGAAGTTAATTAGTTTGAGATTTGCCCTGCATCTTTCTGTTTCTCTCTGCTAACTGTGTGGAGTGCGGGCGGCTAATAAAGTCGAAATCAGGATTTGAACATTATTAGTTGAGTGTGAAGTTCTACCATAACTCATTGATTTATTGATCGATATTTATTATTTGTACTTCCTTATTTAGTGGTTTTTTTAAAACAAATATAATGAGTCTGAGCCAAACTTAGTGGATTGGATGAACTTGTATGTTAACTCAGGCTGCTAAGGTTTACTTATATTTTTGAGAATAATAGACTAGGGAATGACAGGGTACGTTAACTGGTTTATTACTTGGATAATAGTATTCGATACATGTTTAGCATCAATTAATTGAAGATCCTTCACGAATGTGTTACCCTTTCGATTCGATACATTCATAAACAAAAGAGGTTAACCATAATCAACGGCTAAAAGCTGGGAACTACTTTCGATTGAGGCCACTATAGAGAGTTTTCTGGACAACACCTAATATCCTTCCAATATACAAGATATGTATTTTCACATTTGTAAGACACTGCCTAAAATAACTACTTTATGATCCCCGCTGCTTCTCCCGACACAACTTCAAGGTGCTACTCTTTCGATTGGCTTCGACTCCAGGTCACTTGTTGCCCTAATTTCATCATTAGACTAAGGCATCTCTTGAATTGCATTCTCCTTTTCGATGGATGCCATCACAGTTGCAAGCTGCAACTCAAACATAATAGCAATCAGATTTACTCATCGACAACAACTAAAAATATGATATTCCAGTTCACTTTCCATGATAGGTTATGTCAAGTTACCTGTTCCTCCAATTCTTGTATCTTCTCATCCTTTATTTTCAACTTCCTCTTCTCCCTAAAAATTAGATGTTAGAAGATACAATATGATATTACATGAGAGCAGCAGCATGATATATTTTGACAAGATTAGGAAGTAATTTAGCAATTCTGGGATAATATGAAGGCCAATATGTACGTCAAGATGGTCTAAGAAAGAGATCATCCATTACATGAACAACACTAACTCTAAAAGACAAAAAACCTCTGCCAAAGGCTGAGTGAAGCTTTTCCTCATAATAAAACCACAATGCATAAAGTACATCAACTTTGCAAGCAAACCAAATCATTGCTACAATTTTACACTAGGGGCAGATTCTTTTCTCCTTGAACCAGATCCATGAGATGCAGTTAACGCAGCAACAAAAACAAGTTCATCAAAATCAATACTTATCTGAAAGAAGCAATTCTTGTAAAAATTATTAAAGCCTCTTGTCAAATGGCAAGAGGTAAATTTTTTTGAGAGAATGACAACATGCCTGACGCCTCTGCAGGATTTGGAACATTGAGAGAATATGGTTATTTGATAAGAAAGAAACTACAAAAGCTTCATGGAGTTTATTTCTTATTATTATTATTATTATTATCATAGACGATCATGATGAAGCAACATGCACAATGACAGTTGATGATCAATTGGTACAAAATTGCAGTTCTTGTGATATACCTGTGCTCAAAGTTTGAAAATTATAGCACTTTTGCAGAAAATAAAATGACAAACATTTAAAGAAAAGCAGGTTGGTCGGATGGAAGAGTTCTGAGAAAATAATTGCCTACCACTGCCTCAGAGTGATGACACAACAACCAAGGAAAAGAATGATACCTTTCTTCAATCTCTGATATCTTGGCTTCCCATATCTCCTTGTTTCTGGTAAGATTGTCATTGATCTAGAGGGCTCAACACCAAACAATTCAAGTTCAAAATCAGGATAAATCAAATGGCTGTAAAAGGGAATACAGAGCTAAATAATGATAAACTGGTAACAGCTCAGAGATCAATAACAGTCAATAGACTTCAATAGAACTCACATCATCAAGAAATTTCTTCTCTTCAATGCATTTGTCCAAACGCACTTTTAACTTCATCAACCTTGGAGTCTGACATAGTGCTTTCTCAACAGCTTCCTTAATTTCCCTATCAGTTTCTTCTTCAACCCCTTGCAGTAAGGACTCGAAGTACTATTATCAAAGCAAAAGCTGTTAATACGGTAAATAGAATGTCATTGTCCTAAATTGCTGATCAATATCTCTGCATTCAAATGAATAAACTTGAAAGCACTGGAGACATTCAGATTAACAAACAAAGGAAATCTTACAATCTAGCTAAAAGGTAAGAAGCTTAACCATTTTTTGGTTCTCCAATTGCGAAGTCAAGAGCTCATTGTACTCGTTCACAATCTGCAGTTAGAAAATTTGAAGATTACCAAGTATTCCCAGATCAAGTAATGACCAAAGTCATTCAAAGATTAAGCATTTGACTAGATGAATAAGAGTAAAAAAGAAAAAAAAACATTTGTAAATGAAGAGAGAGACATACAGCTTCAACTTTGCTGTTTACAAGAGTCTCACTAAATCCAGGATCTGTAGCACATTCGCAGCTGCAGCAGCCATCATTATCATGATGACAATGGTGGTTGAGCTCAACCAACTTGCCATCAGTTTTAGACTGAATCAAACGGTGAACATAGTTGTCCCCTGAGTAGTCCCAGACACGACGCGTTTCCAGTTCAAGTGCATAGCAATGTTGTGTCTCTTTCCAGTGCCTTATAGCATGAGCTTCTTTGTATCTATAGCAAAATCAACATGATGAACATCAATTACTAAAACCTATACTTACCCAGCAGTGAAAAGATCATTCATCTTTTAGTTCTTCAAAATTGTTTTGGGATAACATCAGCCTTCACATCAATTTAGTCAAATACCAAGAGAGATAGTATTATTACCTTCCACACCCAACAAAACCACAAATAACACACATCCATAGATTTTCTGGTGATTGACAGATAGAACACGTTGAGTTTCCAGGCTGCTGCTGGCAGTATCGACATACCTGAGAGAACATGATTAAGTTGAATCAGCTCATTTCTATTAGTACTTCACATGAAAAACATATTTTCGAACTAACACTGGTATATGATATCTAAAAGCCAGCCTAACTCTCAGTACACTAAATAAGGAAAAGAATTCTTCCTTCACTGTTAATCAGGCTGATAAACCCTACTTATACTGTTTTCAGCTATCGGATATATATATTTTTTCAAGTCCATGAGATTTTTCTTCACTAAGCATCAGGGGTATATAATCTCCTCAAACGGTCTAACTTAATCTGATCAGGTGATTGATGATTTACCAAATAACTTCCCGAATATAAGAAAGTCATTGTAACTTGTAAAAGAACGAAAACTCTTGCAACTTTGAGAACCTTACTGTAGTGCCAATTTAATCAAAATTCAACCCTAATATAAGCCACACTTGCTTCAGAGTTCATTGCTAATTTGAAGAGGAAGAAACAACCTATGTTAAGAATACGCACCAATCCAGGCAATTGATACCAGATATAAGTGAGAAAAATGCTGAAAACCATTTCTCTTAGCCAAAGTTATACGAAGAAGCACCCAAGGATGTGGCTAGAAATCAAATCCAAGCAGAGACAGAAAAAGCCAGGGAATCTCTTCCCATCTGTCTACGCCTCGGAGGGAAAAGTAACCCGATATCTATGCTGGTAAAAGATAGCAAGTAAATGGTGGAATACTCCAAATACGCACAAGCTGGCCTAAGTGCAAACACAGAAATTTTCGGGCTCTTTTTTAACTTGTGTTTAGATAATTAACATTAATTACAAATGTGTCCCTCCTACCTATTAATTAAAACTTGTGTCTCTTTTCCTCTATTTTAAGACTCAAAAGTACTTGACATAAATTCCCGAGAAACTTACGTGCAATAGAAAACTAAAATTGCACATGCACACACAAAGCAAATTGTGAAGTGGACCTAATTTCATCTTGAAAAGGCTGCAGAAGGCCATATTTTAAAAAATTTAAGACAGAAAACTCAAGCAAACAAGTGCGGTAATTAAAGACATAAAAATGCAGATAAGGAACTACCTCAAGCTAAGCAATTATTCAACCAGAACAATGGATGTTAGAAGCAAATATTACTGACGACATGGCAATGTGACAATACGGTAATGCAAACATTAGTAAGAGACTTAGTTAACAATATCAATAACAGCATGATACTTACTTACAGGTTGGATTAAATCTAAAAGCCTGATACAAACAGCTGTATAAGTTATGGTCCATGACATTTACATGAATATGAATAATAGAGCATCAAGACCAGTTCAGAGACCATGTCTAAGTTGAAGCTCAAACGTATGGTGGAAAGATAGAAGGTATTACTTACAGGGCACGAAGAATCTGTCCATTTAGAAATACATGAACAATGAAACGAATGATTACAAATGGTTGTGAGAATTCCACTTGTATCCTGGTCCAGTCTCTCTGCAAATTGCATAGGAATTAAGATACATATGAGAGGAAACTCGCCAATATAATCCAGCTAAACATTGGATATCTCAGGCTGCACATCCTCATAAAATACCAAAGTCCAAACTAATCTATAAGGTTAAACTCAAAACAGTATTAACAAGGACTTCTCCAGTATCTTGAATTTCCAGTATGCTAAATGAAGGCAAACAGATTAGTTAGCATTCCATTTATTGAAGCGGTGGCCAGAAACTTCTGTAATAAACTGATTCAAATTTTTTAAATAATAACTGAAATTTAGGATTGAAAAATCCAAGAGGAAGCATAGAGGTGGCACAAGAGTTATGTTGAAGACATAATTAAGTAAATAAAAGTGTATTCTCCCCAACAACTTAAGCGATGAGATGGTCACACACTTCAATATGGTATCAGAGAAGGCAGACGTCCTGGGTTTGAGTCTCACCGCCACCCAATATCAAAAAGAATTTTCACGTGCTTGACTCATCAAGAAGAATCAAGCCCGCACGTGAAGGGGCGTTTTGAATACATAATTAAGTAAATAAAAGTGTGTTCTCTCTAACAGCTTAAGCTTTTAGATGAAATGGTCACACTCAACAAGTTATATCCAGATTCCCCATGGACGACGGACTTCAATTTTCTATCAAGTGACTCGAATCACTCGTAAATGCTTTGAGACGAAAAACTTTTAACTATAATGGATCATCTAGCTTCATCATATAATTAGCCAAAACTCATTGATCTGGTAAATGTAGTTTAAAGTGACAAGTAACTTTCTGTTCAGCAGACTAGCGGTTGTTTATGTATCACATGAAGCATACAAGATATATAGACACACTAGTACGCATGCACGCACACACTAGTATGCACACATATATAACCTACGACTTCTTGGAGTTCAGCCTCTGTTCAAAGTTACAAAAATATATTACACCACCAGGTCACATGTTTGACACCAACTCATTTTATTTTTATTTAATTTAAATTCAAAACACTCATATTGTTTGATACCATTGTCCGACCACCCACTTCAGTTTGGTATCCAGTTTGTTTTCTAAGAGTTAAGTTAGGGTTACTTAATTAAATAAGTAAATCCAGTAGAAAGATTTCAGAATTCATTTGTAAAGAATGATGGAATGATGCAAGGATTGTGACTACACCATCCAACATAATTCAAGTAAGGCCAGACGTGGTTGATGGCCTGACTAGTAAGTTCATGAGCAGTTTGGTCCACCATGATATCATAATGATACTTTTTGTGCAAGAAGGCTACAACCTTGAGAACAGAGGATCCGATTTAGTGTTACTGGGACAGAGGCATTATCAGCTAATTGAGCACCCCAAGGCATATCAGTTTAGGGACCCAAGACTTTGTAAGTTTTTAAATGAAGTCCAAGCTGTAAGAGTATATTCAATCCTAGAAACATGGTATAATGAGATTCGGTAACTGATTGTGCATACACGAGATGTATGCTTTTGGTAAATGAACGCAGCTTGCAAAGGAACACTAGATTTCATTAAAATGCTTGCAAGAGCAATCTGGCATGCGTCTACCATATATGAATAGATAGTTTCCTTTTTTTATCAGTGTATATGAATAAATAGTTACTTTAGGACATTTCAAATCGTAAGTGCCATGAATCTGAGTTACAAGGAAACGTAATATAAGAAATTGCTTGCAAATGTTAAACTTTTAAATTTGGAGGTTAAAATGGACGTTACAAACATTTTGGAGGAAAGTGAACGAATGAAGATGAACATCTCTAACATTTTGGAGTGAATCTCACTTTAGATGTGCTTAGTGGTTGAATAAGGAAGTTACAAATTTCAAAATATGCCATTTCCAAAATAGATTTGAACATTTTGAAACTAGATTAGGAAAAATACCAAGACAAACAGGACAGAATGGTTGCTCTGTAGAGCTTGCAGGTATGGACTGGGTGCGTTCAATTGAACCAGTGTAATGAACATCGGCAGCAAAAAACACATTGCAGGTCTCGTCCTGCAAGCAAAGAAACAAAAACAAGAATGGAGTATGAAACTGGAATTTGATGTTATGAGATACTTATTCTGATGCCAAAGCAGGAGAGAACTATTGGAGCAATCATACCTCAAGAGATGAAAATTTTCTACCACTAAAATGCTTGTGAAAAGTGTCTGCAGCTTTCTGCTCATCAAACCTGATCAATATACTGTAACAATCTTCCATTCCATCATTCCTAAAGCCTCGCACAAGACACCAAAGTTCAGAAGGAATCACAGACAACCAGTTAAACAAAGACCTCATAAATTATTGGAGAGAATACCTGACAATTCGCATTTCCAACATATGTTGAACAAATGAACCACAAAACTGACAAAAGTCTGCATATGTCATGTGATTCGGAACACTGAGCACGCAGAGGAGAGGCTTTCTTCCCACCTAAAGACAACACAACAGCACTAGATAAGTTGTTGGATTTCAATTCTAAAGGATCAACATGGATGGTGAGCATTCATCTAGTCAATTCCAACTAGCTTGGGGTTGAAGTGTTTGGTTGGCGTATCTCTCTCGTATATTGACCTTTAGTAAAATACAAAATTTGGACCTATTATTGCAATCAAAATGCCGTATACTAAGGGAAACAAGAAACAAACAATTCAAAGTTTCAGAAGCTACTAGAATTTGAACATATGATAGTTGCATACAAGTCAAGCAGCTTCATGCATAGCTATCAGGTGAATCTACAAATGTATAGTCAAAAACCTGAAAGTATCAATCAACTATTGCATCTGACAAATGTAAATTATCAGATTGAGCACAAAAACCTATCAATATCAATCAACTATTGCATCAACCTGAAAGTAGTTGGGGTTGACTACATGAATGTAAGAAATCATTTCAATTGTTATTGTATTCTGTTCTATTCTATTCGGGCCTGTATCATTCCACTACTTAATAATTTATTTTTCAGATGGAAAACAAACTAAGTTTCAACAAAATCAATCAAACAAGCCCAAAAGTCTTCCTCCAGCATAGTAACAAACGCTACAATCAGTAAAACAGAAATGGATGGATTGCGTCGAATACTTACAGGTAACTGAGACGAAAAAGAAGGTTGTTCGTTGCAGAAGAGATGCATGACACCCCTGGTTTCTTCGATGCGAGGGTTTCCAGATGAAAAATGAAACACCTTAGACATTGATGAATCCCCTGAATCCATGCCGCCTCCTATAATTTTCTCTTTTCTGTGGGGCTTCAAGTTTTGAGGATTCTAAACTTTAATTAGAACAAACTACCAACGCCTAACAACAGATATCCAGAAATTACACATCATAACAACCTAATTAAAAAAACAATTAAACCCAATTCGAAAGGAAAGAGAAAATAGGGTTTGACTGAAATTTGAATTGGAATGAAGATAGGAAACATAAGAAGCAGATTAGAGAAAGAAGAACTTACAAATGGATTTTCCGGAGAAGGAGATGGTAAGGACTAATTGCTGGAGGAAAATCTCGGGATCGGCTCTGTTTTCTTCTGGAGAGTGAACAAGAATAATAGTAATGGGAAATGGCACAATGGTTTCCTGCGTTTTAAGTAGGTTTAAAATGATCCCTTAAATATACCCATGAGCAGTTTTAGTCCTTTAAATTTACCAGAAGTGGGAATTTTTTTGTCTCCGTCAAATATTTAACAAACTTTGATTTTTAGATTTTCAGTCATGATGGGTTGCACCAAGAGTCGGCTCTTAAACCTTTTTCGTTTGCCCTAGCAATGGACGTATTGACGCGCCACATCCAAGGGGAGGTGTCATGATGCATGTTATTTGCATATGACATTGTATTGATTGATGAGACGCGAGCCGGCGTTGCCGCGAGGTTAGAAATGTGGAGGCAAACCCTGAGTCTAAAGGTTTCAAGTTGAGTAGGACTAAGCTGTAATACTTGGAGTGTAGGTTCGTTGGAATGACTCAGGAAGTGGAAGGGAAGGTGAAGATGGATTCACAAGTCATCCATAAGAGAAAATTTTTTAAGTACATTGGGTCTATTATGCATGGGGATGGGAAGATCGACAAAGATATCACATATCGTATTAGGGCGGGATGGATGAAATGGAGACTTGCTTCCGGTGTCTTGTGTGATAAGAAGGTCCCAACAAAACTCAAAGGTATAAGTTCTACAGAACGGTAGTCAGGCCGATTATGTTGTATGAGGCTGAATGTTGGCCAGTCAAGAGCTCTCATGTCCAGAAGATGAAAGTAGCAGAGATGGGATGTTGAGATGGATGTACGGGTATACAAGGTTAGATAGAATTAGGAATGAAGTTATTCGACACAAGGTGGAAGTGCCCTAATGGAGGACAAGATGCGGAAAGCGAGACTTAGATGGTTTGGACATGTGAGGAGACGGAGCACAGACGCTCCGGTCAGGAGGTGTGAGAGGTTGACATTGGAAGCCTAAGAGAGGTAGAGGTAGGCCGAAGAAGAATTAGAGTGAGGTGATTAGACAAAATATGGCGCAACTTCAGCTGATCGAGGACATGATAAGAAGGTGTGGAGGTCGAAGATTAGGGTAGTAAGGTAGTTAGTTTACTGTTCTCCCTATCATATCGGTAATATTAGCACGTACTTTAGTATTTTGTTGGTATTAGATTTCTATGACTACCTGTCATTTCTTTCATTGCGTTCTCCTGATTATTTGGTTGTTATTTATGTTGCTTTTACATGGCTTCTAACTGGCGCAATCCTTATTTTTCTCTTCTTTAATGTGGTGCTTATGCTTCTTTGAGCTGAGGGTCTATTGGAAGCAGTCTCTCTATTCATCCTCGAGTAATCAAACTACACTTTATATAGACACGGCCTTTTTTTAAACAATTTTCCTGACTCATCACACCAAGAATATTTAAAATAGACTAAGCACAAAAGTGTAACATCTTCACCTCAAGATTTGACTCACAAGTACCACGCATTATTCACAACTCATCCACTTACTCTACCATAAAGGTCACTGATATTAACTTTCCTTCATAAATCAAGTGCCCTCACACAACAAAAGAGAGTAGTTTCACACAATAAAATTTAAGAATACTTAGGAACTCAAGATAGAAAGAATTCACTCACTCTCAGAAATAACATTCATATGCCACAAAAGATGCACCATATGCTTGCCCGTAGTGTATTACTCTACTAATCGAGCCCATTCAGCCTAGGATCAAGTAAGACTTTATTTGGTTGTAATGTAGGTTGCGGGACGGGTAGATGTATTTAGATATAAGAGCGACTACACCTCCCTAAGCACTTTAATACATATACTTTAACATTAAAATCTCATACTTATGTCAAACCAAACTCTGCCTTCACATCAATATATTTTACCCCATACTTCTTTAAGCACAAGCACAATTGCATCAAGAGTCACCACTTATCAAAGAATTTTTTTTCACAACAATAGAACTTTTTTTCCTTTTCTTTCTTTTTTTATTTATTCATGTGGCTCTTACTTTTTAAAAATAGTGCACATTTCTCCTTATTTCATTAGTTCCACTCAAAAATCAAACCAACCGCCCCACACTTTAACGACTCTATTTTCATATCATCATCCATTCACAATGTGAAAAAAATGCTTGGAGTGTGGACCAATGCGCTCAACTACACAAACATTGGGATTGTCAACATCCTTAACACTAATGACACTAGGAGTCAACTAAATATGTATCCTCAATATCCTTGGTTGACTCTAGTATCTCTTCTACGACATCGGCATCCTCAAAATCTAGTTCGATTGATTGTTGGTACTCTACTCTGGCCTTATCCTCTAGCTCATCCTCGTATTTTTTTAAATCCTCTAGTATAATGGCAATTTCTGCAGCCAATTCATACTCATATTGGCTACTATCCACAATATCAACTTGTTGCGCTTTACAAGGTTCAATTAATTTATTCGCTTGAGCCTCCAAGTTGTGCATAGTTGCCCCTTGCCTTTGTACCCGCAGTTGTATTTCATCATATTATTCCATAAGGCACTTTAGCATATCCTCGATCTTTTTCAGGTCCTCTTACTTGGGTTCTTTGATCCTATTAACTTCACAAGAAAAAGAAGAACCATCAAAGTAAGGGGTTGGGGGAAGATAAGAAATATAAGCACAACCACGAAAGTGACCATCTTGACCACCACAATATCACACACATTCCACACATAAGATTGAGTTGGTGCACATAACTCGCTCTCGGAAATATTTTGATAATTTTGCCCTGCGTGGTTTCCTCCACAATATGCATAACGAGGATCAAAAGTAGAATTACCAACATCAAAGCTCTCATAATTCCAAGATGTCATGTCTCTCAGATCAAAAATATTTTTTTTAAAAAATAATCAAATACAAGAAAAAAAAATAAAAGTTCAAACTTGCAACCTAGAAATATGTACACCTACAACTACACCGTTAGTTCCCCGACAACGGCGCCAAAATTTGATCATGCCCAACTATGTCTTATAAAAAGGACAAGGCGGTAGTTGCAAAGATAATCCGATTTACAAGTCCGGAGTCGAATCCCACAGAGAACTAAGGCTTAGCTACAGTTGTTCACTATCACCAAGAATACAAGCTTGAACAATTCCTAACTTATAGATATTAAGATTCTTGTGTTTAACTAACTACTAACAAATTAAAATAATAAATTAATACTAAAGATACTACAGGTTGTAGAAAAGATTAAGGAGGTCTAGAGTTATGATTTCCCCAATTGTCGGAATCTTTCCCGCTATGTTTTCTATAATTTCGTCTAAGTATTCTCTACTGATCATGAGCGCTCTGCGTGTTGTAATTCTCTCCCGAGTAATTACAACAATTTACTAGGCAAAGTCTCCCGAGTTACGCTAGTTGGCTTTAATTACAGCTCACTTAGATCGCACCCAAGGTTTCGTTATCCCTAATCCCACCTTTAAACCCTTGGTTATTGATTCCTCACATACGTCAGGAGTGATGTTGTTCAACAAACACCTAAATATGCACTCTTTCCTGAGTAATGCATACTAAATAAGCACAACTAATTGAAGGCCCTTCAATCAACCACAAGAATAATATAGTTGAACAAATAGAGAAAATACTACAACTCAATTATATAAAAACATAAAAGAATTTATCCTACCAAAGGTTCCATCAAAACCCTAGATAACAAATTAGCTATTCATAATAGTATGTAAAACTACAATACTAAAAGTCATAACCAACAATGAAAAATAGGAAGAGGAAGGAAAAACTTGTAGAAGAATTCTCCGCCTTGCTCCTATTGTGTTTCTGCCTCATTTGGTCGTATTTGTGGCCCAAATTTGTCCAACCTCCTCAAAATACTATTTTTCCATGTATATATACCAAGTAGGGTTGGGCCCAAACAATTACACCTTCTCCTACGCGAAAAAGGACACATATTACGGACAGGACGTGCGCGGTCGCGCTTGGACCGCGCATATCCACTTTGATTCTGCCTGACGAGCGCGGCCGCGCACTTGACGCGCAGTTTTCACCCTGTTATGTTGGAAATTTGGATAAACATAAAACATAAAAGTTGTAGCCCTTTGAGTTAGATTTCCAACCATATATTGTGGAGCCCAAATGGAGTTTTGAGTAAAACTTTATGTGCATTTTACTAGACAGTGCATAATATACCTACTCGATTCTTCATTTGTTCTAACTATCATCCGTTGACCCCCGAACACGATCCCGGCTTAATTCCTTGAGCTTTTACTCAGACTTCAAAGCTCCAAATCACTTGAATTCATTTCATAACATCTACATAGCTCAGAATCACTCCTACAAGGCATAAAACACACAATTAATGCAAGACACTAGCGATTAAAGCTCAAACTCAATTAAAGTGCAGTAAATTTGAGTGTAATAAGCGACTAAAATATGTAATTATAGCCTATCATCATAGGGGTAAGGTTGTGTACACACTACCCTCCCCAGACCCCACTATGTGGGATTATACTGGATTTTTTGTTGTTGTTGTTTGATTTTTAGATTTAATTGGAACCGTAGGATTTAACTTGAGGTGTAGTTTTTCAGTTTCTGCTATTTTGGTATATTTCTTAGTTAAATATTTGGTGGAGATAAAAATTTCAAGGTACACAAACTGATTTTACTAAATAGTATTCATAAACTAGCCTTAGTTGCAAAAAACTATTGTGCATCTTTTAATAGGTAGCTTCTAGTTTATTGTTTGATGCTCAGTTAGGAATATTCGATAATTATTAGCATAAATTAATTGAAGATCATTCACTCAGAGTCATGGATATATAATTAGTCAATGGGAATGCTCTGAGGCAGAACATTTCTCTCTTTAGTTAAGCTTGCATTTTATTATTTTCTGCGGTAAATTACTTCAGGGTGTGGCAAGACTTAAAACTTTCAACATATTTATAAAACAGTTAGTACTCTCAGGTAGATCTTTTTACTTTCTCCCTCTTAATTTGATTATTATTAACATTCTGTTAGCCTGGGAAAAAGGGGTCAAAGTAGCATAGATGATGCATTATGCATAGTTCTCAAAAAGTAAATATTTGAGAAGGTAAATGAGTTTTAACAAACAGTAACTACTACCACACTTCTTCTTTTTTTCAAACGTGTCGTGGCAAGTACTCTGTGGATTGTGATGAGTATCCCTCCATCCATAACCAGACGTTTCGGATTAGAAAGCTGGGAATGGAGAACACTTTGGTAGGAAGCGATTTACCCCCTTAGGGGTCGTTTAATTGGAATATGATTTATACCGGTATAAGTTATATTGTGATAAGTTATGCTGGGATTAGTTATGTTGGGATTGTTGTTTATTCATTGTTTGGTATGTTGTATTAAGAATGACAATTGCATAATTTCTAAGAAAAGGGTAGAAGTTATACCGGTGCTAATTACCCCACCTTCTATAAGGTATAAGTTATCCCAGTGTTAAAATTAACACTGGGATAACTTATAACTGGTTCACTAACCAAACATAGTATTAAGGTGATATTAAATTTTTATACAATCCTTATACCTTCTTATACCTCATAATAAACGACCCTTAGTGTGCACCCTGGCACAAGACCTGCATTAGCGGGACAGTTGACTTCGGATATCAAATGGTTAAACCAAAAAGGTTGTGGCTCACTTACAATAGCTAAGAGCCCGTTTGGACATAAGAATTTTTTCACTTTTTTCGAAATTAGTTTTTGGCCATAAAAATTTCAATCTTCACTTGAATTTGAATTTTTGAATTTCTCAAAAATTTGAAAAACTAAAACAAATTCAAAATTTTCACTCATATCACTCACAAAAATTAAAAAATAACCCAAAATTATACTCATGTCCAAACACAATCAAATACCATTTTTACTTGAAAAAAAAATTAAGTACTTTTTTTTTTTTTTGAAATTTTACAATTCTTATGTCCAAACGTCCACTAAGAAAGGTTACTAATTTTCAGGACTTTAAAGACTAAAATCAATTCAGCTGAAAAATTGATTGTTAACACATAGGAGCAGAGAATATCATCGATAGGTACAAAATAGAAATCTGTTTTCTGCAATATTACATCCATCTAACAATTTGAGTGCACACCTTAGAACTCATAAATATAGTTCGGTAGGCCAGAATATAACTAAGTCTTCTATACACCATAATAAACAACTCAAGATTACATACTGAAGTTCTCTTTTAGTCCAGTTGATAATGTCATCCTCAGACATAAACAGCAAAATCATTGCTGCTGTCAATTTCCGACTCGAGGTCATCCTCAGTATCATCTGGTTCTGCTGTCCCTGCAGTAGCTTGTCCTTCTGGTTTTGACACTTCTCCAGGTATCTTAGCTTCTTGTATTATCCTCATGATTTCCTCCACACTCTGTTGTAGTTGCTCTGAAGCCTCTTCATATTTGGAATGCTCACCATCCATTAAGTCTTTTGGCAGATTCTTTAAAAACCAAGGATGTTTCTTTATCTCAGGAATAGTTATTCTCTGTGCATGATGCAATACATGTTATGTTACTGAACGATACTCGAGTCATGACTAGGCTAAGTATTTTTTTCTTTCTGTTTTTAAGGGGAGCCTTGGCGTAACTGGTAAAGTGGTTGCCATGTGATCAAGAGGTCACGGGTTCGAACTGTGGAAACAGCCTCTTGCAAAAATATAAGGTATGGCTGCGTACGATAGACCCTTATGGTCCGGCCATTCCCCGGACCCCGCGCATAGCGGAAGCTTAATGCACCTGGCTGCCCTTTTTTTATTTATTTTTTATTTCTTTTTGATGAGTAGTTGAGTTAGGAGAATGTTACCTTTGAGGGATTTGCAACAAAGATTCGCGAAAGGAGGTTCTTACAATCTGCAGATATTCGTACATAATCCGGTATGGAGTATTGGGCACTCATTATTCTCTGAAAACAAAATAAAACAACCTTAAGTACCTATTTGAGACAAAACATTCCTACTTAGTCAAACATCAAATTAAAATATGAACTCACTCCAATGGTTTTTCTGAAATTTTTTGGAT
This sequence comes from Nicotiana tabacum, assembly GCF_000715075.1. Taxonomy (NCBI): domain Eukaryota; kingdom Viridiplantae; phylum Streptophyta; class Magnoliopsida; order Solanales; family Solanaceae; genus Nicotiana; species Nicotiana tabacum. The sequence goes on from NC_134080.1 coordinate 27,476,025, forward strand.
CTTCAGGATCCTCAAAAGGATATGCTCCGACTAGCATCACATACAACGTCACCCCACATGACCATACATCTGCTATCTGAAAATGTTTTACTATAACATGAGCAGAATATTCAAGTCAAAAACAACAGGAAAAGAACACAATCATGTAACTACACGCGTTCAGATATTCTAAAGGCCACATGAACAAACAAGTTCTTTACAAAGGTAGTAGTTACTGTCTCTATAGTTTAAGCTGCTCGAAATGAGTCTTTCACCATACAGAAATAAAAGTTTCCCTAAAGTTCCTACTTACAGTTCCCAATGGGAGCAATGTGTAAAAAATCGGCATACTTTACAGTAGTCGCTACAAGGGGAAAATAATAAGGTAGAATATTATAGGCCAATGTAATGCTTTTTGTTTAGCTGGTATCATAGGCACGAAGGCGATAAAGAAAATAATCTGTTGACACCAAAAAAAAATGATTTTTGTAGCAACAGATCATGGTCCAAGAAGAGAGCTTGCCTTCCCGTCATATTCCTTTCGTGACAGGACCTCAGGGGCAATATAAGCGGGTGTTCCTACTGTCGACTTTGGTTGGGAATGCAACAATCCAGACTGCATGAAAAAGTACATATAATTAAAATAACATCATGTTAGATTTAATGCAAGCAAGCTTCTCAACGAGAAAAGAAGAACAAACCTTGGAATAACCAAAATCACATATTTTTACACGTGGTGAAGCACTTCCATCAAGAAGAGTGTTTTCTAGTTTCAAATCCCTGTGACAAATTTCCTACAGGAAAAATAGAAGTATGACTTGAGACTATAAATTCACTAGGAAGAACATGACTATTGTTACTAAACGTCGATGTATTTCAAATTTACCATGGCATGACAGTAACTGACTCCAGATATTAGCTGTTGGAAGAAGAAACGAGCCTGTCGTTGATTGATACAAATACAAAGATGATAAGTACAACATCTCATTCTCATCAAATACAGGTATAATACACGGAATCGGAGATAAAAGTATAACCTCATCCTCACTAAATCTGCCAGCACTGCATATTCTAGCAAAAAGTTCTCCACCTGCTGCATACTCCATAACAATTGCTAAATGCGATGGAGTTACCAAGACCTACCCAAAAAAAAAGGAAGTCATGTTAACTATGACGGAGCAAGAGATCACTGCTATGATACCATGTTGTAGTATGTAATCATCTCATCTAAAAGCTTTGTTACGGAGAGTACACTTATACTTACCTAATCATATCTTCAAGTGTAACTAACTGTTAAATGAAAGAAACCATAGATGTTGAGATGCCAAGAAAAGAAAGTTACAGATGACAATAACTATGGAAAGAAAGAATTGTAAGATTTTTAAAAATAAAGAGAAATAACAAGTAATAAAGGATCAAACTAATGCTTTTAGCCCATGAGATACCATCGCTGTGACAATCAATCTAATATATATGCTCAACAAAATGGAGGGACACTTAAAATGAAACCTCGGTCCTTGATCAATATTTATACCATACAGACGAAACAGCTCAACCCCTATTAGAGATTAGTTTCTTTTAGCGCCAGCACCAAATATTGCTTGAAACAGCACCAAATGCAGGGAAACTGAACACATAATCAGCATGTTAAGGTAAGACTAATGCTGCTAATTATGGAATACAGAACTGTGACTTGTCAAGTATAAACCGGTGTATGAGATTGCGCAACTCTCAGCATTCCTAAAGCATCATCGAACAACACCAGATAGCGTGACAAGAAACAGTCAATCCAATTGGTCCCACTAACATCAAAAATTGGATCAAGCAAAGAGCTCCAACTAAAGGTTAAGCACCACGAACTCGTCATTTGATATTCCACATAAAGTCATTATTAAGAGTCAATGTTACAGTTACTCAAGAGGGGCTTATGTAATTGGAGCAGCAATTGCAACAACAACCCAATTGTCTGTCGAAGTTTTAAGTTTAAAACAGCAAGGAATTACTCAATATGCATTCCCTTTTGCATAATTAAGCAGAACTATTGAAATATACACTCTGCTTACAAAAGCAGGTACAAGGGAAGATATCATTTCTCGAGTTCATAACAAACAGGTATAAATTAAGGAAGTATTTACCTCTTTAAACCTGATAATGTTTGGATGTCCCAACGATCTATGATTTATAATTTCTCTCTGCACATTTTCATCAATCTGAGATAAGAAAAGAATAACTGTTACATCAGGCTAACAGAATCAAAGGAGATAACCGTTGCTACAGTACTGTAGTAATAACTGTTACATTAGGCTGAAAGCATCTTGACACAACCTAGTAAATGATGAGAAAAATGTACTTAAAAAGCTCTTTGCAATGGGCCAAAATTGCTCCTCTTATACTTGGCTTATAGTTTAATCACTAACCAAAATTAGACTACTGCAGTTCCAGCTAGAACAGCTAATTCAGTTAAACAGTTCTATCAGTGTTGAATATCTTGGGAATTAATCTGAAACACATCGCCATCCCCCCCTAAGCTCCCGCTATGCACGGGGTCCGGGAAAGGGCTGGACTACAGGGCTTCCATGACTCGAACCTGTGAGCTCGTGGTTACAACTGATTTGCAAATTCAGAAACTTCAAACAAAGGCCACCTAATTTGTTTGCCAAAGTTAAGTAGAAAAGGCAACTGGTGTATAAAATCTTCCCAAACTAAAATCAAGCTCAAGTTTTTACATGGAAGAACAAATGACACAAATTTCAAAATTAATCAAGTAAAGGGTTCACTAGAAATATCAACCAAATGAGCAAATCCAGCACAATCCTTAACCTAACAAAGTGAAAAATAATGACAAAATCTACAAACAAAAAGATAATATTACAAAAGTAACCTTTTTTGACAAAAGCAGACTTACCTTCTTCCCTCTTTCTATATATTTGACAGCAAAAAGCTCCTTTGTCTTCTTGTCCTTAACTAGCCTAGCCACCCCAAAATTCCCAGTACCAAGTTCTTTCAAAAGCTCATATTTTTCCTCCATTCTATACCCAAATCAAGAAAGACAAAAAAAAAACTCTAACTTTTTTTCCTTTTTGAATTTTGACGAGCAAACTACAGTTACTGACCAATCTCAATTCTTGATACTACTGCTCTTTATAAATGAAGACAAAGTGCAAAAATCATTTAAGGTATGTAATAAAACAATAAAGAATCTAACGCACCATTGGTTATACTAAACGACACGTATAATATTAATTTGATATTAAGGGGTTGGCTTCAAAGTTCAATTAATATTGAAGTGACTGATTAACTGACACTTGGTCATGGAGGAGGTGGAAAATATTATTTAAATGTGTAAAATGGGTATAGGATAAACTTTTGAATTCATGCTATTTTAGTAAACGTGCGGCAAGAGTGGGACCCTTGTTAGGGACTTTAGGGGTAGTTGTGTAGCATTTAAGAATATATTATCCAATCATAAGCTTCTGTTAAATTATAAGTCTGCCGACTTTTCCTTAGTTTGTTTCGTTTAAAATGATTGGTTGAAAACGCCTTTCTAAATTTCGTGAAGTCCACGCGTTGTTCTTCCTAATTTCTTTTCTTCTATCAAATTGTGTTTTTTGTCGGTACTACTTTATTTTTTGTTTAATCATCGGGTATAAAGAGAAAATAACTCAAATAGTCGCCACCTAATCTCTTAAACTAAAAATAATTAAAAGATATAATTGTATATATAATTTATGTATAGTGTATATATAATTGTGTATAATTAATAATATATATACCGGTTAAAAAAAATAAATATTGAATCTGACCGGCTACTTGTGTAAGAATCCTTATCGAAATTTAGTAACAATTGCACGGGGCATCCTATTTGATCGCGCTCATTTAACATGTATCCAATTTTTAAATTTTTTTTAACTTGTACCTATTGTTTAAACAACTTCAGGTATTTTTCTCCTTTTTCTTCTTCTTCTTCTTCTTCTTAACAATGATTTTATATGGTGTTTGTGAATATATTTTAAGGTAGTTTATGAGTTTTACAGTGGTGAACTGTTGTGACGTTTATTTTTTACTATTGCTTAGGGTTTCTTCTTTTTCTTTTTCTTAATTGCAAAATGGGTTCGTTATATTTATTGTTGTTTTGACGGATTGAAGATTGAGGTTTGTTGTTGATGATATTTAGAGGTTATGTTTCAAATTTGAGCTCATTTGGAGTACATTTAGGTATTAGATTGTTAAAATTCGAAGAACAAATTTCTATTTCTGAGCAATTTGCACTTCAGACTTATTTAGCTTTAAGTGCATTAAAACTTTGGTTGCACTTCAGACATTTTGGCCTTAAGTGCATATGAAGTACAATTTTTTACTTCAGACTTATTGACCTTAAGTGCATGAAACCATTAATTGCATTTCAGACCTATTTGGCCTTAAGTGCATCTAAAGTATAATTTTTTTCACTTCAAACTAATTTTTTTTTAACTTCAGGCCGGATAAGTCTGAATTGATTGAAAAGTGGGTAGATTTATAAAAAAAATTTAAAAAAGTGAGTATATGTTGAATCGTGACCCCAAACCGAATATAAATGCAAAAGTCCCAAAAGATTACTGACCTGATTAATCAAAATTTGAAAAGTGTAGGCCCATTTAAAGGGCACTTTCTACCAAAAATTTTATATTAGTTGCTGGAACTAATATAAAATATCATATTCATTACACAATATCCTTTTAGGTACCCTGTACCTAGTGTATGAAAATGGTACATTTTGTCAAGATCTTTAATAAATGTGCATATAAATATCATGACATTAAAAAATGCAATCGACTTTTTATTGTATATGTTATATATGTGTATGATCGGGAATGATGACGTTGAACAGACGATTTAAAAAGGAAAACTTCTTTTCCACTGGAAAATGAGAATATGAAGGGGAAGCTATGAACAAATGAGTTAGAAACATTTGGGTCCTACAATTACAGGTCGGTTAGTAGCTTTGATCAGGGTGTTCACGGTCTGAAAATAATTTGTTAAATTTATATTTTTTTATATATTTCTTTCGGAATTGAAAGTTTATTTACCTCTTTATATGAAAAGAATGAACAAAAAAACAACTAAAAGTTTGTTTTCTCAAGCTTTAGCCACTGTAGTCCTGCAATTTGAGTTTGCTTTCTTTACTCTTATGGTAGGATTTTTTTTAACTCTTATGTTAGGCAAAAGTATGTGCGGAGGGTTAGAGAATTAAAGTCTCTTAAGGAAAAGAAAATTGGCTGATTCCTATTGTTTTGGGCCTAGACAATCTTTTAAGATATAAGTAGGATAAACCAAAATTCTACATAACAATTAAATTGCATAAAATATTTAAAATTATTTTGAAAAAGATATTATATTGTATATAAATAATAATTAAATTTTGTATATAATTAATCGATTTGGTTCGGTTTAATTTTCGATTTTTTATAATAAAACCAAAACCAAACCAAATATCATCGGTTTTTAAAATTTAAAATCAAAACCAATCCAAATCAAAAAAATATCGGTTTACTTAATCGGTTTGGTTTGATTTGGTTTTCGGATTGGATCGATTTCCGTCAAACCATGAACAGCCCTACGTTTGATGATGCTAATGTATTAGTTTTATGTCCAAATTGCATGTATAACCCCCACCACCGCCACCACCACCACACACACAACCCAAACTACTTCTTGATATTATTTGATTTTGAAGAGATATCCATTTTAAATTAGGTGCCTCTGTCTGCATTTTCTTTATCACTAGGAGGAGGGGGAGGGGTAGAAAGAATATTACATAATGGAATTCGAATTTTCCCAAAATGCACTTTTGGGCTCAAAATTTTTAATCTTGTGTTGCTTTTGAAGGAATATAAAAAAAAAATAAGCAAAAGATAATAGAGGGGAATAAGTCGTATATGATGAATAAATAGGATTTATAAGTCGCAATAACTACATGCAAGTTATAAGTTGTTATAGTACAACGTGATTTATAGGTCGCAATTACTAAATGCGATTTATTAATCGCAACACCAACTGCGATCCCAATTACCAAATGCGATGTCACTAAATTTGATGAATAAGTCTCAATAGTTCTTACGGCATATTCAAATCGATTATTCTTTATGTAGCGAAATGGTTGATTCCATCGATTATAATTGAAAGGAAGACTCACAAGAGATTGTTGAAACCATAATAGGTCTTTATTTTCATTTTTTTTTTATCAAGCAGTTGCAATTTAAAAATTTCTGAATTCCCCATGTTAGTATTTATTATTCAGATAAGAATCCTCATAATCATAAATTGAACTATTACTAGTATTAATATATTTCCAAATACAATTTATAATTTGCTATTTCGTAATTAGCATTTCATAAATGTGCATTTTATAAGTCGGAATACCAATTGTGATTTACAAATCGCAGTCACAAAGACGATTTATATATCGCAATCATAATGCGATTTATGCAATTTATTATAGAAAAGAAAAAAAAATCTTTTTTCGGCTGTGAACAATTTTCAAACTTGTGTCGATGAATTGAATACAGGAGCTTGACAAGGTAAGAAGGCCCAATAAAAACGATGAGTATTGTTAAGCCCATGAACCAGAATGAGGTATTACATTTTTTGTTTCTTATACCATATATAAAACCTTATTACCAAAAATGTGTATAGTTTCTAATTTACCCGTTCTGTCCACATTTTTTCTACAGTTATTATACCAATCATTAAATACTAATTAATAGTTTTGTCGAGCTAAAATTCAGGAACAGAATCTTCTAAAAAGATTTGACGTAAATCAAATCAAATCATATCACGGAAATCCTTTATCTTCAATTAATAATCAAATTATGTTCTTCGATATTCTCACAATCGCTACAAATCAAAATCTTAGTTCGTCGAAATCAGAAGCTCAATTTCAAATTGTAGAAATCAGTTCTGCAATCTCAGTTTGTCGACTTTTTTCCTCAATCCACTAATAAAAAAAGCGACAAAATATTCAACAAATTCAAGTCAAATTGTAGAAATCAATTCTGTCGATTCTCTGTTCTTCGTCTTTTTTTCTTAATCCAAAAAATCAAAAAAGCGACAAAATATTGAATAATACCTCAGCAACGATATACAATCATGTCCAAAATCCCAATCATGCTACATTTTAATGGCAATTAGGATAGTTATGACAGATTTAGAGATTTTCAAGTTGATGGCATTGTGCTTGATGAGGATACAAGTTACAATATGTTGATTTCTACAATTGCAGAGCAATTATGATTGATACTTCGGAAAAAATTGTAGAAATCAAATACATTGTGAATCAGAATTGTCCTCAAATGAAGATTAGGAACAATATGGGGGTTAGTGTGTATATGGAGACAAAAAAGGAGAATAAAAACTTAGGATCATATCCGTTACTCATAAGTGTACGAGATTTCAATATGGAATTGGCTATTACAAATGAGAACACAAGTGCAGGTTTGTTATATTTAAAATTCAATGGAAGTCTGATTTTACGATAATATCTACAAAATTCCTACATTTATGTACAAATAAACTATAAATCAGTTCTAGGATGTATAAAGCAATATTGTTTTCATGCTTATCTACAAAATTACTACATTTATACTACAATTAAGCTATAATCCATGTTGAAAAAAAAATTGACTACAAAATTTTCTATTCATCTACAGTTTATCTACAAAGATTCTACAAAATTGTATATGACACTATTTATTTTTATTTTCATGCAGGTTCGTATGGGACAATACAGTTACTTGATATGCCAGCCTCTCCCGTCATAGAGGAATATCAAAGTGAAATAATAACTGAAGGTACATAAAGTGTTATCGAAGAAGGACAAGTGTATCAAGACAAGCAAACAATTGCAACTGCAATGAGACACTATTCTGTCATGCACAAGTTCCAATTCAGGGTTAAAAGATCTAGCCACAGAAGGCATGAAGATATTAATTGTGAAAAGACCTTTATAAACAGTATTTTCCTTGTGATATGTAATATGTAGATGAAAAGTAGTTATATTATATAGTGTGTTACTTTATATTAAAACAGTCATTTTGTTAAATCTACATTGATAACATGTATTATAAATGTATTTTTTTGTAGCTATTGGCTCATATGCGTTGCAGAAAACTGTAATTGGCACTTCAAGGCAACATCAATTAATGATTCTGCAATGTTCAAGATCAGGAGTTTCAACCGACAACACACATGCACCTTAATGGACGATACATTCATACATCGCAAACGTATTGCAGTTGTAGTTGGTAGCATAGTCATGCCAAAGTATTGTGATCCTAAAACAGTTTACACACCAAAAGATATACAAACTAACATGTTGTCCCAACATGGAGTGAACCTAAGCTACATGCAAGCATGGAGGGCAAAGGAAAAGGCTTTACAGTTATTGAGAGGTCATCCGGCTGACTCCTACAACAAATTACCAAAATGTTTTTATATTCTTGAGAAGACGTATCTTGGTTCAGTTGTTAAATTGAAGAAGACAACAGATGAATGCGTCTTATATGCATTTGTTGCTCTTTTTACATCAATAAGTGGTTGGGAATATTGTAGACCAGTAGTAGTGGTTGATGGGACATTCTTGAAAACAGCCTACAGGGGGATTATGCTGACAGCAAGCACAATGGATGCAGCAGGTAAAATTGTAGTTATTTTGTAGGCAGTTTATAAATTGTAGATACATTGTAGATATTTGTGTGTGTGTGTGTGTGTGTGTGTGTATATATTTTGTATATATATATTGTAGTTTATATGTATTTGTGTTTTCATATGCATTTTCAAATCTGCTAGTTAATTATTTTTTTACAAATAATGTAGGTACAATATTGCCTTTGGCATATGCTGTGGTTGATTCAGAAAACGACGCATCGTGGAAGTGTTTTTTTGAGCAATTAAAGCAAGCATATGGTGAAAGAACTTCAATATGTGTTGTTTCAGATAGGAATGAGAGTATCCTGAAGGCAACATCAATTGTCTATCCGGGCGTGCCACACTACTCTTGCGTGTGGCATATTTGGACAAATATAAGGGCAAAGTTCAAGAAGGGTCATCTACAATTAAATGAATTGTACTTTGCTACAGCAGGGTCATACACTCTGGATGAATTTAATGAAAGAATTTCGAAGATTGAAGAAATAGACCCGTGTGTTAAATCATACCTCTATGATATTGGCTATCATAGATGGTCAAGAGTACATGCAACGGTGAATAGAACTTGGACTATGACATCAAACATTGCCAAGTCGTTGAATGCTGTAACAAAAGAGGCAAGAGAGCTGCTAACATTTGACCTATTAGAGTATATGAGGAAACTTCTTGAACGTTGGACAAAAGAGAAGTTATTGAAGGCAAAGGGTACTTTCACATACCTTGGGTACAAATCCAACAAAGAATTGGAGAAAAACAGTACATTATCTCAGAAACTTAGGGTAAGATCTGTTTATTTGGTGCATAAAATTAATTAATTAATATACATTATTTCCAGATTGTAGATAAATTATAGACAAATTGTAGTTAATTTGTAGATTGTAGATAATTTGTAGATATAATTGTAGATAAATTGTAGATAATCTATTGTTATGATTGTAAATATTTTTCTTTCTGTTTGTTATGTAATTGTTGGTGAGGGCTTCAACAGATCATATGCATACTGTGATAGATGGTGTGAAGCGGTACATTGTGTGTCTTGAAAGCAAGAAATGTAGTTGTGGCCAGTTCCAACTTGATGAACTTCCATGTCCGCATACTTTGGTAGGTCTAAGGCACAAGAATGAAACTTATGAAAACTTTTGCTCTCCGTATTACACAAGGGAGAGCCTGCTGCGTACATATGAAATACCAGTAAATCCCCTTCCTGAGGAAAGCAAATGGAATGTGTCACAACATATATCTGATGAAGTAGTAAATCCACCTATATGAGATAAAAAACAGTCATGAAAACCTCAAAAGGAAAGATACAGAACATATAATGAACTAAAGTCAAAGAAGTACAAGGTGTCATGTGGAAACTGTGGAGGTGAAGGGTATAACAAAAGATCTTGCAAGAATGAACCCAAAAAGAAATAAATATTGTGTAGTTAGAATAGTATTTTAAAATAATTGTTAGTGTGTTCAAGTTAACAGAATTTTATGTGTAATTGTTTAAGTTTTGAAAGATCATAATGTAGTTAACTTCAATTTGTTTATGTGTTTGTTAACATATTTTTCTGTATTGTGTCAATTATCTACCTCCATTTTTTACATTCTGTACATAGCAGTTAATATTTATTAACTACAATATAACTACAAGTTTAAAAAAATTAATGTAACTTGAACTGACAGTTATATACAGAAAGTAAATACAACTGGAGGTATTCCCTACAAATTATATACATATTCAACTATAAAATTATATACAATCTCAACATTCAATGTTTCCAGACTGTGGATAATTTGAAGTTTTTTTGTAGATAATTTGTATTCTAACAACATAATAACTACTTTTAAGATAATGAAGAACAAGTGCTGTAAATATTAAACAACTGGAGATAATACCACCAAGTTATTTTCAAGTGAACTACTAAACTGGATAAACATTTACAAAACAAAAGGTCTGCTACAATAAAAACACAAAAGAAATGTTCAGAAAGTTGTGTACTATACTTCTCCTACAAACTAGCATCAACTAAATTACATAGACATGACACTACTTCTTCTTTCTCTGGACTCTTATTTTCTCATTCAATGCAGGTGCACCCTTCCTCCTTGCTAGTCTGCTTGTAACCTCACTTTCACTGATTGACTCATCTTTCTGCTTCTTTGTAGCATAGTCCCATAGGAGCGCTCCATAGTGTCTACGATGTTGGTCAATATCAGAAAGGTCTTCTGCGGGAATTGATAAATCTCCAACGCTAACATACTCCGCAAATGCAGCAACAAATACACCACAATCGCTGCAGAAACACAATTTTTTTTAAATATTTACCAAATAATTAGAAATAAAAAAAGAATTAAATACATAGAAAGAGAGAATAGATCTTTTGCAGTGACCCTTCTTTTTGCTGTGGAATCTCTACAACCATCCACTGAATGTTAAAAGGGTCGGTAACAGGTTTCTCGATGTATGCCTTTGTATTCATGAAGTTAATGTCCTTACGCTTCCCATAGAAACCAGTGCATGACAAATACAAAGGGATAATAACAGAAAACTTTTCAGCACAAGATTCAACAACATGATGGTTGTGTGAAGAGACCATGGAATCATACGCATAAAGTTGCATGTCTGCAATGTCGAAAAACGACCAACACACAATGGGATTTTTCTTTAATATTGACGGGCATGATGACATAGTCAACTTCATCCCATACAACATTGGCAAGTAGTCTAAACCCCAAAATATATTATGCAACAACATCTTGGGGTTTGACAATCGAATACTTCTCTTGTTGAGGTAAATTTATGAACTTTTCATAAATTTGTTCTATCCTGGTCTTGAACACACAATCCGTTGTGGTAAACCTGGTCTTGTTATTGGGGTCATACTTGCCTCATTTCCTCAAGTAATACATTATTATATTAATGTGATGCACCCAAAAATAGTTGGCATATAAACAACAACTCAATTTCAAATAATCTACATGAAACCTACAGTATAACTACAATTAACTACAAAAACAGAAACAAAAAATATCTACAATGATGTCTAAAAACAGCTCTACAATTTAAACAAATTTACCTACAATTTACCTATAGTTTAAGTACCTAATCTAAACATAACTACAATTTACCTACAGTTACTGGGCAAATACGTAACACAACATCTACAATTATGTCTACATTATATCTACATTTTAGACTACAATTAATCTTGTAATATTCTACATAAACTACAAAATAACTACAATTACACTACAAACAGTAAATACATCAATAAAACTATTCTGTCCACAAAATACATATAAAATTTATACTATAAATAATCTTCAAATATGATACTTAACATGAAACCTAAATATTAATTACACTACATACAAGAAAGACAACATTTACAATCATGTCTACATCATATCTACACTTTATACTATAAGTCATCTTCATATATTATCTACAAAACAGAAGACAAAATATCTACAAATCATATCTTGGGAATAGAATCCTTGATACTTACCGAGTCATTGAGGACTTGTCTGGGGTGAGCCAGCGAAAAGAACCATTTCTTCTTATCAACCTTTTCCACTCCAAGGTCTAACCAAGGCTTAATTTGGTTATCCTTTATGGAAAACAGAGTCTTCCTCCTGTAACCACAAATAAATGACAAAAAAAAATTATAGATTGAATTAGATATGTAAAAGATAAATATTGAAATGAAAGTTTCAAATTATGCATTCATACCTCTTTGAACCTTTGTCGCTAGAGTGGTATAACCACCTGTTGACGTTTTCTAAAACATCTGGATCTACATTTTCACCAATAACAGCAGTAAAAGGGTGCTTGAGGTAGAAAATTTTAAGTCCAATCGAGTTGGTGCCCCCAGAACTATATAGAGGGATAAACGGTGACCGTGCATGCTTTCCCGGATGCCTTGTTCTCCCCAGATGCATAGGTGTTGCATCATCTTGTATGGGCTCGCCAAATATAACCAACTGGGATAAGTTGTCGGGCAACTCAAAATCATCTAGTGTGACCCCATTCTTCTCAACTCCTGATCCTTCTGAATCACCTAGATACACATACTGTGCATCTGCACCTTCATTGTCATGTTCCTCAATGGCCTGTTCTGACTGAGATGCTACTGTCACTCCGTGAATTGGGGACTGTGCATTGATATCTTCCGTAACTGTAACACAATTCATATCAATTTTAACAAGAATGTTAAAATTTATAAACAACAAGAAAATATCTCTGAGTGACAATATGATACCTAATTTTTCTTCATCAGTTGCAACTTGAAAATATGTATATAAATCACCATGTGGTAGAAGATTTTCTTGACCAACTGCACCTTCAACATGTTCTGTTTTATAATTAAAAATGGTAAATAATACTGGGTAATGGTGGCTTGAAAGGTGTAGCATATGTGTAGCAAAATTGTAGATATTTTGTGGATAAGTATAGATATGTTAATTATTCACTGACACAAATTGTAGATATTTTGTAGGTATTTTGTAGATAGCTGTTTTGCTGGTGCTTTCCTGCACTTGTTCCCCAATATTGAACTGAAAATGCTAATTGTTCAAGTCTTTTTGTTGGTCATTGTTTTTTGTTGAACTGCCAGCAAACTGAATGTTTTATGTTAGTTTGCATATATTTTTTCATTGTCTAAATTGTTTTGCTATAAAAATAAAAGTCAGATCTTACCTTTACATAATCTTGCACATTTCTAATGTTTATTATTTGCAAAACAGACTGCACATAATCATTTATAAATACTCGAAGGTTATCGAGTTCTACAAAGACAAATTTCCTAAAATCTTCAAGCTTTCTATCAACCTACAAGTTACAATATAGTAAGTTGTTAACTTCATAATATGTCCTAACATACAATGCAAAAACATATGCAATTATATAAAGATATATATCAGAATTTACAAATTTGTAGATATTTGGTAGACAGTTTATGAAATGTAGATATATTGTAGTTTATATGTATTACCTGCTCAATTCCTTTTTCTAATTTACTGATCTTCTCAGCAATGGACTTCTTGTCCTCTTCTCCATCTATTTGTTTGGGTTCCAACGTAGGAGGATCGGCATTGGGAACCTCATATGTTTGTTCACCTTCTTGAACTTTGTACTCAATTTTATCGGGCAAAATCAGCACTGCAATCTCTTCTCCAGATTCAACAATGTTGGTAAACTGAATGAGGAAAAATAAATTAGTTTGATCAAGGCAGAAAATGTAGAATACTTGTAGATATGTTGAAGGTAAATGTATAATCGTAATAAAAGAAACTATACTTTTATTCACTCATGCTTTATCATCTTCTTTTCAAATGCAGCTAACCAAATCTTCCCCTTAGTAGCTGACCATCTTAGTATGCGAGGTATTGAGTTAGAACACCCTGTAGCTAGATCAATGATGACAGTAGAGCAACACTCATAAAGACATACTTGCAATGCTAGTGAGCATCCCCGTATGAGATAAGAATATACATACGGATTTAGTTTGTACATACAGATTCCATCATCTGAGCGTAAGATTTAATACCCCATGGGTATGACTCATACTGCCTATATTCTACCAAATAGAACCTAAAGTGATCTACAAAAGAAACATGATCTTTGTTCAAAGGACAAATAAAAAATTCTAAAAGATAAAGGATGCACGACTTCACCGCATCCTCATCGTTTACCCAGGATCTAGTGGTTACTATCTGTTTCAAATAAGACTTCTCCACTCTTAATTTGTTAGGAAAATAACTGCTCATTATTTTGTTAACATAAGTGGGAGTGTAACCAAAATCAGTAACTTAAGTAACACATCTTAGACCAGTAACTAATGCAAACTAACGCAATCTAAAATTTAATGTTTTACCATTTAAATGTACAGAAAAATATGATTCATTGGATTTGGTCAATTCATATTTCATCAGAAGATGAATGACTTGGTTTTGCATGTATATGGTGGGAAGAGACAGTAAGTATCCAAAACACATATTTTTGAAAAGATTCAAACCATTTGAGGATAGAAGCTCTTTAATCTGGCTAGGAATGTTAGTATCATACAAAGTGTGAAATCTAAGCACCCCATAATCAACATTATGTGGGGCAAAAAACTGTCCATTCTGCACAAATAATAAATTAATTCACATTAATAAAATGCATAAAAATGATAAATTCATCTACATTTTATCTACAACATAACTACAAATGATTACATAATATCTACAATTTAAAGCATTTTCTACAAAAAGGCAGCAACAAAAGATAACTACAATTCTGCTTCAAATATTACAAGTTACCTAACAGTATAACTACAAAAAAACTACAAAATATCTAAAACTATAAAAGCAGAACATCACAACTACAATAATCTTCAAAATTAAGACAATTAATCTACAGTTGTCTAAAACATGTAGAACACAGATTTAACAACATAACTACAAATGATTACATAATATATACAATTTAAAGCATTTTCTATAAAAAGGCAGCAACGAAAGATAACTACAATTCTGCTTCAAATAGTTTGTAGTTACCTAACAGTATAACTACAAAAAAACTATAAGATATCAAAAACTATAAAGGCAAACATCACAACTACAAATAATCTTCAAAATTAAGACAATTAATATACACTTGCCTAAAACACGTAGAACACAGATTATACCATCCTAAACCAAACAAAAAAATTAGAAACAAAACTAATAAATGTTTACCTTCGCCAATAATTGGGTCCGAACAATTTTAGGATGTTTTTTTGAATGTTTCTTCATTTTTAGATTTTTCGAACCAGAAGACACCTTTGCTTTCTTTCCTGTTCGAAGATTAGGGACCTCTTCTACAAAGTCGTCGTCTACATAAATCTCTTTTCCTTTTTGTTTGAATTGTTTGACTGGTGTAGAAGTTTCTCCAGCATCTACATCGTGTTTTTGTTTGGTTCTCCTCTCCGCTCTGATTTGTCGGAGAGAGGAACTATGAGTAGTCTCTGCAATTGCATGTGGAGATTTGCCTTGCTTTTTGGGTGATTTTGGGGATAAAACACTCAAATCAAAGGAGGGTATATCAGTTACTGCTGATTTTTAGGACTCTTTTTCGAAGCTTTGTTGTTCTTCATTGATGAACTTCAACTGGAGTAAAATGGGGAACCAATTTGTTTGAAGGGTTTCTTCAATTTTCTGTGATTTTAGAGGGAGATTGGGCGATTTTAGAAGATGGAAAATGGTAAAAAGAACGTGGGTATGGTAAAAAGAACGTGGGTACGGGGCTGAGGGGTTAGGAGAGAGAAAGTAAAGGATGAGTGGAGATACTGGAATTAAACAAAAATCCTTTAATTAAGGAGTAAAAAATATCTCATTAATTATATCCTTACTTAATTATGGTATAGAAATGGTAATTTGGTATACTAAGTGTAATTAAGTCAAACTTTAAACATTGAGGGTAAAAAGGTTTCCTATGTGGCATAGGAATGTAAAAATCTCTTACACTAACCCAAGTACCTAACCAACATACTTCAGGAGCTTTAGGGATCGTTTGGTATGGGGTATAAAAAGGTATAGGGGTGGTATAAAAATTTAATACCACCTTAATACTTTGTTTGGTTAGCAAACCAAGTATAAGTTATCCCGGTGTTAAAAATACCGGAATAACTTATACCTTATAGAGGGTGGGATAATTAGCACCAGTATAACTTATACCTTCTTCTTAGAAATTATACAATTGTCATTCTTAATACAACATACCAAACAGTGAATAAACAACAATCCTAACATAACTAATCCCAGCATAACTTATCCCAACATAACTTATACCGGCATAAGCTCTATTCCAACCAAACGATCCTTTAAATGTTGCATTTCAATTGCAACCGTTCTTAATAATACAAATATCTGGAAGTTTTTACCTTTATAAAAAGTGTTGATAATATATTCTATTACCAAGATGGTTGTTACAAGTAATTTTTCCTTAGACAAAGGTGGATCTTAATGTTAATTTTTATTGATCTTCTATGGGAAGAGGGGATGATATTGAACTTAATTAAATCTATCTGACCTTCGATCCAGTCAGTTCATAAAAAAAATACTAGACCAATCTCAGAACTGATACAATTGAATTGATTGAGGAAAAAGAAACCCCAGCGACAAAGCACTCCTGCCCTCAAAAGCGGAGATTGAAAAATCGCTAGGTTATTGAGGACACGTCTGAATATGCTGGTGTTTGCAACAAATTATTTGTGATACAAAAATAAATTGCAACTGCAATATAAATATGAAGAAATATAGTTTTATTGATAAAATGAGGCGGGTTTAATTATGTTTGTTCCCTTGATTCTTCTCTCCTGATTATCTCCGTGATTCGAGGGCTAGAACAACGTGTTTCTCGAACGTAAGATGATGCAAACCTTCATGGGATGTATTTGATCTCCATGAAATTATGTCTATCCGGCTGCATCTTGATCTCTTTGTGAATAACCCATGAGTTTATGAGATTTTTGAGATGATCTCCATTTTTTAACTAAATTTAAAGGATTATATAACCCTTTTTATAAGAGTGACCTAGGGTTTTGGTAGAGTAGTTTCCAAGCAACACTGACAGACTCCTAGAATTTTAAAAGGTCTAGTTGTATCTTGAATTTAGGATTTAACTCGATTCATTAAGATTTCGATATCTACAGCTGGTATACCTGATTGCTTAATGAACAAAATATATGTAAATTGACTGAGATTAAGTCACCTCTTCCCATCTTGATATCTCATGTAATTTAACATGATAGGTTTTATACTTTGCCTAATTTTCTTCTAGAATACAGTTTTGTTTGGGATTTTTGTTAAGAATATTTGTATTAATTGACAGAATAGTTTTTGGGGTTGTAGTAAGACAATCTATTCATTTTCTTTTTTACCTATTGGCCTATTCTATCATGGGTCCGGAATCAAAATGTGATTCTTTTGGACTCAAAGTACACAAATAGGTAGTAAAAAAAAGTTACATTTTTATGTATAGTGCCACAATACCTGGCGCTATACATTAACGGTAACTGAACCGTTAATGTATAGTGCCAGAAATTGTGGCGCTATACTGTAGAAGCTGACATGGCGCGGGTATAGTGCCACATACTTGGCGCTATACATAAATTTTTATATATAACGCCTGGTATTTTGGCGCTATACTCCTTTTCTCTGGCCCCACCAATAATTCCTGGCTTCAATGATTCAAAAGCGTATACTCCGACGGTATACAAGGCTATTTGCCGCAAGTGGTTTTGGCCATGTAATTGGATGTTGCGTGCGACCAAGAAGAAGACAGGTATTTGGAAAGTGGGTAAATACATTCCCACCCACACATGCGAAATGGACACATTCAACGGGAATCACTTCAACTTGGATATTGACTTGATTTCTCTTGTACTTATTCCGCACCTCGAAGCGTCCATAAGGTATACAATCAAAGAGTGCATTACATCAGTCCACAGAAATATGGCCATACCATTACGAAAAAAGGCATTTCTTGGGCGCAAACAAGCGTTTGAAATTGTCTACGGTAATTGGGATAAGTTATTTGCATCTATGCCAAAGTACATGGCCGCACTACAGCACTTTAACCCCGGGACAATTGTTGAATGGAAGCTTGCAGAGTCCGGGAACACCAGAATATATATTCAAATTACGTGTTCTAGGCGTTTAAGCCAGCAATTGATGATTTTTCGCATTGTCGGCCCGTAATATCCATAGACGGAACTCATGTCTATAGAAAGTACAATATCGAGCTATTGATAGCCGTGACAGTAGATGCTAATGGACAGATATTTCCTCTAGCTTTTGTTGTTTGTGCCATGAAAGCACATAGACGTGGACGCTATTTTTGAACCACCTGAAAGAGCACGTTGTCAAACAACGTTTAGGTATTTGTCTAATATCTGATCGGCATGGTGGTATATTAAGTTCTGTGATGAACTTGCCTGCATAACAAGAACCTTATGCATACCACTGTTACGGTGTGAGGAACTTGAAGGCCAATTTCCAGAAGGCACATCCCAACAAGGATCTACGTGATTTGATATGGATGGCAGCAACAGACCACCAACAACATAAATTCCAGAGGCATATGGATTCTATAAGGCAAGAAGACGAGGCAGCCTATCGTTGGTAAATGTAACGTGACCCTGAAAAGTGGACGTTGCATGCGGATGGTGGCAGACGATGGGGAATTCTTACTACAAACGTGTTAGAGTCCTTCAACGGGTTATTGAAGTCGGTAAGAGGATTGCCCGTCACAGCCATGGTGCGAATGTCGTTCAAGCAGATGGCGGAGAGGTTTGTTGAATGGTCTGTAGCTGCAACGGAATTGATGGAGAGGGGTGTTGAATTTATGCCAGTGCCTATGAAGAGATTTTAGAAATACAGACGGCGAGCACATTGGCATTTAATTTTGCAGTATGATAACGAAAGAGGTATTTTTGAAGTTCGCACCGCTATCCGTAATAATCGGGGTAATAATGTACATACTGTAAATGAATCTGTACGGTTATGCTCCTGTGGAAAATGGTCCATCTACCACATGCCTTGCTCACATGCCATCAAGTGTTTTCAACGTGTTGGTTATGCGGAGACCAACTATGTTGATCAACAATATAGTGTTTCCAAGTACCTAAATACATATAGTGGTCAGTTGCAGCCAGTGGGTGCTGAGTATTATTAGCCTTCGGAACCATTTAAAATGGTGTGTAACAAGTCCTATTTGCGTAAAAGATAGGTGCAGAAGAGAACGCGTATACGGAACCAAATGGATGTTAGTGACACCGTTTATACGCGCAAATGTGGTATATACTCGTAAACAGGACACGACCGTAGAAAATATCCTTTGGGTAGCAACAGTAATCAAGCTCGGGGTGGGTGTTCTTCTAGTGTACCTAACTATCCATGAGTTGATGTTGTAATAATTAGTTGTTATGTCTATGTTGCAAGATTTATGAAATAAAACTATGCTTGTTAATTATGATTTGTACTTTCCCATTTTACCTATTTAAATAATAATTTAATAAAATTATCTGTATATTTATTATGTGTGTGTTGTCTTGTCGAACTGAAAAAGCTGACCAACTGACATAAAGTTGTCTTGTCAACATTATGATATTTAACACGCAAAATATAACGCCATTAGATAGTACGTTATGTGTGTGTTGTCTTGTCGAACTGAAAAAGCTGATCAGCTGACATAAAGTTGTCTTGTCAACATCATGATATTTAACACGCAAAATATAGCGCCATTAGATAGTACGTTATGTGTGTGTTGTCTCGCCTATAAATAACGGGCTCATTGTAGTTATTTTGTGTGCTCAAAATTTACTAAAAACAAATATTTCATTAAAAGTAAGGTTTTTTTTTACTAAGAGCAAATATTTCACAAATGACTCAACCTCTTCGTCCACCAAAGTGCAACTGTGGAAAAGCATGCTTGGTGCAAAATTGTTGGGACGGTGGTGAAGTTGGACGCCGCTACTGGCACTGTATGAACCAGATTTACAAGGTTCCCGATGAACCTATTTGTGATTTTGAGGAATAGGTTGATGAACCATGTTATCAGGAATGTTACAGAGAACAACTGCAGTTTCCTTATAATATGTGTTTAAGACAACGGGAACATGAAAAAGAAAGCAATAGAATTATTGCAGACTTGAGAGCGAAACTGAAGGAGGTGGGAGAAGAAAAATAGAAAACACAATGGAATTGTGAAGCACAAAAGGAACGTAAAAAAAAATACAAACTGGAACTTACGGAGGTGAAGGCGAAACTGAAAGAGGTAGAAGAAGAAAAGAACAACTGGAAGAACGATTTAAGTGGTTGGAGTAGAGCTTAAATGGCAACCGGGGCTAAACATTGGCATGTATGTGTTTAGTGTATTTTTCATATTTCATGTATTTTTATTATGTTGGCCTGCTATATTTGTGTTTGTGCTGTAGTAATGTTTTCCTTGTTTGTTGTACTAAATTTTATTTTAATTGAAGTGGAAGTTAAGTTTAAGTGCTTGTGTTAAGTTTAAGTGCTTGTGTTGTACTGAATTTTATTTTAATTGAAGTGGAAGTTAAGTTTAAGTGCTTGTGTTGTTATATGAAACTATCAAACGAATGGAGAACTAAATAAAGTAATGGGAATATTTGATTAATTATTATTTTTAATGTATACAAAAATATTACTTACAACAAATAAAAAAGAAGAAGGTCAAATCAATGTGTCCCGCATCCTGTGTGTCTCAATGCAGCCGCTGGCCTGAGGCGCATCCCATCCCGCCCGGGTACGCTATCAGGATCATCATCATCAAGTCGTCTCCTTATCGCCGAATGCGGCGCAAGATGACATGTATCGGTGGTGCTGTCAGGTCCAGTAGAAGGCTACGTCGTCCGGCACGACCACGTCGTCCATCACCACTAGCTCGTCGGGCACCGCCAACTCGTCGGGCACCACCAGCTCGTGGGATACCACGACCTCGCTGGTACGTGGTTAGGTCCATATAATCAGCCTCGTGTGCCAAACACTGATCCGATCGGGCTCGTTGCAGTGCCTAGGCAGTCACATCCATGAATCGACGACTATACTCCTGCATGACCATAAAATCGTGGACATAACTCTGCATTTGTTGCCCCATACAATAGACGGTATGCAATCCAATCACCTGCACAAAGTAAAAAATATAAACTACGTATTTAGTACTAAATTACAGGTATATAATTAATAATAACAGAAAACATACTAGGGCCTCGTGTCTCCCGGCGTATGGGACGTACCGACCGTGTGCCTGATGAACTGGGTTCCCGATAAAAAGTCGGAAAATAGTGCGGTACCATGCCATATAGCGTTTAATAGGAAAGTGCTGCGGAGGTGGGGTCAAGCCCCCTCGCCTGTCCCAAATACCAAACTGGTCATTAAGCCATGACATAAATGTGTCGTCCGTCCTAGACTGATCATCCCTCTCATAATGTAAAGCATGCCATGCAGGCGGATCAGGTATAGGCTGTGGCAGGCCAAACTAACAAAAAACCCGCTCGGAGGCATGATGCTCGACAATATCGAGGCATATGAGCGGGACAGAAGCCCTCTAAATATGTCGGCCGAACGTGCAGTACGCTGACAGGGTACCTATCACCTCATCGTTGTACGACGTCCAGATGAACTATCAAATAAGAATACAAACCGTTAGAATACGCAACACTAAGTTAATCAACAACAGGTAAGTTTAGTTAGATATTCACCTGTGCGTCCTCCAGCAAATCCAACACATCCCTACAAAGGGGAGATTATGATGGGCATCATACTCTCGTACAAGTCTGCGACGCATAACCCACCTATGTGTTAGAGGGAGATTCAGAATTTCTACATTAGCCGGTAGTTGTGGTAGAGGTGGCCGAAACTGCAGAAATCGCTCCCAGACCTAAACCTAACATACAAAGTTGACGTAAAGTATAAGATTAACTATAACTTGGTAGAATTGTAACTAATGGACATATTATTTAAATATGTTGTCACCTGTAGAAGCGGCAGAAAGCCACCAACGTCTTTCTGTGTGCCGATGTAAGCCCGGCACATCTGCCTGTACAAAAATGAGATGACAACACCACCCAGTTTTAGCTGGTTGTATCCTCCAACCGGGTAATATGATGCAGAAAACGGAGGCTCACTAGGTTCCCCGAAGTGTTCGGGAACAAGACCCCCCCCCCCCCCAAATAGAAGGAGCAACAACAGCCTCGTATATTGCTGTACATCCACCTCCGCTGACTCGTCGGAGATAGTATGGTGGATCTGCACCAAGTGGTCTCTAATGGGGACCAACTGCATACGACTGGCCCCAGACACTACCTCCTCGTCCTCCGGCATGAAACCCATGAGCATGTGCAGTATATACCAATATGCCTGGCGCGAATAATATCTCATCGTCGCAGACAGTAAAACTGGCAAGCCATCAGCGGACAGGCCGTATAAAATCTCAGCATCCTGGAGTGTGATGGTGGCCTCGTCGATGGGAAGATGGAAAGTGTGCGTCTCCGGTCGCCATCGCTCAATCAAGGCCGTGATCAAAGCATAGTCGAGCTGTATGTGGCCAATCCTAATAATCCTGTATAATCCCATCTCCTCCAGGTAATGGACCACGCGGGGATGTAGAACGCGGGGAGGACTCAAAAACTCCCACAATAGATCCACTCTCCTAGCCCGGAAAGTCTGCGTAAGCAACTGTCTGTCCCATATATACTCGGATCTATGTTGGGGCTGTAGGGCTAATAGATCTGACGTCCGAGGGCCGGGATGTATAGTAGCGTCCATATTGTCAACTGTAAATTCATATTTTTAATAACTTAATAGTGTAAATTATATATATATTCCGGGCTCGATATTTTGAGGCCAATGGCACCAAACTATCATTAATAATTATGTGTTTTTTTATAATTTAAATTCATATTTTTAATAACTTAATTGTATAAATTATATATATATATATATACCTATAGGTCCGGGCTCGATATTTTGAGGCCCAATGGCACCAAACTATCATTAATAATTATGTGTCTTTTTATAGTTTAAATTCATATTTTTAATAACTTAATTGTACAAATTACTAATTATGTGTATTGATACAAATATTAACTTAATTGTACAAAGTTTGCATTTTCAACAACCAGTATAAGATACTTAAACAATAGGAATTCTAAGCTAAAATACTACACATTACTATGCTACAAGGCTCTAAATTTTATTACGCTAAAAGGGTCTACGTTTTACTACGCTAAAAAGGTCTAGATTTTACTATGCTAAAAAATAATCTAAACTAAACATAAACAACAAATAAATTTAATTGCAAATAAAACACAAAACGGCATGAAAACACATATATATAAATCAAGATATTAACAGACAAATTTATTTTATAATTTTTTTTTTAGAAAATACTAATATTAAATCCTGATAAATTTAACATGCTAGTTTCGAAAAAAAATACAAACCAAAATAGAACACATACAAATCAAATAATATGCATTATTATAAATGTTTCAACTTAAAATAAATCGAAATATCTCGATTTAGAATTTTCGGAAAGCAAAAAGATTGAAATTTTGACTCCGGAAGTGTGAATCAACAATAACACGAAGCTCTACTCGAATGTGGGACCTACGTTCTTCAAGTTTTATGTGTCGGGGGGACCCAGATTTTTTTTTTAAATGGAGGGAACAACGAGTATAGGGGGATGACCAAGAAGAGAAGAGAGGTTAAATAATGGAGGAAGAAACGATGAAGAAGACGGATGGAATTTTAAAAAAGGGGTATAACGTCAGTTATTGTGGCGCCATACCTGCATCGTAACTTTTTTTTTACCACCTATTTGTGTACTTTGAATCTAAAAGAACCACATTTTGATTCCGGATTCATTCTGTCATGCCACTTTCACCTTTTATCTCCTGTAGTTTCCAGAACAAGTAAAGTAAGTCAGTAAACATTATCTCGAAAGCCTTTTTGATTTGCTAGCTTTATTTGAAACAAAAGCAAAGTACACTCAATTTATTTGGAGAAACTTCTGGCTAGCTGATTTTTGGCACTCGAGGTTTTAATTGATGCATGCATATACCAATGTCTAATAGTTTGTTTGGTCAAGTTTTTCTTCGGTAAAAATAGTTTTTTTATAATTGATAAAAGTGCTTTTGTTCCAAAATTAAGTTGCTTGACCAAACTTTTAAAAAAAGAAGAAGTGTTTTTGAGTTGAAGTATAAACAGTTTTTGACAAGCATAAAAAAGTAATTTTTATTCCAAAAGTATCTTTTTGAAAACTTTTTTTTTTTTAAAATACACTTGGAATAACTAGTTAAAAGCTTAATTGTTGCATAAAAATATTTTACAAATTAATTAGCCAGATATAAAATGCTTCTCACCTAAAATATTTTTCAAGTATTTTTTGAAAAATACTTTTTAAAAGCGGTTTTAAAAATAATCTGATTTTAGAAACCCCATTTTGTTAGGACCAAAAGTCCGTGAAGAGTTTTTGCTATTCCTAGTTTTCCCTTTTTTAGATTGTGTCGTCCAATCAATATTCTTTGGTTGAATAGATACCTCAAAAGATGGGGAAAATTTATGGATACAATTTAGAAGATCAAAAAGTTTGGTTAACGGTATTTCGGAATATTTTTCTTCGTATGAAAAGGAAGAGAAGTCAGTTTTCTATTTCCGCAAAAAAAAAAAAAAAAAAAAATACGGGAAATAAAGTTTATCCAAAGTGAATGTAGTATATTTTTTCTTATTTCATTTATATTTTACTTTAAAATTTATTTTGTAGTTTTCTGAATGCCTATATCCTTTTACATATTCTTGCAATATTACTGAAAGAATTATCCTTCCCTACAAAGGCTTTATATCTTTCTGCTTTTTTGAAGCAAGGATTATTGTGCTTTTATATAAATTGACACACCAACATCTTAATTCTTAATTGGTGAATTCATGGCACAATCAAAGGTGAATACCGACAATTTATAAGAACCTAAAGTAAACTATTATTATACCATCAAGACTTCCTGCTAAAAATTAAATAGAAGAAGAAATTGAATAAGTAATTTCTTATCTTATTGTAGAAAAAAGAATAGCAAAAAGATGGTAATTTTGACAAAGCTCAGCCATTTCCGCCACAAATGTTTCAGTTTCACAACAACCACATAAAATCACACACGTACGCCAGCAAACACGTTAAACCTTTTGTAAATCTATAACTACTCTATGACAATATTGGCCTTGGAAATAGTTGCGAAACATTCTATATCTATAACTATATATTATTAAAAAGAGCGAAAAAAGTCATTTTCTTAAGCCAAATGGCATCCTAAAAAAAGGTCACATGGCATAAGTAGTTAATAATTAGTTATTGATACATTTTAAACAAAATTATAAAAGAACATATAGCTTGGATGAAGTAAAAAATGTAAAAATTAAAACTTTATATTGAAAATAAAATAGAAGAAAAAGTCTAATTGTTTATTCCATATAACGTAGGGAAACAATCAAAATATTGATATATTGTTGCTAAATATGCAATTTATGATTTAAATTTAAATATAGAAGAAAAGGTGTAATTTGAATTTAAAATAATGTAACGATCCGACTGGTCGTTTTGAATAATTTTATCCGGTTCGGCTTTGAAATCACGAGTAGCCTCATATTATATGTATCGACTTGCATGCGCAGTCCGGGCGTAAAATCGGAAAGCTTTTATGTGAAAATATGAAAATATGGAATTTCTAGAGTTAAAATTTGGTTTTTAGTTGACTTTGGTCAATATTTTTGGTAAACGAATCCGGATATGTGTTTCGGCGATCCTGGGAGGTCCGCGGTAAAATATGGACTTGGGCGTATGCCCGAAATTGAATTCCGAGGTCTCTAGCCTTAGAAAATAATTTTTGAAGAAAATTATTGTGCTGGTTTTTAAAGGAAATAAATAAATGAATTAATATTTGATCTTATTGGTATCAAGCCTATATTTTGGTTCCTGAGCCTCGTACAAGTTTGTTATGATATTTAAGTCATGTCTGTGAAATTTGGTGAGAATCGGAATTGATTTGACGTGATTTGGACGTCCGGTTGAAAAGTTAGAAAATCATGAGTTTTGAGGTTAAATTCATAGTTTTTGATATTATTTTGATGATTTGATCGCACGAGCAAGTCCATATTTAAGACTTGCGTGCATGTTTGGTTTGGAGCCCCGAGAGCTTGGGTGAGTTTCGGATAGGTTTAGGCTATGTTGCGCTTGTTTTTGGATACTTCATCGTCGTTTCTTCAAACAAAAATGATACCATATTGAGCAAATGAGATTCAAATTTAGTTTTTATTGAACCATTAGATCCGTATCGAAATTACTAAGCCATAGGAAAAAGAATCATCGAATTTGGACATCGTATGAGGAAGTTATGCCCATTTTCGTGTTGAGAAAAATTGTTGGTTTCTGGTGTAGTCGCAAACGCGAACTTTTTCATCGCAATTGCGATGCCCATTTCGTATGACTTCTGCCAGCCCTGCCTTGTTCGCAAATTGTGAGGGTTCGCAATTGGGTCGCAAATGCGACATCTGAGGCATGTTAAGTGAGATTTTTTTACGAGATTTTCACCCATTTTTCAATTTTCTCAAACCCTAAACCTGCATAGGCGATTTTTCAAAGACCCAAACTTCTCCAAGTCATTGGGTAAGTGTCTCTAATCAATTTTCAACTATATTTTGTGATTATATCTTAGATTTAACATCAAATTCATGAGAATCTAAAGGAAAATTTGGGAAAAATTGTGAAATCTTTTGAATGACCAAATGGTATCGGAATTAGATAATTTTTGTATGGGTGAACTCGTAGCGGAATGGGTGTTCGATTTTTGTAAATTTTGTCGGGTTCTGAGGTGCGGGCCCGGGGAGTTGATTTTTGTTGACTTTTTACAAATTGTATAAGAATTATAGTTTTGTCAATTGAAATTATTTTCTCTAGTATTGTTTAATGTATTCAAGTCGTTTTTGGCTAGATTGAGCCGAGCGTTGATGAATCAGTAAAAAAAAAAGCTAAATTGAGTATTGAATTGACTGGATTGAGGTAAGTATCTTGCCTAACCTTGTGTGGGGGACTTCCCCTTAGGTTTTGAGTCTTCTATGCTAATTGTAGCCCGTGCACGCGAGGTGATGAGTGTGTGCTCGGACTTATTTGTGGAAAATTTTCCTCTAGGGTTCTTAGGTCCTTATGTTCATTATATGCAAAGTATTCTGTCATGCTTGAGATTCCTAATTGCTTAAATTACCTCTATATGCTCCATATGATGTTGCTAGCTTTCCTCTAATTCTTACGTGTTACTTGACCCCTAATTGTCTTATTTGAAATGATTGTCTTCCTTATTATTTTGGTACTTCTTGATTGCGAGTTCTCCTATGACTTCGTGTAAATATGATACATGTCTATTTGTTGTGGTTACCGGGTGTAATTATCATGTGCTTACTATGTCTTGTTGCTTTGTTAAGGTTAGTGTGCTTTTTTATTTTCTTTTCGTGATCTTATTATGTACTATTCATGTTTGACTTGATGAGTATTCATGTTGGGCCAGACTTATGATAATTCCTTGGTATTTGACCGTTGTTAAGTATTGACTCAAGTTGGGATTCATTTTGTGAAGTTAATTGTTGGAACGAAATTCGTTATTGTTGATTTCCTTACTGGGATGTATGGTTTATGATATTGTTTCTCTTGTTGGGATGTTATTGCTTATAATATTATTTCCCTTGCCGGGATATTGTTGTTATACTACTGTTCTCTTGTCGGGATTCTTTCGTGATTGGTGTTGATTTGTATATTGGGATCGGGTTGCACGCCGAAATAATATTATATGGGATCAGATTGCACGCCGCAATAATATTATATGGGATCGGGTTGCACGCCGCAACAATATTATATGGGATCAGATTGCACGCCGCAACAAGGAGTAATAAGGGTGGACAGGTGGGGCTGGGTTGCACGCCGCAACATCATTATATGATTTAGATCGGGTTGCACGCCGCAACAATATTATATGATTTGGATCGGGTTGCACGTCGCAATATTATTATATAATTTGGATCGGGTTGCACGCCGCAACAGTATTTTATGATTGGGATCAGGTTGCACGCCGCAACAAGAAAGAATAAAAGTGAATATTGATTCTTATGGTGAGAACGAGAGTAAAAGCACGAGAGATAAAGCACGAAGGGTGATGCCGTGCACTTTCTGTTTGTTGTGATTATTTGTTGTTATCAATTCAAGTATTTTAACTGTTTAGATTCCTTTACTGCTGTGATTCTTTGTGTTGGAATTCATAGTGTTTTCAATACCTCGCCGTATTTATATATACATATTTCAATACTTCAAATTTCAAAATTTGTCACATTTTTAATTCAATTAGTTACTCAATGAAATTTTCATAAACCGTCTGAAGTTATAATTTACTTTAAAAGGGAATTTCTACTAAGTTAATTTATTAAATCCCATGTTAAAGGTAATAATTCATTCGATGTTGTATTTTAAATTGAAAATGGTACTTTCTTTATTCAAATGATTTCTAAAAATAACTTCATCTTTTCTTGCTGAGTTCCTAATTAGTTTAGAAGTTGTACTCTACTTTATGTCATGTAAATGAGACTCCTGAAACATCTTAATTGCATTAGTCGTGGGTCCTATGTACTGAGTAACATGAGAACGTGATTGTACAAAGTGAGACAATATGTAGGCACAAAGTGCCGGGTGTGCTAAAGGTTTGGAAGTTGAGGTTATGATATGAGACATCGAGTTCTGAGATGGATGAAGTTGTGCACTAGAAACGATATGATTGATTGAGTTGACATTGTCTTCCTTACTTGAGTTCATTTTACTCTCTGTGTTCCAACTATGTTTGTGTTGATTTATTTGGTTATCTTTCGTTTCCATCCAAGTTTCCTTTTATTATTTCGACTGTTTGTAGATTGATTTATCCATGCTGTTAATATTATTTCATTACCCTTATCTTGATATTTGTTACCATATCCTGTTTAATCTGTCTGACTAGTAGGTGTCTTGACTGTTCCTCGTCACTACCCCATCGAGGTTAGTTTTGATACTTACTGGGCACCGACGTGGTGTGCTCATACTACACTTCTATACATTTTTGTGTACAAATCCAGGTATTTGATCGGTAGTAGCTATGTGGGTCGTTGTGGTGGAGACTCAAGGTAAACCTGCTGTAGCATTCGCAGGCCTTGGAGTCACCTTCACTTGTACTTACTTCCATTTATTCCTTTTATTTCGGAGTAGTAATGTATTTATTTTGTATAACTACTCTTAGATAAGGCTTATCACTTATACCACCGGTTTTGAGAATTGTAATTTGTTAAGAGTTATTTACATTAAAGATAACAAATATAACTGTTATCTCAGTTAATGTTAGACTTACCTAGTTTAGAGACTAGGTGCCATCACGACTCATTTGGAGGGATTTTGGATCGTGACAAATAATTACAAGTAACATAGAAACAATATAAAAAACAAAACTTTGTATTGAAAATAAAATAGAAAAAAAGTATAATTGCTTAATCTATATAATGTACAAAAAAATTCATTGCATTTACATGTTCATAAAATGATATCATTCACATGCTTCTTTGTGTATGTCAATTTTTCAAGTAATATTTTTAATAAAAACTATATTTTATATTCTCCGCACAGCACGTAGGTATAAATACTGATATATGTTAAGGGTAAGATTATTCCAAATTTAATATATATGAATAAAAATTGATATTTAATATATGTACATAATATATTTTTCGGAAAAGGTCAAAAATACCCCTAACGTATAAAAAATGGCTTACAAATACCCTCCTTTCACCATTTGGTCTAAAAATAGCCTCAACCTTTGTTTTTGGCTCATGGATACCCCTCAAACTAACGGCCTAAATCTCGGATCAAATTCAAAAGGTATTCAAATGACCACTCTTACTGACACGCTCTTGCATTGAATATAATCTGAAATCTTTGTATATTCGTTGCTTCTAGTGTCAATGAAACATTCAAGAGGTAATACATGCACCAAGGAAAAGAAAAGTAGGAAGAAAAAAAAAAGATGACATGTTAAAAGTGAAAACCTACCTTAATTACGACCTACTAATTACTTTCCTCAAAAACTAATGGCAAATTGCATCCCACCCACTCGAGGATGTAGCATATATAGCACGGGTGTTGCAAATTCAATAGAGACTATTAGCATGTCAGAGCTAGCTCATTGACTATGGGTTTGACCGAACTCAATCACTTTAATCCAATTTATTTATTTGTCTTAAAAAAATTTAGTAATTTAGAATCCATTAACTGAAAAAAATTAGAATCATAAACTTGTAAGCTTCAAAATCATGGCTCCACGTATGAGCCTATGGCTTAGATTCGAACCATATGTATAGCGATAAAGTTCTTATATTATATATGTGTTCAACCATATATTCTTAACTCAGAATGTATAATGTCCAAATGTTAGATTTCGTTGTTAAAGCCGGACAGTTTAAAATGTGGGCTTTGATAAAAATAAAATAAAGAGTGGATAGGCAAAGCGTGATTTAGGAAACATGTGGGTTACGTTCCATTATTATGCTCCACCATGTTACTTTGTTCAATAAATCAAGATAGCACACAAGATTAATGTCACGTCCACAGATTCCTAATATATCAAATGATTCACATAAACAAAAGTTATATAATATATATATATATATATATATATATATAAATAGAAGATAAATGTGAACCAACGTAGATTAACAGTTAAAATATCATAAGCTAAATTTATCATTTAATAATCATCATGCATATGGATTTGCCAAGTTGAATTTAGAGGTTGAAGCTTCACGTCTTAACCAACTAACTGCCGACATATAATGATCATTATTACTCTGAATTACTCTCTCCGTTCCAATTTATGTGAACTTATTTGACTGTGCACGGAATTTACAAAAAAATGAAGATTTTTAGAATTTGTGATTCTAAACAAGTCAAAATGGGTCCAGAATATCTATGTAGTTATAAAAAAATTTCATTAAGAACAAAATTGTAGATTTAAACTAAATTGTTTTCAAATTTAATAAAATGACCATTCTTTTTTAAACGGATCAAAAAGAAAATAGGTCATGTAAACTAGAAAGGAGAGAATATCATATTTTGTTGACTTATAACAAAAGATAATACTTACTAGAAGATATAGTTGTTTTGACTTGGAGCGCTCTATTAGGAACCACAATATTTAGCATGAATTATTAACATCTGCATATCATTTTTGTTATTTTCTGATTTTTTAAAATATTATTCCATCCAATAAACAGTATCCAGTCAAACAAAACTTAAAGTTAAGTGAGATTGTTCGACGTGTCAATTTAGCAGTTGAGATTCGGGATACTATTATGCCCATAATAATAGATTTGTTGATCGTGCTTCTTTCCTTGTCTATAAGATAACGAACCAAAATATTGATGTACTTTAATTTCCACTTATTAATGGACCAACAAAAATATATTTATTGAAAAGCGTTTGCACATAAATTTAATTACAAAATTGCTTTTTCTTTCTTAAAAAGGAATTGTAACATTTCTCGATTTACGCATGTCACACACACGTATTAGTGTGTGCACACCACCAAAGTATGTGGTGCAGTAGATGAGACTGCTCTTCTATTAACCAGAGATATCTGGTTCGAGTCCTGGGTATGGAAAAATCCTTAGTCGGGAGCGCTTCCCTCCGAATGGAGCCTTACGCGACGCGAATCCTAATATAATTGGGCTCCAATACGGGTACCGAACATCAGGTGGAAAACCCAAAAAAAGTATTAGTGTGTGCACGCATATATATTCACTAATATGTAATTCAATATATAAATTCAAAAATTAAATTGATTTCGATATTGGACAAGATTCACCGGACAGTAAATATATAGCACATAAACCAATAATAATAGCATGAATGGTAGGAAAATGCCTTACACAGAGGGATATTATCCCCAAAAAAAGGGTCCGAAGAAGGCAATACTGACCATCCTTGTGGGTCATCACTTGTTTTAAAAATAAATTCTGTGTTTCGAGGCCTTAAAAACCTCTTTCTATCTCACCTCGATTTGCGTGCACAATCCGGGTGCGTAGCCGAAAAGTCATTATGTGAAAATCTGTGAAAAATAATGAATTTTGCCTTTAAAATGGATTAAAGTTGACTTCGGTCAATATTTTGGGTAAACGGACCCGGACCCATAATTTGACGGCCCCGAAAGATCCGTAGGAAAATATGGGACTTGGGCGAATGTCCGGAATCGAATTCCTAGGTCCCAAGCCCGAGAAATGAATTTTTGAAGAAATTTGTTTTCTGGAATATTTATGAGTTTTTGAAAGTGAAATGTGTTTAAAGTTTGATGGTATCGGGCTCGTATTTTGGTTCCGAAAATTGGTACAGGTCTTATATGTGATTTAAGATAAGTTTGTGAAATTTGGTAAGAAACGGACTTGAAATGACGTGAATTGGATCGTATTTGAGAAGAAATGGAACATTTGAAGTTCTTAAGAAATTTCATGATTTTGATGCTAAATTCATAGTTGTTGATGTTATTTTAGTGACTCGAATGCTCGAGCGAGTCCGTATGATATTTTTAGGTTGGTGTGCATGTTTGGTTTGGAGCCCCGAGGGCTCGGGTGAATTTTGGATAGGCCACGGGGTGGATTTTAGACTTGAAAAACTGCAGGCTTCAGCTGTTTCATTGCAGGCCTGCAGGCTTCGCAAATTGCGAAGCCTGGCTTGCAAATGCGAGGGCTAAGTCGCAAATGCGAAACAGCCCAGGCCAGCCCCTCCTCGCAAATGTGAGATTTTCCTTCGCAAATGCGATGCTCCCCATTTGGGCCTGTTATCGCAAATGCGAATGTTTGTTCGCAATTCCGATTTCGCAAATGCGAAAATTCCTTCGCAAATACGACTTAGCAGAGCATGGGTTCGCAATTGCGAACCCTGATCGCAATTCCGATACCTGCAACCTGTAAGTTCATAACTTAGACGCATTTTCAACCGTTTTCACATCTTCTCAAAACATAAACTCTCTATAAGCACGTGATGTTTGACCCTCCCCGAGGATTTTCACATTTTTTAGCGTGAATATGTGAAATTGGGTCTAGTATAGCTATTTTAACTATGTTTACTTTATTTCGTTGCAAAAAGAAAAATTTCAAAAAATATATATATATATATATATAAATTTTAGTTTATGTATCCCTCATAAACTTGAAAAAATCAAAAATTGCACTTTATTTTTTACTTTATATAATTTCGAAAATTATAAAAAATAAAACAAAATATAGTTCTATTAAGGTTTTATAGTCATTTTAATTTTAAAAAATACAAAAAAAATTACTTCATATTTTATCTTAATATTTAAAAAACGAAAATTACAAATAGTTTTATTAATATTTTGTAGCTATTTTAAACCTTGAAAAATATTTAAAAAGATATAGTTTTGTTTAAATACTAGTATTATTTTGGTAGTTATTTTGCTTACATAGGACTAGTTAAGCAACGTGTTCCTATTTCTCGGGTCCGGGCAAAAGAATAATATTCGGGTTCAAACTACCCGGTTTTAGGCCTAATTTTCGGACCTAGCCCATAATAAACCGTGTCCAGGACACATGGGGAACCCCACCACGCGTGGGGGACATATGCCTCGAACCCCACCACGCGTGGGGCTCATTTTCATGGGCATTGTATTACAAAAATACGGACAAAACACATTTTTAAAAGAGGACTTTTGGGGATTTTTGAGGGGGGAGTACTGTATATCTTCTTCTCAAAAGAGAAGAAGAAGAAAAACCCTACAAAGAGAGAGGAGACCCCGTCACCTTCCTCTCCATTTTTTCCGGACTTTCCCCCCGAGCACCGGACCAACGCCCCCACGCTCGAACACCCTCCATCAACGACCACTGTTCCTCTTTCTTCTTCAAGAGAAGAAGAAAAACCCTACTGGACTTCCCCCCCAGCACCGGACCAACACCCTACCACCACCCTCGTTCCAGCCCAAAACTCCACCTCCATCAACAAACCTCGAACTCCCTCACCTTCCCCATCGCCTTCTTCCTCCATTAAAACCGACGAACACAGTTGCTTCGCCTTTGTCGTCACTACACGTTGTCGCTGCCCGTCGTCGCTGCCCCCCCAGCTTCACTCCCTCACATCCAAACACCACCGCCCTCACGTCCAAAAACCAGAAAACCCTACCCGTCGTCACTGCCATCAACCCCTACGTCCTCAAGCCTGGCGACCACAACCTGCTTCCCCCGCTGCCCCTCGTCGACCAACCCTGCCAACCAAACGGTACCCCCAGTATCATCGTCCCATACCGTCACTCATCCACGAATAGCTGCGAACACCATATCCAGTCATTGCAACAAGTTTAACCCCGCTGCCCATCGTCAAACACCACCAATCGACAACCACCCAACCCAGCTCCTTATTCGCATCCAAACGACCCCTTTCTGTTGCATGTTCTCGAGCTAGCCTGCTGCGTCGCAAAATCCAGCAGCAGCAATAGTTTTGGTCCGAGCTTGCTATTTCCATCGAGGTCGTCTTTGGTTCGTCGAGGTCCGGTACGTTGAGCTTGACGTCGAGGTTCCGTCGTTCTATTATTGGAGAGGTGTCCGATAGTTGTCGGTCCAGTTGGTTGTTGTTCTGGCTTCAAACAGGTGCATACGCATTTTTAAACTTGTGATATTTGCTTAAATGGAATGAAATGATATGGATTTCCTATGTACTGTTTGTGTATTGGATTTGTTGAATATCGGATTTCCTATTCTGAAAGGGGTTAATTACTTAGTTGGTCTTAATAGTTGTTTATACATGTGGTAGTAATGTTAAAATTTTCGTAGCAATTTTAAATTCCGCTGAAAAATACACGCTTCATCAAATGAGTTCAATTTATAACCCATGAGCTTGTGAAGTAGCAAAAAAGAAACGTAGTTATTTTAGTCTTGCCCTTTTTCTAAAAAAAAAAGAAAAAATAAATAAATAAATAAATAGAAACGAGACTAGCTTCGCCAAATAAAAATGTACAGATTGTGAAGCCCTCTAAATGTATATATTAAATACTTAGATTCCGGGACGGGCCGTTTAGCAAATTTCACGGCCCTACCCAAAATAATAACGCGCTAGTTGCTTTAGGCGCGGCTTTAATAATAATTTAAGTCTCCCTAAACTCGGGTGCACATTTATGTGACCCAAATCCAAATCTCAACGGAGTCGAAATATGTTTCTAGTCACGAGCGCATTGATTGTGGCGTGGCCCGAGATGCATTTCCATGACGTTGCAAATTCCTTTAAAAAATAAGAACGAGATGAGCCTCGCCGAATAAAAATACAAATTGCGGGGCCCTCAGTAAATACTTGTTTTAAATTACTTAGAATTCAGGAGGGCCGCTTAGTGAATTTCGTGGCCCTCTCAAAATAATAACGCGATAGTCTCTTTAGGCGCGTGTTTAATAATTTACTTTCTTAAGCTCGGGTGTGCATTTCATGCGACCCAAATCCAAATCTCAAAACATCAAATAAAATGCGTTCCGGATTGTGGGTGCATTTCATGTGACGTAGTCCAAAGACGTGTTTTAAGCGATGTTCACATTCTTGTAAAAACAATAATAATAAAGCGGTTAAAAGTCAAAATTTGCATATAAGTTCATACTCGTATAAAATCAGATAATCAAGCCGAATATAACAATTGAGCGACCGTGCTAGAACCACGGAACTCGGGAATGCCTAACACCTTCTCCCGGGTTAACAGAATTCCTTATCCGGATTTCTGGTACGCAGACTATAATATGGAGTCATTATTTTCCTCGATTCGGGATTAAAATTGGTGACTTGGGACACCCTAAATCTCCCAAGTGGCGACTCTGAAATAAACAAATAAATCCTCTTTCGATTGTCCTTTAATTGGAAAAAACTCCCTCTGCGCCCCGCGGGTGCGGAAAAAGGAGGTGTGACACTCTCTAGGCAATTTTTCAAAGGCAACTTCTCTTCCTAATCGATTGTAAGTGATTTCTAACTAGTTTTCTTCAATCTTTAACATCTTTTGACATGATTTCAACTCAAAATCAATGATTTTCATGGGGAAAATTGGGTGTTATGGGTAGAACTTAGGTTTTTCAAATTTTGGGGATTAGGACCTCGATTTGAGATCCGATTTCAAAACAAATCATATATTTGGATTCGTGGGGGAATGAGTAATCGGGTTTTGGTTTGAACCTCGTGTTTTGACCATGTGGGCCCGGGGAAGATTTTTGACTTTTTGGTAAAACTTATTTTCATACATTATAAATGATTCATTTAGCATTTATTGATGTAATTAAGTAACTTGTGACTAGATACGAGCAAATTGGTGGTGGAATCAAGGGGTAAAGCGATAGTTGACACTTGAATTGTGTCCGTGGCATCGAGGTAAGTGTTTGGTCTAACCTTAGCTTGAGGGATTAGGTGTCGTGTCTTATTTGCTACGTATTAATTGTGGAGTACGACGTATAGGCATGGTGACGAGTATCTATACGTCGGTGTCAAGCATGCCCGTGAGTCTTGTATTGTAATTGTTATGACTCCATTGTGGTTTATTGCGCTTCACATGTTATTATCATTATTGTTCCCTTGCCGAGATGTTATTGTCATATTATTGTTCCTTTGCTGGGATGTTATTATCATTATTGTTCCCTTGCCGGGATGTTATTGTCATATTATTGTTCCCTTGCCGGGATGTTTGTTCAATATTATTGGTCCCTTGCCGGGACCCTTCTTTTTTTATTGGTGTTGACAAAAGAAATGGGAGCGGGTTGCACGCCTGCAACGGTAATATATGAAATGGGAGCGGGTTGCACGCCTGCAACGGTAATATATGAAATGGGAGCGGGTTGCACGCCTGCAACGGTGATATATAAAATGGGAGCGGGTTGCACGCCTACAACGAGATATATGAAATGGGATTGGGTTGCATGCCTGCAATGAGATATATGAAATGGGATCGGGTTACACGCCTGCAACGAGATATATGAAATGGGATCGGGTTGCACGCCTGCAACGAAATATATGAAATAGGATCGGGTTGCACGCCTGCAACAAGATGTGAAATGAAAGTGAATTCTGCATTTGTTTTCCTTATCCTTGTTAGTAATTGGATTTTGGTTTATTTATATTCCTCTTGATATTCTAATGTTATCTGTTATTCCCCGAAGTATGTTTTCCCCCTCCCATCTTTAACTGTAATTATCTGCTTTTATTTTTCCGATGTATATGATTTAACTGCACAGTTTTATTTGGTAGTCTGGTTCTAGCCTCGTCACTACTTCCCGAGGTTAGGCTAGGCACTTACCAACACATGGGGTCGGTTGTGCTGATACTACACTTTGAACTCTTTTGTGCAGATCCCAATGTTGTAGACTTCGGACCGCAGTGAGATTGCTCTTTCTTGTTCATCACGCGACCCAAGGTAGTCTTGCAGGCATCCGCAGGTCTTGGCGTCTCCTTCTATCTACTGTTCCTATTTCTTTCATGTATTTCCAGCGACTGTTGTATTTATTTCTTACAGACCTTTATTTGTAGTACTCCTAGACAGTTTGGGAAGTTGTGACACCAGTCTTGGATAGATTTGTTATGGATTGGTATTAGCAGTATTGTTAAAACTTTGCAATGCTGCCTTCCGCTTATTCAACTATGTTGTTATCTAATTGTTGGCTCTAAACTGTTATCGGATTAAAAAATGGAAACACGATAAATAGTTCAGTTGGTTGGCTTGCCTGGCTTTCACTAGTAGGCGTCATCACGACTCCTGAGAGTGGAAAATCCGGATCGTGACAATCCTTCTCATCCTCCTATGGAAGTAGAGCACGACGAAAGATTTATAGCCTATTTGGCCAAACTTCTCCGAAGGCCAAAAATATTTTTTTTCTTTTTCCAAAAGTATTTTTTCTTCAATTTTAGGTGTTTGACCAAGTTTTTTTTGGAGGAAAAAAGTATTTTTGGGAAAAAGTAGAAGTTGTTTTTGAGAAGCAGAAAAAAGTAGCTTCTTACCAAAAGTAGAAGCAGAAGCAGTTTTGTTTTTTCTTCTTACCAATAATACCCTTAACAAATATAGTATATACCAAAATAACCTTACTTATTTTAAACCTAATACTTAGGATATTATTGTACCAGTATTTCTTCTTCTTTTTATGATAACTTTCTAATATATAGTGACCTTAGGGGTGAATGCTCTTAATTTTTGATGATTTTTTTTATATATTTAAATTATATTAAAAGAATTAAAGTACTTTTTAATTTTATTTTCACATTTTACTTAAATATAATGAAAAAATTGAATTATTATCTTTAATAACAAAATTTTGAGATTATTTATTTACTTATAATATTAATTATTAAGTAAATTTATTTATGTCCTTATTCGTAATTTGATACTTAAAAGTACTTTTTAAAAACTTGACCAAATATAAATTATTGCTTAAAAATTTTTTTTTTATAGTGATTAGCCAAATACAAACTGCTTCTCTTCAAAAGTACTTTTTTTAAAAGCACTTTTCAAAATAAACTGATTTTTCGAGCTTGGCCAAACAAGCTATTAATCAGAGGACAGGTCATACCTTGCCTACTCGTCTCGACTTATTTTTACCCAGCTACAATCTATTCCCTTAGACTTAATTGGCTTCTCAGTCAATCGTTATTCGTCTGTCTTATGACGGAATCGAACCACTATCTCTTGATTGGTCTATTTTTTTCCAACCTTTACAGCACGAGTCTTAACATTATTAGTTACTTTTCTTCACACCTACTATAATCATGATTCCGTTTCTTTAAATTCTCCAATACTAAGGACTGCTAAGCTCGACAAGTGTTATTAAAAGAAGGATGAAAAATACGATATTATGTATGGATCCCACACAAGTACTAGAAAATTAAACAATATATAAATTGCATGTTACTCGTAGCACCATTCTATAATCTCTTTAATTTAAAATACCGATACATGAAATGATGAAAATGATATATAATCTTTTAAATAGTTATACGTACAACTAAACCATTAATATTATATTTAGATTAAGTGGATGTAATTGAACTCTTTAATGAATATTATATTCAAATTATATGACATTCCTCATAAAAATATATTGAACATAATTGTATTATCGCATAACTCTTGTTTCTTATGTTTGTTGTTTATTTAGGAGTTGAAACAACTGTTAAAAACTTTTCAATAGTTGGAAAAACGTAAATCTACTTAGGCTTTGAGCTTTACACCTTTTTTCTTTTCGCATAATTGATTTTTAATAGGAATTTGACATTCTTTTTATAGATTCTTATTAGGTGGGGACTTTAGAAGTCAACCTTGACCACCAACTTAAGGATAAACAAATTAGAATCTACTTTTGCTTGGTATAACATATTCTTTAATTGGAATAGTCATAAAACGGTGGGTTTAACAAAAATATGATATTTTCTTTATATAAGGTCAATGATGAGTTCCTCTTTTTGCTTTCTACGGAAGAAATAAAATCCTAAGTTTTTATTCTTTTCCTAAATAAGTTGAAAATCTTTACTATTATTTGTTGTGTCATCGTGCCGTTATCACGATACATTGTTGTTACTATTATTTGTTACTTGTTGCTTTATCTTCACTGTTCCATAAGTCGATGGTCTATCAGAAATAAACTCTCTATTTCTATAAGGTAGGGGTAAGGTCTGCGTACACACTACCCTCCCCAGAGGCAGATCCAGAATTTTAAGATTATGGGTTCCTACATAAATCTTAAGTTAATATACAATAATAACTGGATTAACGGACTAGGTTTCAAGCTAAATATTCTTATATATTTAATAAATTTTTCAATACAAGTATCGAATCTAGACAAAAGTTACTGGGTTTACGGGAACCCCTATCTAATTCTCTGGATCCGCCCTAGACCTCATTTATGGGAATACACTAAGTTGGTTACCGATGTTGTTGCCGTAATAAGCTGAAAGTAATTATGAAGTTGCATTGTTTTAAGCATTTATGGAACAATATGTATTTTATACTCTCTCCGTTCACTTTTACTTGGCATGTATACTTAAAAATAGATTTTTATTTTTACTTGTCACTTAACGCATATCAAGAGATGATATTTTAACTTTAATACCACACAGGGGGGAGGATTTTTGTGGTATCCAATTTTTCACTTAAACTGATGATAGAAGGAACTGGTTCTTTTAAGTGTTCCTTAACCTACTATTGCTGAAATAGTAAATGCGCAAAGTAAAGAACACAAGTATTTTACGTGGAAAATACCTGGCTCAAAAGGTGAAAAAATCACGACCTACTTCTCAGTAGGATTTCCCCAACTCTCCACTAAATCAATAAGCCAAAAACTACACTTACAAAATACTTTTGTAAACCTAGGATTAACTCTAATCTCATTGTGGCAAACAACCTTTAACTGTTGCGACAACTTCAAGTTAACTCTAACTTGAATACCCTAAGTACCTATTACAATTGCCTCAAGATAAAGCTGAAATGTACAATATGAAAACACCTACTACAATTGAACTAGAATAAAAGATAGACCCTTGGAACTGGTTCTTCTATCTGGTTCATGCAGCTTCAAGTTTGCACACTTGAATCACACACGAACTGCTTGCAAAATGCCTTGCTATTTTTCTCTCAATTCACGTTTAACTTTTGCGTTTGTGCATACCAGTAAATGAGAACATCTTGCAATATATAGAGTTAGTAGATGAAAAAATAACTAGAGTTCTAATGCTAC
Organism: Nicotiana tabacum; assembly: GCF_000715075.1. Classification (NCBI taxonomy): domain Eukaryota; kingdom Viridiplantae; phylum Streptophyta; class Magnoliopsida; order Solanales; family Solanaceae; genus Nicotiana; species Nicotiana tabacum. Next base: position 27,517,011 of record NC_134080.1, read on the forward strand.
TATTCCTTGGTGGAAGAGTTCTAGTTGATCTCAACTTCTAACTCCTCCCATATCTTGGATAGTGTTCTCTTTGATCAAGGAGTTCTTCTCCTTATCACTTATGCAACCTTTTCGATTAGGAGATATCAATTATACCAAGTTAATCTTATCTCCTTCACGTGCATCCCTCATGCTCGACTCTTCCCCTGTCTATAGGGATGGACCTGGTTCATGCCTGAGCTTTCTTTGTTAATCTTCAAAACAAACCTTCACTTGAGCCAACAAATTCCCCCTTTTTGATGATGACAAACTCTATGCTTTTTCATAAGTTTAGGTCGTGTTTCAACTCAGCTCAACATCAACACAATGTCAGAAATATTTTTTCTTTTTATCACTTATCATCAAGGACCAGGTACATTATGTTATAAACATCATTGTTCAAAGTGTAAAGCACAACTTCCCCCCCCCCCCCTTGGCATCATCGAAAAGTTGCATAAAGAATATGAGATAACCAGATTTTAAAATTTACTCATGGCCACTGGGCTACTTCAAATGCAAACATAGATTAATCATCATAGATCAAACTAAGAATTTTAACCATCAAAGAAATAGAGACAAACAGTTAGAGCAAAAGACAGTGAATTTTATTGATGATTGATAAGAATTTACCACAAAGCATAAGAAGAAATAAAAATCCTGAAACATGAGCAAAAACAAAAAAATCCCCAACTGGGTCACTGGTTGATCTACACTAGGCTAGGAGGCTTAAGGTTGAGAAGGACCAGGTGTTTGGTTTTTGGCTTGGAGGAGTTTCAGCATATCCTGAAGAATGCCATCATTCTTCTCCTTTCTCTTGCCAGCTCAGTTCTGAGAGCATCTCTCTCAGTCTCCACCTCAACCAACCTCTTCTCCAGCCTTTCAATCTCGGCATCATTAGCCCCACTTTCTTGCACCAAGGCTCTGCCCTTGCTATTCACTGGTACCTTCTTGGATGAACCAGGTTCTTTAGTAGTGGCATGGATTTCATAATCGCAAGCAAACAGAGTATTAACCCCGAAATGATCCTTGCTTATACCAACCTCCCATTTTTTCATAGGTATCTTGAAATGTGCAATCACAACTGTGAGAATAAAGCCATAGGGAATGGCATGAGAATTGGTGCCATTGATAACCCTATTAAGAAGATAGATTATAAATCCAGGCCAATTAATCTGCTTCCTACTATCCAAATACTCCATCAGGACCAAGTCCATGAAGTTTGCAATGTGCCTCATTTCCTGCCTTGGCAGAACGCATTTGATGATAAATTCGAACATCATTTTGTGATGTGGCTTCATCCCACTCTTGTACACAGCCTTGGGCTCAAGTTCCTCCCCATTGTCACTGAATTTTCTGGTAATGGTAAGGGCAGTAGGAAGATTTTCTAGGCTTGGCCACTTGAGCTTTGTATAGTCATTATACCCCATCAGCAGGTACATCAAGAATTTCTCCCAACTCCTTCACATCGAAGGAGACTTGCACTTCTTTTACCATACTGGTAACCCTTTCATTTTTCACTTCAGCATTTGCTATAAATTTCACGATTTCATTCCTGGCCAACCTGCCATCCATCTGTAGGACCATATCCTTCCAATCTTGCAACTCCAACTTCTCCAATAGCAGCACCATTCCTTGCTCATCCAAGTCTCTAAGGAGTCTTCCCTTCAAAATAGTCCTCTTGCCAAACTTGGCCATCTTGTCTTTCTCAGTGTCAGAGTCATCTTCCTCTTCTCCACTCCATTTTTTTTCTTCAGCAATTTTCACTTGCTTTGATTTCACAACAAACCTGGTCCTTTTAGCCAGGGTGGATAGTTTAGCAGACTTTGACTTTGTAATAGACTTCTTAGTGGAAGTCTTGGCTTTCTTAGGTTTTGGAGTCAGAACCTCCACATCTTTAGTCTCTTCCTAATGTCGAAGGACCATGTCCATCTCATCAACATCAACAGCCTCAATAGTCTCACTCATCTTCTTCTTTCCCTTAGCAACTGCTTTTCTTCTACTTTCTTCCAAGGCTTTCTCCAGTTCTGCCTCGCTCTGCTTTTTCTGGCCTCTTGTGGCTCTAACTCTTATGGGAAGAGTTTCAATAGTAACAGAGATGGCAGCCTTCCTTTTCTTGTTTGCCCTAGTAGTGCCAGGAGTTTTAACCTTTGAACTCCCTCTCTTCTTTAGATTATAGCTTTCAGTCACTTTCTTCAGCAGGTCTACGAGGGTTTCCTCTACAGATTAACCAGGTTCATCTCCATTTTTCCCAAGTTGAACAAGCCCTTCAGCGGCTTCACCAGACCCACTTCCCTATGTTTTCTTGACATTCTCCTCTACTCTACCAGATTCCTCTCCCCAAACATCCATAGCACCTGTGTTTTTAGTTAAACTCACAGGAGTGGATGAAGAATCAACTACTCATTTACCCTTTTCCCTCACAACACTTATAACACCCTTGCTCTTTTTTTCTTTTCTCTTTTCATTTTTACCACCAACTTCTCCTGCTATAGACCCAACTAGTATGAATCTAGTCTCCAAATTTGCAGCAACTTCAGAAATTATTTCAGGAGTGCCTTAAGGCCAGATGATACATGTTCAGTGTTAGAAGAATCGATCTCTTCCCCCTTAGTGGCAGATTTGAAAGATTCATCAGATTTCTGAGATTCCTCCTCCCTACTTGCCTTCAGTTGTTCATTAATTTTCTTAATCTGCTCTCCACCAGCAATAATCTTGCGAGCCATCTGTTTTACTCTTTTCTTAGGGGTTGGGGTTTTGGAAGGAGTGATAGAGGGTGCGGAGGTGGTTTCTTGTGGTGGTAATGAATGATTTGCAGAAGTGTTAGATATTTCTGGGTTTGGTTCTAAAAAGAAGGGAGTTGGATTGTGTTTGGAAGATGAGAAGTATTTGACGGATTGAAAAAGATAGAGTGAAGAAAACAATTATGTTTGATTAATATAAAGAGAGGTAATTAATGGGTAACGACATGCTTTTCAGACTTTTAGAAGTCTAATCAAACTGAATTTCAGTTTTGAAAAGACGTTAGAGTCTATCCCTAATATCAAGGTAGTTTAACTGGGGTGGGAGTCTTTGAACGGAACTGGTTCACTTGTAACATATAAGTTCAAAAGAACTTTGGAATTTGGTAGAACTCTGCTCATGATTCAAATAATTTTATTTCAAATTATGCAGAGTGTAGAAAACATACCGTGTTATCTTGATGAACTAGGTTCTTCACTGAGAATACTCTTGTGTAAGTCTAAATTTGCCAAAATAGAGAAAATATGATTAGAGATTAATGAGTCATTTTAACACATGGCACAAGAGTATACTATTGAAAAGTATGATATTGAGCAAGATCTAATCCACTTATGTACAAAATTTACAGATTTTCTAACCAATTTTTTTTCATTTTCCCTTTTTTTCATTGTGAAATTTTGAACGGGTCCTTTTAGGTGATCTTAATCATCCCTAATTCTAACCTGTTCCTTTCAAAGTGATCTCTACTTAGAGCTTTTATGAAGATGTCAGTTATTTGCTTGTCAGTAGCACAAAATTCTATAGTGATCAAGCCATTTTCATAGTTATCCCTAAAAAAATGATGCCTAACATCTATGTGCTTAGTTCTCTTATGATGAACCGGGTTCTTGATCATACTAATTACACTAGTGTTATCACAAAAGATGGGGATACAACCAACATCAATTCCAAAGTCCATTAATTGATGTTTGATCCACAACAATTGAGCACAACATGAAGCAGCAACAACATATTCAGATTTAGCAGTAGATAAAGCCACATAATTTTGCTTTTTGGTAGCTCAAGACACAAGACATGAGCCAAGAAAGTGTGCCATACCTGAGGTGCTGTTTCTATTCACAAGAAAACCTACATAATCAGCATCAACATATTTTACTAGATTAAAATTATGACCTTTTGGATACCAAAGGCAAAGATCAGTGGTGCCTTTTAGATATATCAAAATCCTTTTAACAACAGTCAAGTGAGGCTCCTTTGGATTCACATGAAATCTTGCACAAAGGCCTACAATGAAAATAATGCCAGGTCTACTAGCAATGAGATATAACAATAGTCCAATCATTTCCCTATACAACTTTTGATCAACAGATGAACCAAGTTCATCTATATCTAACTTTGTAGCTGTTGCAATAGGAGTGTCAATTTCTTTGGAATCTTTCATTTTAAACCTTTTAAGCAACTCTTTTACATACTTCTGTTGATGGATCATAGTTCAATTTGAATTTTGTTTAATTTGTAAGCCTAAAAAGAAATTAAGCTCACCCATCATGCTCATTTTAAATTCACTCCCCATTAGTTTAGCAAATTCTTTACTTAGCTTATCAACAGTTGCTCCAAAGATTATATCATCAATATATCTGAATGTCATGACCCAGGTTCTCTCTCCGTGAACTATCGTGATGGCACCGAGTCTCTACAACTAGGTAAGCCTAACAATTTGCGGAAAAAAGAATTTAAAAGTACAAACTAACCATCTAACAGGTATATATATAGATAAAGTGTTTAAAATGCCGCTCGGCATATACAATAATAACACTCTTAAAACCCGAAATCTCATGAATCACAAACTGGAGAAAATACATAGTGTTCTAGCTCCAGAAGTCTAAACAAAAGTAATTACAGAAGGTCTATATCTAAAAAGGGAGAATAGAGAGAGACTTCTCGGTCTGCGGACACGGCAAATATACCTCAAAGTATTTCAAATCGCCTCGCCTCACTGAAAGTATGGCTGAGAAGTATAACCTGGATCTGCACTCGAAAAATATGTGCAGGAAAGAGCATGAGTACACTACAACGGTACCCAGTAAGTGCCAAGCCTAACCTCGGTCGAGTAGTGACGAGGAAGGTCAGGGGCCTACTAGTTAATTACATATAACAAGGTAAAATAGTATGAAATGTGACAGTATAGTTAAAATACTAACAGTCGATAAAGAATAAAATCACAAAAAAATATAACTCAGTACACAGAGATAGCAACAGGGGATCTCCCAAGATATCGTCCCGTAGTCCCAAACATAAATGTACAGAGGATCTCCCGGGATATCGTCCCGTAGTTCGAATCATAAATATGCAGGAGAATCTCCTGGAATACTGATTCATAGTCCCAAAGTAAATATCCAGTACAGGAGGATCTCCAAGGATATCGTCCCGTAGTCCCAATTATAAATGTATAGGGGGATCTCCTGGAATACCGATCTGTAGTCCCAAAGTAAAAACACAACAGTTTCAAGAAAGAATCCTACAATTCTATTCAAGTTCGAATCAGGAAAGACAGGGAATTTCTACTCTTGACATGCTACCCAAAAATCCAGGCAAACAGTTAAAATAGGTAAGATAGTTAAGTCACATAAGGATGCTTTTCCTAAGCTAAACAGGAGGCTTCAAGTACAAGTATTGTTCAATTAAAAGAAAATACAGCTATTTACTTAATGAAAACGGGGGTTTTCAACAATTAGCATGTGTACGCACTCGTCACCTCACGTACACGGTACTCATATAACAACAATACCAACATCCTAAGAAGAGTTCCTCCACACAAGGTTAGGCAAACCACTTACCTCGAACCAAACTTAATCAATCTGAAATCACGCTCTTCCCACGAGTATCCAACTCCGAGTGGCCCAAATCTAATCAAATCAATTTTATAATGTAAATATAACTACAAACAACGAGCTTAGCTAAAGGAATCGAAGCTAAGGCAAGAAAATAGAAAAATACCCAAAAATCCTCCCCGAGCCCACGTCTCGGAATCGGATAAAAGTTACCAATTTAGAGCACCCAATACTCACGAGAACACTCGTCCAAAAAGCACTCAATTCCGACAATTAAAACCCAATCAAAATCCAAAAACTTGGTTGGGGAACCTTTCCCCAAAATCCCCATTCTTTCTCTCAAGTTCTTAGATTAAATGAGGAAAATAACAATAGATTAGCGTATTAAAACCGAATTAGAATTAGAATTCATTACCCAATCTTCCTCCTTCAAAATCTTTCCATAAATCGCCCTCCACCGAGCTCCAATTCGATTTTTGAAGTTATGAATTTCAAACCCTCGATTTCTCTTTTTCTGTCCAGCGAAATCCGCTTCTGCGAGGGGTTAACCGCACCCGCGGTCCCTTTTCTGCGGCCAATAATCCGCACCTGCGAAATTTCATTAAATCTCCAGATCCCGCACTTGCACCCCTCTTCACGCAGATGCAGTTCCACTTCTGCGGTCCTTGAGCCGCATCTGCGACCGACTGCCTTATGCCTCAGACGCATCTGCGGTTGCCTAACCTCTTCAGCGGTACCGCACCTTCGGTCCAAACTTCACAGGTGAGAAACCAACATGTTCAGCAAGATTAGAAATTTCCTAAGTCCAATTCAACTCCCGTTAAGCATTCGAAACTCACCCGAGGCCCCCGGGGCCTCAATCAAACATACCAACCAATCCTAAAACATCATACGGACTCAGTCCAACTCTCAAATCACATCAAACAATGTTAAAACCACGAATCACCCTCCAATCCAATCCTAATGAACTTGAAATCTCAAGAATCCTACAACCGATTCCGAAACCCACCAAACCATGTCCTATTGATCTCAAATTTTGCACACAAGTCACATTCAACACTACAGAACTATTACAACTTTCAGAATCTGATTCCGATCCCTATATCAAAATCTCACTATCGATTCAAAAACTTCAAAAATTCAACTTTTGGAAATTCAAGCCTAAATAAGCTACAGACCTCCAAAACATAATTTGAACATGCCCTCAAGCCCGAAATCACCCAATGGAGCTAACAGAATCGACGAAATTTCATTCTGAGGCCGTCTTCACATTGCTCTGACTACGATCCACAATCTAAAGCTTAAGCTCTCATTTAGGGACTAAATGTCCCAAAACACACCGAAACTCAAAACGATTCTTCCCGCCAAATGACAATAGCAGAAATAAATATGGGGAAAGCAATTTATAAGGGATCGGGGCATAAATTCTCAAAACGACCGGCCGGGTCGTTGCATCCTCCCCATCTTAAAACATTCATTCCTCCTAGAACGAGCATAGAGACATACCTGAAGTGGTAAAAAGATGAGGGTAACGGCTGGACATATCCTGCTCAGTCTCCCAAGTTGCTTCCTCGACCGGCTGACCCCGCTACTGAACCTTCACTGATGCAATATTTTTTGACCTCAGCTTTCGAACCTGCCTGTACAATATAGCCACCGTCTCCTCAACATAAGATAGATCATTATCCAGCTGGATTGAACTAAAATACAACACGTGTAAAGGATCACCGTGATACCTCCGAAGCATCGAAACATGTAATACCGGATGAACTCCTGCCAAGCTGGGAGGTAAGGCAAGCTCATAAGCAACCTCTCCAATACGTTGCAATACTTCAAAATAACCAAAAAAACCTCGGATTCAATTTTCCTTCTTCCCAAATCTCATAATGCCCTTCATAGGCGAAACCCGAAGCAAGACCTGCTCTCCAACCATAAATGAAACATTGCGAACCTTCCGGTCCGTATAATTCTTCTGTCTGGACTGGGCTATTCGGGGTCTATCCTGAATCACCTTAACCTTCTCCAAAGTATCCTGAACTAAGTCTGTGCCCAATAATCTAGCTTCGTCCGACTCGAACCAACCCACCGGGGATCTACACTGCCTACCATACAAAGCCGCGTATGGTGCCATATGAATGCTGGACTGATAATTGTTGTTGTAGTCAAACTCCGCAAGTGGCAAGAACTGATCCCAAGAACCTCTAACTCCATCACACACGCACAGAGAATATCCTCAAGAATATGAATAGTATGCTTGAATTGTCCGTCTGTCTGAAGGTGAAATGTTGTGGTCAACTCTACCTGAGTACCCAACTCATGTTGTACGGCCCTCCAAAATCGTGATGTGAACTGAGTACCTCTATCTGAAATGATAGAAACTAGAATACCATGCAGACGAACAATCTCAAGGATATAAATCTCTGCCAACCACTCCAAATAATAGGTAGTACACACAGGAATGAAGTGTACGGACTTGGTCAGCTGACCCACAATCACCCAAATGGCATCGAACTTCCTCAAAGTCCGTGGGAGTCCAACTACGAAGTCCACGGTGATCCGCTCCCACTTCTACTCCAGAATCTCTATCTGCCGAAGCAAGCCACCTGGCCTCTGGTGCTCATACTTCACCTGCTGACAATTGAGGCACCGAGCTACAAACCCAACTATATCTTTCTTCATCCACCTCCATCAATAGTGCTGACTCAAATCTTGATACATCTTCGCGACACCCGGGTGGATGGAATACCGCGAACTATGGGCCTCCTCTAGAATCAGCTCCTGAAGCCCATCAACATTTGGTACACATATCCGACCATGCATCCTCAATACCCTATCATCACCAATGGTCACATCTCCAGCGTTACCATGCAGAACCTTGTATTTGAGGACAAGCAAATAAGGGTTATCAAACTGACGCTCTCTAATACGATCCAACAACGAAGACCAGGAAATCACACTAGCTAGAACCCGGTTGGGCTTCGAAAGATCCAATATCACAAACTGGCTGGTTAAGGCTTGAACATCCATCGCCATGGGCCTCTCTGCTGCTGATAGATAAGCCAAACTCCCTAAACTCTCCGCCCGGCGACTCAAAGCATTGGCTACCATAATGGCCTTGTCCGGTGATACAAGATAGTGATATCATAATCCTTCAGCAGCTCTAACCACCTCTTCTAGTGCAGATTAAGGTCCTTCTGCTTGAACAAATGTTGCAAACTCCGGTGATTAGTATAGATCTTACAAGGAACACCGTACAAATAATGACGCCAGATCTTCAATGTGTGAACAATAGCAGCTAAATCGAGATCATGGACATGATAATTCTTCTCATGTACCTTCAACTGTCTGGATGCATAGGCAATCACCCTACCGTCATGCATCAATACCGCTCCAAAGCCAATCCTCGAGGCGTCACAATAGACATTATAAGACCCCGAACCTGTAGGCAATATCAATACTGGGCTGTAGTCAAAGCTGTCTTGAGCTTCTGGAAACTCTTCTCAAACTCTTCCGTCCACTTGAACGGAGCACCCTTCTGGGTCAGCCTGGTCAGGTGCTGCAATAAATGAAAATCCCTTAACAAATTGACGATAATAACCCGCCAAGCCAAGAGAACCACGGATCTCTGTAGCTGAGGATGGTTTGAGCCAACTCTGCACTGCTTCTACTTTTTTCAGATCCACCTTGATCCTTTCACTCGGTACCACGTGACCCAAGAATGCCACGAAATCCAACCAAAAGTCACATTTCGAGAACTTCGCATATAATTTCTTTTTTCTCAAAGTCTGAAGCACTATCCTCAGGTGCTACTCATGATCTTCCTGACTCCGGGAGTATACCAGAATGTCATCAATAAAGACAATGATGAACGAGTCAAGATAGGGCCACAACATTGTGCATCAATTGCATAAATATTGCTAGGGCATTGGTTAGCCCAAATGGCATAACAAGGAACTCTTAATGACCATACCGAGTCCTAAAAGTAGTCTTCGGGATAACTGGCTCCCGAATCTTCAACTGATGATAACCTGAACACAAGTCAATCTTAGAAAACACTCGAGCACCTTGTAACTGATCAAACAGGTCATCAATACGAGGCAAAGGATATCGGTTCTTCACTGTAACTTTGTTCAACTGGCGATAATCAATGCACATACACATAGAACCATCCTTTTTCTTCACAAATAAGATAGGAGCACCCAAAAGTAACACACTGGGCCAAATAAAGCCCTTATCAAGCAATTCCTGTAACTGATCATTCAACTCCTTCAACTTAGGAGGGGCCATACGATAAGGAGAAATAGAAATGGGCTGAGTGCCCAACAACAAATAAATGCTGAAATCAGTATCTCTGTCGGGTGGCATACCTGGAAGATCAGCTGAAAACACATCAGGTAAATCCCCTACTACTGGGACTGAATCAACTGTAGGGGTACCGATACTGACATCTCTCACATAAGCTAGATATGTGTCATACCCCTTCTCAACCATTTGCTGAGCCTTAATGAATGAAATAACTCTACTGGGAGTGTGATCTAAAGTACCCCTCCACTCTACTCGTAGTACACCTGGCATAGCCAGTGTTACGGTTTTGGTGTGACAATCAAGAATAGCATAATGGGGCAGCAACCAGTCCATGCCCAAGATAACATCAAAATATACCATACTAAGCAATAATAAATCAGCTCTAGTCTCAAAACCACTAAGAGCAATCAAACACGACCGATAAACATGGTCCACCACAAGAGAATCTCCCACAGGAGTAGAAATATAAATAGGGAAACTCAAAGAATTCTGAGATACACCCAAATGCGGGGCAAAATAAGAGGACACATAAGAATAAGTGGAGCTTGGATCGAATAAAACTAATGCATCTCTATGACAAACTAGGACAATACTTGTGATGACAGAATCGGAGGCGACAGCCTCAGTACGGGCAGGAAGGGCATAGTATATGGCCTGGCCTCCCCCTCTAGGGCGACCTCTACCTCCCCGACCTCTACCTCTAGATGGTTGGGCAGGTGGGGCATCAACTGGTGCTGTGATCATAGCCTAGAAACTCTATGGAGCACGTTGTGGCTGAGAAGTCTATGGAGGTGCAACCCTCCTAAGTCTGGGGTAATCTCTCACCATATGGTGTGTGTAGCCACACTTAAAACAAGCTCTGGGAGGACGTGGCAGCCGTGACTGGCTCGGGCCAGGTCTGTTGGACTAACCACTGAAAGCACCCCGTGCAGGAGGTGCACTAGATACTGGAGGTGCATAATAAGGCTCCTGAGGTCTAGGAGGAGCTAGAATACCACTTGCCGCTGGAAGAGCTGAATGAATGGGGTGACTCGTATAACCCCTACCATGACGAACTGCAGCTGGGGCACGAGCACCAGAATAATGGCCTGACTCTCGAGACCTATTGGCCTCCTTCTCCTCTCTATCCCGAGCAAGCATGCCCTCTACCCTCCTAGCAATGCTCACTACTTGCTGATAAGAAATATCCATCTCCAACTCCCAGGCCATGCTGGACCTGATGCTGGGAGTGAGCCCCTCAATAAACCAGCAAACTCTCTCACGAACTGTAGAAACCAAGGCCGGTGCATGCCTTCCAAGTTAAGGAAACAAATAGCATACTCCGAAACAGTCATAGTACCCTAGCGCAAATGCTCAAACTCTGCGCACCATGCGTCCCTGAGGCTTTGAGAAACATACTCCCTCAAATACATATCTGAAAACTGGGTCCATGTAAGGGAAGTTGCCTCAGCTGGACTGTCCAATTCAAAAGTACGCCACCACTAGTAGGCTACTCCTTGAAGTTGAAAGGCAATGAAAGAAACCTCACTCGATCCTGATATACCCATAGTGCGGAGGATACAGTAGCACTCCTCCAAAAATCCCAGAGCACCATCTGATGCTAAACCACTGAATGTAGGAGGTTTGTACTTCTTGAACCTCTCAAGCCTCCGATGCTCATCCTCCGAAGCTGCTGCCCTGTCCTCGGGCTGGACTGGGGCTATAGGCGGTACTGGTATAACATTTGGGATCTGATCAACCTGGACCCGCTGCTCTGAGGTGCGGGTGGCGGGAGTTTGTGCTCCTCCCCCAGCTTGGGATGTGACTGCAACAAGGGGAATAAACCCTGCCTGAGCTAGAGTGGTGTACATGCTCACGAACTATGCAAGGATCTCCTGAAGAGCTGGAATAGTTGTAGCTGTAGGCGTATCATGTGCCTGGGCTCCCGCTGGAGCTGCTAGTGGCACCTCTATGGTAGCTCATGCGAGTGCTCTGGCTGCACCACGTACGCGTCCTCGGCCTCTACCCCGGCCCCGACCTTTGGTGACTCTAGCACGGGGCGCGGATGCCTGGTCATCTCTGGTAGCATGTTTCCTCACCATATGTGAGAGAATAGAATACAGAGATTTAGAGTTTTGATATCAAAATCCACAACAAGGAAATCAAATGAAGTGGATTTTATCTAACAGTCACATAGCCTCTCGTAGATAAGTACAGACGTCTCCGTACCGATCCATGAGACTCTAATAAACTGGCTTGTGATTCATGACTCCTATGAACTTAGAGCTCTGATATCAACTTTTCACGACCCAGGTTCTCCTTCCGTGAACTGTCGTGATGGCACCTAGTCTCTACGACTAGGTAAGCCTAACAATTTGTGGAAAAAGGAATTTAAAGTACAAACTAACCATCTATAGGTATTTATATATATATATATATATATATATATATATATATATAAAAGTATTAAAATGCCGCTCGGCATATACAATAAGAACACTCTAGGCCAATATAACACTCCCAAAACCCGGAATCTCATGAATCACAAACTAGAGAAAATACATAGTGTTCTAACTCCAGAAGTCTAAACAATAGTAATTACAGAAGGTCTATAGCTAAAAAGGGAAAATATAGAGGGACTTCTCGGTCTGCGGACGCGGCAGATATACCTCGAAGTCTCTGAAATCGCCTCGCTTAACTGAAAGTATGGTTGAGAATGAGAACCTAGATCTGCACACGAAAATATGTGCAGGAAAAGGCATGAGTACACCACAGCGGTGCCTAGTAAGTGCCAAGCCTAACCTCGGTCGAGTAGTGACGAGGAAAGTTAGGGCCCTACTGGTTATATACATATAACAAGGTAAAATAGTATGAAATATGACCGTATAATTAAAATACTAACAGTCGATAAAGAATAAAATCACAGAAAGAATATAACTCAGTACACAGATATAGCAACAGGGAATCTCCTAGGATATCGTCCCGTAGTCCCAAACATAAATGTGCAGAGGATCTCCCGGGATATCGTCCCATAGTCTGAATCATAAATATGCAAGGGAATCTCCCGGAATACCGATCCGTAGTCCCAAAGTAAATATCCAGTAAAGGGGGATCTCTCGAGATATCTTCCTGTAGTCCCAATTATAAATGTGCAAGGGGATCTCCCCGAATACTGATCCGTAGACCCAAAGTAAAAACACAACAATTTCAAGAAAGAATCCTACAATTCTATTCAAGTTCGAATCAGGAAAGACAGGGAATTTCTACTCTAGACATGCTACACAAAAATGCAGGTAAACAGTTAAAACAGGTAAGATAGTTAAGTCACATAAGCATGCTTTTCCTAAGCTAAACAGGAGGCTTCAAGTACAGGTATTGCTCAATTAAAAGAAAACACATATATTTACTTAATGAAAATAGAGTTTTTCAATAATTAGCACGTGTATGCACTCGTCACCTCATGTACACGACACTTATATAACAACAATACCAAAATCCTAAGGGGAGTTCCCCTACACAAGGTTAGACAAGCCACTTACCTCGAACCAAGCTCAATCAATACGAAATCACACTCTTGCCACGAGTATCCAACTCCGAGTGGCCCAAATCTAATCAAATCAATTTCATAATGTAAATATAACTACAAACAACGAGCTTAGCTATAAGAATCAAAGCCAAGGCAAGAAAATAGAAAAATGCCCCAAAATCCTCCCCGGGTCCACGTTTCGGAATCGGGTAAAAGTTATCAATTTAGGACACCCATTCACTCACGAGAACACTCGTTCAAAAATAACTCAATTCCGACAACTAAAACCTAATCAAAACCCAAAAACTTAGTTGGGGAACCTTTCCCCCAAATCCCCATTCTTCCACTCAAGTTCTTAGATTAAATGAGGAAAATAACAATAGATTAGCGTATTAGAACCAAATTAGAGGTATAATTCATTAACCAATCTTCCTCCTTCAAAATCTCTCCAGAAATCGCCCTCCACCGAGCTCCAATTCAATTTTTGAAGTTATGAATTTCAAACCCTCGATTTCTCTTTTTCTGCCCAGTGAAATCCGCATCTGCGAGGGGTTAACTGCACCTGCGGTCCCGCTTCTACAACCAATAATCCGCACCTGCGCCCTCCTTCACGCATATGCGGTTCCGCTTTTGCGGTCCTTGAGCCGCATCTGCGACCCACTGCCTTATGGCTCAGAGGCATCTGCGGTTGCCTAATCGCTTCTGCGGCACCTCACCTGCGGTCCAAACTTCGCAGGTGCGAAACCAATAGGTTCAACAAGATTAGAAATTTCCTAAGTCCAATCCAACTTCTTTTAAGCATCTGAAACTCACCCGAGGCCCCCGGGGCCTCAACCAAACATACCAACCAATCCTAAAATATCATACGGACTCAGTCCAATTCTCAAGTCACATCAAACAACGCTAAAACCACGAATCACCCTCCAATCCAAGACTAATGAACTTGAAATCTCAAGAATCCTACAACCGATGCTGAAACCCACCAAACCATGTCCGATTGACCTTAAATTTTGCACACAAGTCTCTTTCAATACTACGGAACTATTCCAACTTTCGGAATCAGATTCTGACCCCCATATCAAAATCTTACTATCGATCCGGAAACTTCAAAAATTTAACTTTCAACAATTCAAGCCTAAATAAACTACGGACCTCCAAAACACAATCCAAACACGCCCCTAAGCTTGAAATCACCCAACAGAGCTTACAAAATTTCATTCCGAGACCGTTTTTATACTGTTTCGACTACGGTCCAAAATCTAAAGCTTAAGCTCTCATTTAGGGACTAAGTGTCCCAAAACACTCCGAAACTCAAAACAAGTCTTCCTGGCAAATCATAATAGTAGAAATAAACACAGGGAAAGCAGTTTATAGGGGATTGAGGCATTAATTCTCAAAACGACCGACCGGATCGTTACATCGAACTACCAAGAGATCTTTTTCTTTTAGGAACAAAGTATTATGAATTTTACCTCTCTTGTAGTCATGCTCAAGCAAGAATTTTGATAATCTTTCATACCATGCTCTTGGAGCTTGCTTGGGCCCATAAAGGGCCTTGTCAAGTTTGTACACATGATCAGGATATTCCTTGCTTTCAGACCCCGGAGGTTGCTTGACAAACACTTCTTCTTTGAGATAGCCATTTAGGAAGGCACTCTTGACATCCATCTGATTGAGAGTGAATTCGATTTAAGCAACAAAGGTTATGAGGAGTCTTATTGCTTCCAACCTTGCAATTGATGTTTTAACTTCAATACTACACAAGAGGGGGGAGGGGGTGATTTGTGTGGTGTCCAATTTTTCACTTAAACTGATTATAGAAGGACCTGGTTCTTCTATGTGTTCCTTAACCTACTATTGCTGAAATAGTAAATGTGGAAAGTAAAGAACACAAGTATTTTACATGGAAAACACCTGGCTCAAAATGTGAAAAAACCACGACCTACTTCTCAGTAGGATTTTTCCAACTATCCACTAAATCAATGAGCCAAAAAGCTACATATACAAAACACCTTTGTAAACCTAGGAATAACTCTAATCCCGTTATGACAAACAACATCTAACTGTTGCGACAACTTCAAGTTAACTCTAACTTGAATACTCTGAGTACATATTACAATTGCCTCTAGATAAAGCTAAAAGGTATAATACGAAAACATATACTACAATTGAACTAGAATAAAAGACAGACACTTGGAACTAGCTCTTCTATCTGGTTTATACAGCTTCAGGTTTGCACACTTGAATCACACACGAACTGCTTGCAAAATGCTTTGCTATTTAGCTCTCAATTCACGTTTAACTTCTACGTTTGTGCATACCTGTGAATGAGAACATCCTGCAATATATAGAGTTAGTAGATGAAGAAATAACTAGAGTTCTAATGCTACTCTTTCTTTGTGGAAGAGTTCTAGTTGATCTCAACTTCTAACTCCTTTCTTATCTTGTATAGTGTTCGGAGTCCTTCTCCTTATCATGTATGCAACCTTTTCAATAAGGAGATATCAATTATACCAATTTAAGCTTATCTCCTTCACGTGCATCCCTCATGCTCGACTCTTCCCGTGTCTATAGGGATAGACCTGGTTCATGTCTGAGCTTCCTTTGTCAATCTTCAAATCAAACCTTCACTTGGGCGAACAAGAGAAGACAATTTTTCCCCGTTATACCACAATATTTATTACTCAATTCAAATCATTTTCTCAAATCCAATAAAATATGCATCAATTAATATGCGTATCATGGTAAATTATGCACTTCATTTATTATTTCTTAAGGGGCGTGAAAAGTCAAAACGTGCCAAGTAAAAGTGAACGGAGGGAGTATGTCAATAACTTTATTTGATTAGGGACAACTCTTCGTTTTCCTTTTAAAAAAAAAATAATATTCAATTTATTATTTGTAAACCTATTTAATTAGCACAAAGTTTAAGAAAGATTAAGGCACCGTTTGGCCAAAATAAATTTGGGATTTACTTTCAAAACTCATGTTTGGCCATAAATTTTGCCCACATTTTAGCAAAATCCCAAATCCCAAATCCCAAAATCACCACAATTGTTGATTTTGGGCCAAAATCCCAAAACTTGGAAATTATATACATATTTTTCCAAAATAAAGTTGGAAAATACGTTTTGAAAACGCATGTCCAAAAACATTTTAATCTTCAAACCAAACTTACCCAAATCAAATTTTTCAAAATAAATTTGAAACCTATGGTCAAACGCTAGCTAAAATATTTGAAAACTTATTATCTTAGCCATAACATTGTCATTAAAAGTAAAATATGAAGTTTAAGGTAAAATAGTTTCCAAAATTGTAAAAATAATCATTCTTTTTACGATAGATATGATCGTATAAACTGAAATGGAAATAGCATATCTTTGACTTTATATCCATTTACGACAAGGCTTTGGTGTTTAAATTTTGATGTAATAGTCTCAGGAACATATGTATAAGATAAGTCAACTGAATGGAGCTTTCATAGAATAACAGGTTGAAATCTATTTTTGCTTTTAACAAACATGAAGAATTAGAGTTGGTTTTGAAACATTAAAATCAAACTAACCAATTTCTATTTTCTAGGCTAGAGTTATAATTCGCTTTTTCTGAAAGGAAGAAAAACAGGATTCCTTTCGCTTATTGACTATTGATACCTTGAGGAAGAATAATCTTTTATTTCTTGTTTTTCATGTTCACTAGAAAATAAATATGTGTCATCATTTTTTCTTATAATTTTATAAAACGTCTATATTGTTTACAGTTTTAGCAATTCTCAAGAAGATACAGAAAAAAAATTAAAAGATTACAGTCAAGTCCAATCTTTTCCCAAAACAAATTCTTCCAATTTATAAATCCATGTAAATTTATTTTTCTAATAAAATCCAAATTGGCACATTCATTCTTTGAGAACGTAATATAAAACCAATTCGTTTAGTAATAATTTCCCAAAACAAAAATTCAAATGGGCTAAACTGTTAACAAAATCTAATCTCTTTATTTCTATTTACACGTTTTATTTTTTTAAATCCGTTTTAAAAATTACCTTTCTATATATTGTTTGGTTTTAATCCAACAATAACTTTTATATACTTTAATTTGTTTTTAATCAACTATTTTTATTTTAATCTTAATAGCACTCCCTTATAGAAATAATATGATATATTTAATTTTAAAAATAACAAAATCACTAGAATAACACAAGTGAGGTCAGAGAAATGTAATATATTTAAAATAATAAAAATTAAAAGTTAATATTATTATTTTATACTCATTTTTGATTTAAAACCACAAAATTTGATCTCCCATTACAGTACAATAAAATTATAAAATGAAAGGGGTAGTTTTTCTTTTTAAATATCTGCCATATATAAAAGCGACAGACAAAATTGTCCACGTGAAAATCAGTTCAATTCCACGAGCTTTTAGGTGCGCGTGCACATCACGTACCCACACCGTGTTTATTTTCTTGTCCCTCTTCTGCTCTTCTCCTTTCGCCGTTTCCAACTCAACTTCTCTCTCTTTGAGCTTCTTCTTCTTCATTTTCTTCTTTCTTCTTCAACAACGCCTCTTTAATCACAGCCGTTGATCATAATTACAGGTCTAGATGTGTGTATATATATACACATACACACACATTTAATCCTCTATTACACTAAACCTCTTTGAATAGCCTTGCCTCTTTTCTCTTACCAAGATTCAACTTTTTCTCTGCCAATCCCTTTTATTGGTATGTTCCCAAATTTCCCCCTTTTTATTTTCTTTTATATTTATTTTTTTCGGGGGGTTTTAATGTTCTTTCGATATGTGGATTTCTGAGGGTTCCATTCTTAATTTAAGGTTATATTTATTTGTTTGAGCGAAGAAACGATAGAAAGTTTTATAATCTAAGACCCCTTTTGGATTTTTAGATCAATTTTGAAAATTTCGTGTTAAAGTTTTGATTTTTTTTCTTCATATTAATTAATGATATTCCAGAGATTCCAATGGGGGTGGTCTGGTGGCTCTATTGGTGGTGACGGTGGGGTGATTTCTGTTAGGGCTAATTGATAATTAGGACAATACTTTACTTTTTAATTACTAATTTTATAGCTTAAAAAATAAGTTATTGTTAAAGCTCAGATGTTTACAAGATATAAATGAAGTTGATGAAGAGAGAACATTATGAGTTTGTATAGTATCATAAAGTTTGTTACAGTTCAGTGATTTTTGATAATGAAATTGTGGGATTGATTTCCATCTTTTGTTGTCGCGATATAAGTCATATTAGATTTATGTGAGCCAATATACTAATTGTTTTGTACATTGTTTTGTGAATTTGGTTTGTGTAATTTGCAAGGTTAAGATGGTTTTGATGATATATTGTAGTGAAGCTGGTTACTAGGCGCTTGTCTAGTCCGTGTGCTTCCTCTTCAGTCGACCATTCTTCAGTAAATGGGCTGCTTTCATTCTAAGGTGAAAAAGCAGTTACGTGGACACGAAGATCCTGTAGTCCTTGCGTCCCAAACAGCATGTAAGTTACTAATTTGATGCTTTAAGTGTGTACATAATATGTGATACATTTTGAACTTGTCTCGTGATTACGCTCTTGTAATGAACAAGCAGAAAATCGTGAAGGGGAGTGTCAAGTAATGATCTTGTAATTCATGCATTATTTTGGAGCGTCTGTAGTTAGCATCTTGTATTGGGCAAGGAGGTTACTGTAGCTTCTCCTGTCTTAAATAGGTGGGACCATAGCTTGAGGTTTATTCATGTGCAAGGTGAGATGAGTTTGTGAGATTGATGATGGGGAAATATATGAAGAAGAGGAGGCAACAGAAAAGCTATTTAGAAAGATGAAAAATTTGAATGAGATTTCATGCTAAAAAAATAAATGGAACATGGACTTCTCATGATCTGTCTAAAAGACTTCCTGCGTTGTACTAAGAAATAAAACCAAAAGGTAGTAGGCTTATTATCTTTCGGTGCTAGGTTTATCCTTAGGTTCGTTGGTTTTGCACTTACCATCTGCTTGATTTATTTTTTTTGGTTTTAATTGCCTAAAGTTGGAGAGCTAAAACATTAGACAGTTGTAGTTTCAGCTTCGTCTCTGATTTATTTAGTTATCACACGTGTGACTGAAAAACAGTTTTAGTACTTACTCTTATTTAAGAAAAAGGTTGTGGTGCTTATATTTTCCCCAAGCACTCCAATTGGGATTCCGTTCGAGTATCCAATATCTCCTAGTCATACATTCCTTATTTGTTCTGCCTTTCTCTTGTTTTTCTGCTTTTGCAGTTAGTGTTAGCGAAGTAGAAGCATTGTTTGAGCTGTTCAAGAGTATCAGTAGTTCGGTAATTGACGATGGGCTAATAAGCAAGGTAATTCTGCTAAACTGGTAAACGTTGCCTTGTTGGCTTTTAGTGTAAGGTTGTGATTCCTGGTGCATTCAGATGAGTTTTGCGAGTTATTACCTGCAGAACTAGGCATATGTTCTCTCTGTCTTTGATCATCAGCTAGGATTTGTTTTGTTGTTCTCTTTTTCTATCTCCCCTTTCATTTGTGGTTGATCGCTTAAAGGGGTAGGTTTTGGAGGATATTTCGGCTTGGTGACAAGTATTTGGAAAGGCATTTGTTATTTATGGGGTATTACAAAACACACATTTCTAGAAGGAAAAGTTTTGAGAAACTTCTCTTGACAATACCCTAAGGGGAATCTTGTTTTCTTTTATTGCCATTGTTCTCGAGGATAAGGTTAAAGTTATTTACTTCCTAGATATTTAGTTTTGTGTGGTCTCACATCCCATACTTAAGGTTCTTGAAAAGTTGTGTTTGCTGAAACTGTAGTGCAGTAGATAGTTGAAGCATCATACTCGGGCTCTGTTCCTGTCTTTCAGCAAATTCAGCATTACATATATCATGTAATCTATACTCTTTAGAGGCAATTTAATTGTATAATTAGTGACCATGTTGTTTTGTAATTACTTGTTTATTCTTTTTTTTTAATAAAAAAATAATATAATTTTCTTTTCTTAGTTATTGAGTTTCGTATGCTCTATAATGATATATACTTAAAGTTCCTGGGAAGTTGGGAAGTTGTACCTACAGTGGTGAGAGGTAGCAGGTATCAGATGGATTACACCATTGTTATTTAAAAAAGGAAGGGTCCTCCTTGGAGGTTAAAAAATATTTCCCCAAACTGCATGGTAGTAGTGACTGAAGCATCATTTATTTACATTGGTAGTATTTGGGCTAGTTTGCGCACACCTCGACTAATTGACTAGACATCCTGTCCCGCCCACAAGCACATGTTACTAAGGTAATTCTATCCACCAAGGTTATAGCAGATGGATGCGCACCCAGTATTGTAGGTGGGATTAGAACCTGGAACCTCCAAGCTTTTAATGCCCCTGATCAACCCTTGACCATCTCCTCAGAGACATGGTTGAAGCATCATATTCTAGTTTTGCTTGCTGATCTTTTAGCTTATTGCAAATTCAACGTTATGTAATCTAGTGCAGTTCTCTTTTGAACAATGTAACTACGTTACTACCGAAATTGTTTTATATGATTACTTTTAGTTGTTATTATTAAAATTCAGTTTTTCTTATGGCAAATTCATGTTTGACGTGCAGGAAGAATTTCAGTTAGCTTTATTCAAGAACAGAAAGAAAGAGAACCTTTTCGCAAATCGGGTACGATACTTTATTGGTTATTTGCTTCAGTTCTGTTTGATATAGTACTGGTTAATTGGCTCTTTATGGGACTTCAAGTATTATATATTAAAGTTTCTCGAGCAAACATGTATTCTGTATATAAGAATACCTACAGTGGTATCCCAAATTCTGGTGATTATGGGATGTGCAGAGTTGAAAACATGTTGAGCTAATGTTTATTTTTGCATGAACCGCTACGAAATTTTATTGAATTATGGGATATTAATTTCCCTTTGGAACTCTCTGCTCGTAGATTTTTGATCTCTTTGATGTGAAGCAAAAAGGGCTCATTGATTTTGGTGATTTTGTGAGGGGACTTCATGTCTTCCACCCCAATGCCCCACAAGAAGAGAAGATGAATTGTAAGTTATAGAGAAGATGGCGTAACATATAGTTCTTTGACTTGTTCAATTTACTGCATTATTAGCATAAAAATAGTCGCGTTGAAACTCAACTTTTCCCTACCTTGCAGTTTCATTTAAGCTTTATGATCTAGATTGCACAGGGTTCATTGAGAGGCAAGAGGTATGCTTTTCTTACATATTTTCTCTTTCTCCTATGTGGAAAAGCATCTATAAGCATCTCGTTATTGTTTGACTTGCTGAGACTTGGAGTTGGAGTTGTGTCTGTTATGTTGGCTAATTTCTTCGTGGGACTGAATGTAGTGCTGTCCTCTGACACGATTAGGATTTCATCTTACTCTGTCTGGGGAGAATAATGAGTGCTCCCCTAATTCTCCACAGATGATAGTTAAAACGCCAAAAATTCTTCTTTACCTTTTGCATTTTAAACAGTGGATAATCACTTTGAGGTACTTTATGACCATGCACAAAAGGTTGAATGTAGCTCACATGTTCTTTTTCTACCAGGAAATGAGTATGAAACTGTTAAGGAAGAAATATACTTTTTCTGCCTAACTCAACCCAAAAGTTAGCTCAGCTGAGGTTGCCCCGAGACCATATAAAGATACAACAACTCATACCCTCAAATAATGTTGAATTCTAACATCTTCTGCTAGCACAATTTTGAGCATGTGAGCATGCATAACCTAACATGGGATCCAATTTTGGGTAACATCATGGAAGAGTCGGGCTATTATACAATATTTAACTGTTTTCACTGTCATCTTCTTTTTTTCAAATGTTAGCCATGTGATCACCCTCATCTAAAATCTTTAGTAATTAAAAAGAGTACATTTTTATCTACTTAGTTATGTCTTCAATATTCTCTCACGTGGCCACGCGGCATCGTGGAACTTTTTTTGATAATGGATGACAATGAGATTTAACTCAAGAAGTTTGCCTGCTCTAGTATCATATTAAGAAAAATGGGCCTTGGATCTAACTCAACAAAAACAATTAGCTGAAGACCGTACAAAGAGAAGTTGGCTTAGATCTCCTTTCCTTTTTTTCAACAATTGTTCTGGAACTTTGAACTGCTACCTAAATACCTTGACAACTAATCCCATATATTTCAAGGGAACTCTTATGCTACTTTATTGTGCTTCCTTTCTTATCTGAAACAACTGTTCTCTAGATGTAGAATGTCATGGTCCATTTGCCAAATAGTTTTGCGAAGAGATGTTTAATTTCCAGCAAGTTTATGCTTGCTTATTTAGCGTGCTTACAAACGGGAAATAGTATGTTTTGAGGATCAATAAGTATTATCAAATAGGGGACAGTTCAAATTATCTAGGTTGAGTCCCTTTAGGTTTAGTGCAGATTATCTGGATTGGCCATGAAGTTGCACAGAACGCACTCAATTTCTCTGGCACCGCCCCTTTCTCTATTTTTAGTGTTTTCCTTTTACTCCTTCAAGTAGGCGTGCCTTCAAAAAACCACAGCAGATGGGGACAATTCCCTTGTACTGCTGATGTATCGTTATCAATGCAATACCAGGATTGTGATAATCTAGTAAGCTTTGTGCTATGCTTTTGGTATTCCTTTCTGTTTATTTGTATAGATCAGATTTTCATCGGAGGGGAGATCTGAAAATTTCATCCCAGTGAGGTTAACTTCCATTCTGCTACTTCATCCTTTTCGACACCATTAAAACCTTAGGAGCGATCAACAGTTGATTTTGATAGAATAAGTTGTTCAACATAAAATATGGAGTATGCCGAGGGTCTATCGGAAACAGCCTCTCTACCTCCTTGGGATAGAGGTAAGGTCTGCGTACACACTACCCTCCCCAGACCCCACTTGTGGGATTTTACTGGGTCGTTGTTGTTGTTGTTGTATAAAGAGACTACAATCTACACCCTCACCTTCCCCAGACCCCACTTGTGGGATTTTACTGTGTTGTTGTTGTTGTATAAAGAGACTACAATCTACACCCTCAATAAATGTGGGGCTTCAGTAGAAACAAAGGCGATGATAGTACAAACTTATACTGTCTGCACCAATATATGTATGCCTAATGTGGTGTCTTGTTCATTCTGGATTAAACAAGCGAAGTAGTGATGACCTATTGTGATGTTACCTACTGTGATGTTTTCTTTTTTGGTAATTAAACATTTCACTAATCACAAAGTAAGGAGTGATAAAACATAGCTAAGCAAACACTGCTTGCTGCTCTCAGTGCAAAAGCAGAAACTGTAAGGCGTCATTTGGTAGGAGGTATAAGAATAGTGCTGAATATGGTATATTAGTAATGCTGGGATTAGTTATGCTGGCATTAGTTATATTGAGATTATTTCTTATCCACAATTTGGTTTGGTGTATTAAAGCATTGCGTAATTTCTAAAAAAAATTGATTATTTACAAAAAAAACCTCCACATCTTAACTTTGTACATTATTTTTACTGTAACAATTTTATTACCCTCGACATTCTTTACTCTCTCTAAAGCCAACTTTTTTAATAGGGGGAAAAATTAGAAGAGAAAACTAATTGAAATATTAAAGTTAAAAGAGAAGAAAAATTTGATTGCTATGACATATAATACAAAATACCAATTATTAAAAAAAAAGATTTTTAACAATAAAGAAAACTTCAGTTTATACTTTGAACGAATTCAAAATCAAATTTAGTATTAAATATGATATTATTTTGATTATAGTAGAATTCTAAAGGGGAAAATTAATTAAAATATCACAAAATAAAAATATACAAAATATAGGGAAAAGTATTTGGAATAGGTTTTGAGGGATTTGAGGGGCACTTATGTCTTTAACCATGTTTATGCAAGTATTAAAAAATCCTTGCATTGCTAATACCATGGTTTGCTATGCATTAGTTATACATAGGATAATACCTTATAGTAATGCAAACGACCCCTAAGACCAGTGGCGGATGCAGGATCTCCACGAAGGGGGTTCAAAAAAAAAATATTTGTAGTTAGTGGGAATTGAACCCATGACCTTATGTAGATTTTGAACCCCCTTGACCACTAAACTACTCTTTTGGATTGTGTTAAGGGGGTTCAAAACTTAATATATAGAGGTAAAAAACAGATTTTGCCTTATATATACAGTGTAATTTTTCGGCGAAGGGGGTTCGGGGGTTTTGCGCCCCCCTAAATCCGCCCCTGCCTAAGACTATCCAACTCTTCTAGGTAATAAGAAGCACACCTCCTAGGCAAGTTTTCTTCCCAATCCTCTAGTCCTCTTCTTAACTCACATAATCTCTGATACTCAGAAAGAAAAGAAAACTCGTAATCTTCTACTGCGATGTTTTCAGCAGTTCTCCCTGTTTTTTCTAACTGTTTACTCTTGCATTATGCTCGCTTATTTTTATTATACCCTCTTGGGTCAGAAACGTGAAGAGCATTGTAGTTTGAACACATGTTCACTTTAGAAAGTTGCATAGTTCTTCTTCTCTTTTTTTCTCTCCCTCATTCTATTGGCTTTTACTAACTGTTTACTGTTGCAATAGGCTCTCCTATTATTTATTTTACTCCTTTTTGGGTCAGGAAAGGTGAGAAGAGCATTTTAGTTTGAAGACATGTTTGCTTTTGTGTAGTGTCCCTCTGCGTAGGGCAACATGAATTTTTGTTTCTTGGCATAGGAGACCATTCAGTACTTTCTCTTCAGTGTTGGTCTATTTCTCAGTTGCTTTCTGCCTTATTTTAAGCTATAATAGCTCAAACAAGAAGCACTTATCAAAAAAGTGTAAAAGAAGCTTTTGTACAAGACTTCACTGAGGCATTTCCAACCATTAAATTGTTGTCTTTATTGAGTGGCTTTGGTTCGCATTATATACAACCAGTAACTTTCCCCACTTTTCTCGAAGTCCTTTGCAGATTTTTGGGACATGGAAGTAGTAGGTTTTTGGTCTATTTACTTGTGCCTTCTAAGTTTGATGAAGGGTTATGCCAAGATTACTCGATGTTATAATTAAAAATTTGTTTCCATATATGTTTGTGGGATTACACTGGGTTGTTGTTGTTGTTTCCATATATGTTTGCAGGTTTCTTAATTATCTGCAATTTTTGGCAGGTTAAGCAAATGTTGATTGCACTTTTATGTGAGTCTGAGATGAAGTTGACTGATGAGACTATAGAGAGTATACTCGATAAGGTAATTTACTAAATGACTAAATAAACTTCCACAGTTCCACCGTTCTAAACATAGCCATAGAAACCTCTATCCTTCCGTCTAAGAAGAGGTCCCGAGGTTAAGAGACCAATGCATTTTGTGTCACTGAGAGATTGGTAGCTTCAAGATTAAAATAAGGGCAGTTTTCATTCACAGGACTAGTTTCTTGTTTTTATCGATCTCATGGAATTCTGAATAACCATAGATTCTTGCCTCTATATGTAGACTTTTGTTGAGGCAGACACAAATCAGGACGGAAAGATTGACAAATCTGAATGGCAGATTTTCGTTGGCCGAAATCCTTCATTGCTAAAGATAATGACACTTCCCTATCTAAGGTACCACCATAGTTTCTCAACTAATATATCAGGAGTACATTGGCTGATGTTGTCTTCTGATGAGACTTATGTTCTGTTATGCAGGGATATTACAACTACTTTTCCTAGTTTTGTGTTCCATTCCGAAGTTGATGAAGTTGCTACATAATTAGGAAATGTAGTTCAGATTATTCTTTTCTTTTCCCTTTTCTCTTAGTATTAGATGCACGAAATGTTGTTCGAGTATAGGAAATTTGAGGCCGATAATAGTACCAAGAGTATCACATTGGGCGGGGAGGATGCTAGCCTCCCTCCGCAAAGTGACTTTATCATTGCCAAGTATGCCAATTGATAATGTGCAGGATAGTGAAGTCACCATTTGGTCTAGTTATCGTGCACTTTTTATCAATCCTCTTGCAAGATGATTGTAATTCATATGTTTTAGGTTGTCTTTTTTTGGACACCTGATAAATTGGAACGATACAGAGAAGATTATGGTTCTTGCGCAAGGATGGCACAAACAGTCAAGAAATGGTCAAATTTTTGTTGCCACTGCATATCAGAGATTTTGTACAGATAAATTCTCGCAATTATGTTTGAACTAGAAAAACTCATCAAAGTGGGGTTGGGTAAGCTCCAGTATTTTCCTATAGGGTATTAGCTTGTTAACACGTGTCCTGTTTACTGGAGCCAATCCCAACCCTCTGTTGTTCACATCTGACTAATAATAGCATTACATGTTGTTTTTCCTTTTATCACGGTAAAAACTTACCTGCAACTATTGTTAAGTTTTCATCGGGTTTAAATTCTCCCATGTTACTTTGGGCAGATAGAGACATTGTTTTCGATAGACCCTTGACTCAAGTCAAGCATAATTACAGCAGTAAGGAAAAGAAATATAGTAGTGAAAAAAGTCGAAAAGAAGCAATAACAACAACGAGGTATTAACAACAAGCATAATCAATATCAGGTAGTAGTAGAACTCTAAGAACAAAACTAGACTAATACCAAAATTAATGGCAAAGGAATAACCGGTTACCATTATGTTATCATCCTAAGTTGCAGCTTTTCTTTTTGCAGTCCCTCCCTAATTAATCTGCCTCTAGTAAGTTAGTGTCATAAAATAAAAACTTTAAAGTAAATAAATCGAAGAAAAGTATAGAGAAAGATTGATATATTATTCAACTTCAAACTGATGTTCATAATGAACTGAAATTTCCTCTATTTATAGAAGAAAGGAAGCAGCTGCGAGACTTTTCATAAGTTGCTTGTAAGCTGTCTGTATGAGTTGCTCGCAACCTGCCTGTTTAATAAGAAGTTGCTGTAAGTTTTTTATTGAGTTGCTTGCAACCTGCCTCATCAGCTACTTGTAGATAAACTTCAATGGAGTATCAAATGGATAATCTTCCTGCAGCGGATTAATAAATGAACATCCACAATAATATTTTCATAACAATCTCCCTTGGATGTTCATTATTAAATGCCTCGTTAAAACCTTACTAGGAAAAATCCCGTGGGAAAAAATCTAGTCAAGGAAAAAGAGTACACTAATAGAGTATATTGCAAGCTGCCTCATTAAAAACCTTATCAGGAAAACCTAATGGGAAAAAACCTGGGCAAGAAAAAAAAGAGTACAGTACATACTTTACTCCCCCTGATAAAGACGTTATTTCAAATACCTAAGGCTTCGCATTCCAACCTTGTATAACATATTCTTGAAGGTTGCAGTTGGTAAAGACTTGGTGAACAAATCTGCCTGATTTTTAGTTGAATGGATTTGTTGCACATCAATCTCACCATTTTTATGAAGATTATGTGTGTAGAATAATTTTGGTGAAATGTGCTTAGTTCTATCTCCTTTTATAAATCCTCCTTCATACATACAACATTGTCTTCATACAAAATTGTGGGTCTTCTATGACATTTCAAACCATAATTTTCTTGAATGAAATGAATTCCTGATCTCAACCATACACATTCCTTACTTGCTCCACATATAAACACGTAACCGGTTTGGAATCTAGCTTTATAGGGATCAAATATATAACCTGCATCTCCATAACCAACAAGATTTGTACTACCTTTGTTTGCCTAAAGCAAACTCATATCAAGAGTTTCCTTTAAATATCGTAATATATGCTTAATCCAATTCCAATGTCTCCGTGTAGGAGAAGAGATATATTTTGCTAGTAAATAAACATAAAATGCTATGTCACGCCTTATAGTATTAGCAAAATACATAAGTGCACCAATTATACTGAGATATGGTATTTCAGGACCAAGGATTTCCTCATCCTCTATTGGAGGTTGGAACGGATCCTTATTCACTTCAAGTGATCAAACAACCATTGGTGTACTCAATGGGTGCGCTTTGTCCATGTAAAAGTATTTTTAAGACCATTTCTGTATAGGCAGATTGATGGATAAAGATTTTGTCTGCTAAATGCTCAATTTGCATACCAAGACAAAGTTTTGTCTTTCCAAGATTTTTCATCTCAAATTATTTCTTAAGATATTCAATTGCCTTTTGGAGCTCTTCTGGAGTTCCAACAAGATTGATGTCATTAACATAAACAACAAGCATAACAAATTCTAATGACATTTTCATTATAAAAATACATGGACAAATAACATCACTTATGTAACCTTCTTTCAGCAAATATTCACTGAGGCGGTATACCAGATGCGCCCAGATTGCTTTAAATCGTACAAAATCTTTGTAATTTGATCGAATACATTTCTCAAGACTTTGAATTATAGTCTTCAAGCATTTTAAATTCTTTAGGGATATTCATATAGATTTAATCAAGTGAGTCATATAGGTTATGACTTGCATTTAAATGGCATGACATCTTCAGGTGTCTGGACTACAGATCCGATCCTCACAATCTTTTATAAATATTGTGCACTATATTGTATCAAATATATCGTCAACGATTATTTTGTATCAGTTCCTAAACGATATAACTTATTGAGATCTCATCACGTTCTTTATTTTCAGTTACCTGAACTTCTTCTGGAGTTTCATGAAATGTTATGTCGTGGGTTCTTCTAGAGCTCATTTCCTCCTCATTATGATCATTTTGATCGTTTGCTCCTATCATTTCAAGGATTGTTACCTATGGAACCGATCAGTTTACTACGCTTCATGCTTGCAGTAAACTTTATCCTTTAAGAACTTTAATTTTAATAGGAGCATTTGCAGCTGAAATATGATATTTAATTTTGGATCAACAAATGCTTCTGGCATTTAACTTGAATTATCTTCTGAATGAGGATCATATTAATGATAATTTATTTCATATAGCATATTCTTCAGCTGCTTATTCCATCCCCAAATGTTAAAAAACTAACATATATCCTCAATCTTCTTTGAAAACTCTATCTTCGTGCATTGTGGTAGAGGAATTAATCATATACCACACATCAAAAGTTATTAGATAGTAAAAATATTTGGTTTCTGATTCTAAATCAATTATGAGGAAAGACTTATTATATATTGTTGGCCTGATGCATACAAGTGCTGATGTATGCAATTTAGAAAATCTTAAACATGAAGCTTTGTTATCATAAGAAATAGTTTAGCCGTTAATAAGAGGTATTAAATGCTAAACCATCTTGGATATAAACTAGCGTTATCAAGATGAACTATCTTGATTTCATAATCTGAAAATTATGCTATTAATTGAGAAAAGCAATTTCAAATGCCAAACTGCAGGTTGACAATAATCGCACATGTAACCATCTCATATATGCATCTATAAGTGATTCATATGATAGGTGAGCGGGTCCATATTCACCTTTTATATATTTCACGATTAGGGGTTTTAGTCCCAATTTTAGCTTGTACAATCAATTTATTTTGAGAACAAGGAATACAAGAGAATTTTTGAAGAATCTTCTAGTTCTTCAGTATATGCTTATCTGTACTCTCAAATAGCTCATTTAAAAATAAAAAATAAAAATTTCAAGTTTATCATGACATGTGCCATCTCTTAGTAAACTTCTGGTTTACTATCGCATAAACTTTTGCACTAGTAAACTTCTGATTTACTGTGTCTACTTTTGTATCGACAAATTTCTAATTTACTATAGCTACTTTTACCTCGGTAAAACTTCTGATTTACTGTGACTGCTTTTGCATGACTAAGCTTCTGATTTACTATGATATATGAGAAGAATAAAGAGGGTAACTTCTCACACACATATTATTTTACCCCTTATGATTATGGAAACATGAAGATTTTCATTATTCCAATCATTTGTAATTTCAATATGATAGCCATCTGTATTAGTAAACTTTGTGTTTACTATAATATATATTTTGACCATAATCATATTATATGAATGACATATTTGTATATAAGCTCTTCGAGAGTCTTCATTTATTATCCACAATCTAATATTATTCGGACACTATTGGTGTCATGCGTCTTCTAGACAAACAATTAGCTCTTCAGGAGTTTTTAATACATTTTGTACTATCAAATATTGTTCAGAAACTTCTGGTATCATGAGAGAATTATAATCAAAGGAAAAATATAAAGATAATTTTAAATTTATAAATAACAACAAAGTAAGAATTTTAATATTTCCATCACTAACTTTGTGACAAGTATCTCCTTCAAGGAGAAATACCATTAACATCTGAATATTTTGTATCAATGTTACAACCACATAGTCATTGCATCCTTTAAGGAAAGATACACGAGTTGTTATTTCCTTCAGGAAACTAAATAACTAACCATAATATATTAATGTGGTTGTAGTAGAAAGCATTCTTGTAGAATGCTTTTTCCTTAGAATAATTCTTAATAAAATTATCCAAGATGTTTTACGTACAACGGGTACGCGAGACAATGATCTTTATGCTACAAAAATAATATTTATACTGTTTTATAATATTTTTCTACTTCAGAAGGAAATTTCAAAGATTTACTACTTCAGGGGCAAATTTGAAGTATGGAAGATTAAGGATATGTTCTCTTAATCGTATTACCTATTCTTGACGTGAGTTGTGATATCTTCACAACCAAGAGCGTGTTCATATTTCAAGCTTTATTAATATTGCCCCATTCATTTCAGGAAATAGATTAATATTTATAAAAAATTCTCATCCTTCAAGGAATAGAATATAATTATCTCAACATGCATTAACCAACTTACATTGTAATGCTTCGAACCTCTTTTTTTTTTATTTGCTACTTCGGGAGAAAAACGAGACATGTATGTAATATGGAGAATTTTTCTCTAACTTATCTTCAATTGTAACCATAACAAACCTAAATTATCACTTATGGTCGTCATAAGTATATACCATGTCTGGTGGTTATATGATCATGCTCAACTGTGTCTATTAAAAGACTAAACGGGCGTTGCAAATATAATTCGGGGTATTATGCCCCGAGTCGAATCCCATAGGGAATTAACGTATCAAGAGAAGCCTTTAAAGTACTAAATTCTTATGAGTCGACCTTCTCAAACTTTGTAAATAACAAGTAGTGTTATGGTCACTACTCCAACTAATAGAATCGATAAAATGAAGATTAACTACTACACAGTTGTAGACAATTGGAATAAAGGTCTAAGGTAATGGTTTCCCCCGTTGTTGAATTCCTTAGTCGTATGTTTCTTATAGTTATGAATTAGTTGTCTCTATCGATCATGAACTCTCCAGCTATCATAACTCTCTCTCAAGTAATTATGATAATTTACTAGACGCACTCTCTCAAGCTACACTAGCTAGATTCGCATTACAGTTCACTTAGATCGCACCCGAGGTATCGTTATCTCTACTCCAACCTCTAAACCCTCGGTTATGACTCTCGCCTATACTCTAGGAGTGATGTTGTTCAAACAATTACCTAAATATGCACTCTCTCTCAAGAAGATACATAATAAATAGGAACGGCTAATTGAGGATCCTTTCAACTAACCAAAATCAAAACGTAGTTGAACAAATAGAGATTAACAACCAATTCAAACTATATTAATATAACAACAAGTTCATCCACAACGGGTTCACCCAAAACCTTAGATTAAAAGAGTTAGCTACTCATAACAATGATGTTCATCACAATAATTAAATTCAGTACAAATGATAAAAACAAAAGGAAGAAGAGAAGAACTTGATGTAGAATACTCCTCCTTGCCTCTTGCCTTTCCTTTTCTTGCTCTCAACTATCAAAAGCTGCACACACACCCCTTGGGCGAGCTTGACCTTCTATAGGTTAAGTGAATTTGCCCCCTAGACTTCCAAATTTATCCCCAGGAATTATTTTTCGGAACTGGGCTAGCGCGGCCGCGCTAGTAGCCATACCATTCTGCCTCGACCATCTGGGCTAGCGCGGTCGCGCTAATGGCCGCGCTAGTCCAGGACTTCATTTGGTCGATTCTCTTTCTCGTCGTCTCGCTTACTCAGCTCCTAGGGGTCTTTCTTGCTTCAATGCAGCTCCAATCACATCTTTAAGGCCTTATATAAGCTCCTCATTCCTGCAACACAATTTAGAGCTCATCTTTCATCATTTGATTATATTAGAGCATTGAAACATAATCAAGTTGGGGCAAAACAATCGTCAAATGACATAAATCTAGCCCAATATCAACACCCCACACTTAAATCTTTGCTAGTCCTCTAGCAATCCACCACCTTTTATGAAGGTTCCTTCACTAAGCATTCTTCCCTAATGCATCACACCACGAACGGATCACATGAGTTACACCTAGTAGTGAACAATCTTAGCCTCAAAAGTTGAGTCTCACGTGCCGTGCAATATTCATACTTTCTCAAGCTACTCTACACAGAAGTCAAGACGTGCCTTTCCTCCATGAATCATATGCCCTTACCTTCACACAAAGAGAGTAGTTCCACATATAATGATATTTAGAACAATTAGGAACTTAGATAGATAAACTTCACTCACTCTCAAAAAGTACATTCACATGTCATAAAGATGCACCATAAGCTTGCCCGTAGTGTACTACTCTACTAATTGAGCCACTCAGTCTAAGATCAATAGGACTTCACTTGGTTGTAATGTAGGCTAAGGGACGGGTAAGATATATTTGGTGTAGTGACTAACCTCCCTAAGCACTTTTTAATACAATTACATTAACATTCAAAACCATACTTCTGTCAACCAAACATTTCACCACCGTTCTTTTATTTACCACAACCCCATCCATTAGGTGCAATTATAGCAAACCACCACTTCTCAACCACTATATTATTTTCTTTTTTTATGGTGGTGCTTCATTTCTTATGCGACAAAATTCTACACCTTTTTCGATTTCCGTGGTTCCACTCAAAAACCAAACCCCACCCCACACCTTTGCCTTTGCATAATTCTCAATACCATTCAAGTGCTTATGTGAGGAAAGAGGGTTTAACTAGAAGGCTATTCAAACAATTGGGTAAGGTTTGCAATGTGGTTGCCAAGGAAATAGGCTTATAGGCTCAACGGGGTTAACTAAGATGTATTGCAGTTAGGTGGGTTTACTTTATAAGTCTGGCTCAACAAGGAATTGCCTATATCGCTTCTAAGACTGAATGAAGCTACTATTTCGCTTTGCAAACACACAGGGCAAGTTCTAGGCATCAAATGTGAATCATGGAATACAGTAAAACTCACACATATGACACATGACTCATTCAAGATTGGCTTATCAAGACACTCTCTTCTGAGTATTCAAGTCAGTCATGAATATACAATTTAAGGCACTTTAGCAAGAATCGACTACTGAGAATAAGCGTTACACTCTAGTGTCTATTGTGTTCAGGTGTAATAACGCTAGAGGCTTTTCTTTTCGAATTCAGCTCGTTAGCCCATTAATCCTAATTTAAAAACTAAAAAGAAAACAAAATGAATACAAAACTACCTATACCCGGTTCAAGTTAAACCCTTGGAAAAGAACTGTGGCCCAAAGAAAAACCAAGGGGGAGTTACTACACTACCTAAAAAAAAAGAAAATAATAATAAAAAAATCTTTTTGTAATTTTAAATTGTTTTTTTATATACTAACTTCCCTCAAGAAAATTATCTAAAGGATCCGTCATCAGGAAGAGTCTTCATTTTCAATTTTTTTATTTTTTTATTTTTATGCTCGACTTAGTCCAAGCTACTTACCTATTTTAAACTAATCAACTCCTACTTAATCATCAAAGCAATCAAAGCTAACGCACTAAAAGAATCAAAACAAAACAAAACCATCCAAAATCAACTAGTCAAAGGTTACAGTTACATATATACAATGAAGTATCCCCACCCCACACTTATAATGAAGACATGTTCCCATGACTTTAAAAATTAAAGAGTAGTAAGGTACTTCCCTGATGGCTCACTCCTGGTCGGAGACGGTGTCTGGGTTCATGTTGCACGCGCGACCCAGAGCTCTCAACCAGCCCAAGAACTTCTTTTCAGACTTCACCTGTCTGTCAGCCACGGCCTCAACACGGGTACCTAAATCTGTGACTGAAGTACGTAACCCAGCCATCTCTTGTTCCAAATTGGTCATGTGGGTGCTCCTGCGTGGCTGTGAAGATGTGGATGCCTTAGATGGCACTGCAGCTGCTACAGGGTGCTTCGGGGACTGGGGTTCGTTCCTCACATTCTCCTCTTCTTCATCCCCATCGTCTGAGTCGTCAGAGCTACCACTACTCTCTTCCTCTACTGCTGCTGGCTCCTTTCTCGTGGTTACTTTGTCTGCTCGGAACTTGCGGTCCTTTTTCACGAGCCCATCCGCAGCTAGATTTTCGGGCACTCGAGCATACCTGCAAAGTTGAGTTATTAAAGAAGGGAAGAAGAATCCATACTTTTTATTCGGCTGCAGATGAACATCTCGTGAATTGTTTTAGGGCGTGTGTTTTGGTGTGTGGGGGGTTTGTTAGATGTGGGTTATTAGATGGGGGGGGGGGGAATTTGGACTGAAGAAAGAAAAAAACAATTGAATGATACAAAAGAAAATAAGAACAAGTGTAAATTTACGTTTTAAAAAAACGTCCCTGAGTAGCGCGTTCAGATGCGCGATCGCTCTAGTCTAGCGCGTCCAAGGTAAAGAGTTTTGCCAATTTAGCGTGTTCACTAGCGCAGCCATTAGCGCGATCACGCTAGTAGCACGGCCAGTAGCGCGGTCCAGGCAGAAAGTTTTGGAAATTTAGCGCAGCCAGTAGCGCGATCGCACTAGTAGCGCGACCGCGCTAGGATGCTTCAATTTGTTTTTACACTTTTCACCTAATTTTTCCATTTTTCGATTGCCTTATCACCCGCCCATTGTCACCTGCATTGGTTAGCATTTTCAAAAACTCACAATTAACCACTACTACTACCGTCGAGTTTCCTCCCGACCAGCGCCTTAGTTAACGTCGTGACACGACGTAGATCAATTGCATTTATGGCTCGCTCGACCTTTGTGGTTCAACGAGAAGTACGGCGGACAGCTCTTTCGGTTCATCCATCCCAACATACAGTTTGAGTCGTTGTCCATTAACCTTGAAGGTGTTAGTGCTATCTTCACTGGTTATCTCCATAACCCCTGACGGGAACACTTCGGTCACCCTGAATGGCCCAGACCATCGGGACTTAAGCTTACCAGGAAACAATCTCAACATCGAATTGTACAACAATACCTTGCCTCCGGGTTTGAAATTTCTATCCACAATGTGTTTGTCATGTAGCCTCTTCATTCTTTCCTTGTAAAGTCTCGTGCTTTCAAAGGCGTGATATCTGAATTCCTCCAACTCATACAACTTTGTCAGTCGATTTTCTCCAGCCTCATCAGGGTTCATGTTCAATTGCTTTAGTGCCCACCAAGCTCGATGTTCTATCTCCACAGGCAAGTGATAGGCCTTCCCAAATACCAACTTGTACGGTGACATACTAATAGGTGTTTTAAATGTAGTCCTATAGGCCCGGAGCGCATCATCAAGCTTTTTCGCCCAATCAGTTCTTGTGGCGTTTACAGTTTTAGTGAGCACACTCTTGATCTCACGGTTTGAGACCTCTACCTGTCCGCTTGTTTGAGGGTGATACGGGGTTGCCACCTCATGGTGCACGTCATATTTGGCTAGTAACTTCTCAAAGACACGGTTGCAAAAGTGCGTGCCTCCGTCACTAATGATGGCTCTCGAAATCCCGAATTGGGTGAATATATTCTTCTTCAAGAACCCCACCACCACCCTCGAATCATTGGTGGGGAATGATGCAGCTTCCACCCATTTGGATACATAATCTACTGCAACAAGTATGTACTTATTGCCGTAAGAACTGACGAAGGGACCCATGAAATCAATTCCCCAAACATCGAACACCTCAACTTGCTGAATTGGATTCATGGGCATCTCATGTCTACGGGATATGTTTCCCGTTCTTTGGCATTTGTTGCAGACCTTTAACCATTGGTGAGCATCTTTAAAGATTGTTGGCCAGTATAACCCGGCCTCTAACACCTTCGCTGCTGTCTGAACTCCTCCAAAATGTCCTCCATAAGGTAACGCATGACAAGCCTGCAAAATAGAACATTGTTCTATCTCGGGGACGCATCTCCGGATCATGTTGTCAATACAAATTTTAAACAAATGCGGTTCATCCCAGTAGTAGTTTCGGCAGTCATGATAAAATCATTTCTTTTGAACATAGGAGAGTTCATATGGTTCAATGCCACAGGCCAAATGGTTTGTAATATCAGCATACCATGGCACATCGTCCACACTTGTGGCTAGCAGCTGCTCTTCTGGAAAGGTTTCCAGAATATCCTCAGACTCAATTGTATTTTCAGCACCTTCAAGGCGTGACAAATGATCAGCGACTTAGTTCTCCGTGCCCTTACAGTCACGAATCTCCAAGTCAAACTCTTGCAGAAGTAGCACCCAACGAATTAGGTGCGGCTTGGACTCTTTTTATCAACTAAATACCGAATGGCTACGTGATCTGTATACACGATCACCTTCGACCCGATCAAGTAAGACCTGAACTTATCAAAGGCAAACACGACAACAAACATTTCTTTTTTAGTTACCGTGTAATTAAGCTGAGCACCATTCAACATCCTACTTGCGTAGTAAATAGGGTGCATTACCTTATTGTTGCGATGTCCCAACACGGCTCCCACATCGTAGTCACTAGCATCACACATGAGTTCAAACGGTTGCTCCCAGTTGGGAGCAATTATAATTGGTGTTGTGACTAGCCACTTCTTTAGTTCCTCAAAAGCCACCCTGCAATCATCAGAAAACACAAATGGGTTATCCTTTTCGAGCAACTTACAGAGGGGATTGGCGATCTTGGAAAAATCCTTGATGAATTGCCGGTAGAAGCCTGTGTGTCCCAGGAAGCTACGAATAGCCTTGACTGATGTGGGAGGTGGAAGTTTTTCTATCACGTCGACTTTGACTCTGTCCACCTCAATCCCTTTACTCGACACTAAGTTCCCCAAGACGATTCCTTCTTGTACCATGAAGTGGCACTTCTCCCAATTCAACACTAGATTCGTCTCGATGCACCTCTTCAGTACACGGTTTAAATTTGCTAGGCATTCATCGAACGAATTTCCTACCACTAAAAAATCATCCATGAAGACCTCCATAATGTCTTCCACCATGTCTGTAAAAATGGCCATCATGCACCGTTGGAATGTTGCAGGTGCATTACAAAGACCAAATGGCATTCTCCTGAAGGCAAACACTCCGTAAGGGCAAGTAAATGAAGTCTTTTCCCTATCCTCTGGAGCAGTAGAAATCTGGTTGTACCCCGAGTATCCATCCAAAAAATAGAAGTGTGACCTCCTTACCAATCTATCTAACATCTCATCAATGAAAGGAAGTGGGAAGTGGTCCTTCCGGGTGGCTAGATTTAGCTTTCTATAATCCATGCAAATTCTCCAGCCTGTGACGGTTCTTGTAGAGATCAATTCGTTGTTATCATTCTTAAATACTGTCATGTCACCCTTTTTAGGTACACATTGAACTGGGCTAACCCAACTACTATCAGAAATTGGGAAAATGATTCCCGCATCTAACCACTTGATCACTTCTTTCTTCACCACCTCCTTTATATTGGGGTTCAGCCTTCTTTGGTGTTCCTTGGAAGGTTTGTGTCCCTATTCCAGTAAAATTTTGTGCATACAGTATGCAGGGCTGATTCCCTTTATGTCTGCCATGGTCCACCCAATGGCAGTCTTGCATTCCTTAAGTACCTGCAAGAGTTGTTGAGCCTGCACATCTAACAAACTAGATGAGATAATAACAGGTAATGCGGAGTCAGGTCCAAGAAACTCATACCTGAGATGGGCTGACAATGGCTTTAACTCCAGCTTTGGTGGTTCTTCGATTGATGGCTTGGCTGGAGGAGTTTCTCCGTTTTCCAGGTGCAAGGGCTCAAATTCAAGAGTTTTATCCCAGAACCCTCTACCCTCTATTGCCATCACCCATCCAGCCAGTTCTTCGCCCTTTACCTCATCTAAATTCATTAAACACGCAGCGATGGAGTCTTCAATAGTCAGCAGTTCATCACCGGTCTCTACGATTACATCCACGGCATCAATAAGAGAGCAATTGGCGAATTCATTTGGTCGCCTCATAGATTTCTGCACGTTGAATGTTATCTCTTCATCGTTCAACCTCATCTTTAACTCCCCAATTTCATAATCAATTAAAGCTCTACCCGTGGCCAGGAATAGTCTTCCTAAAATTATGGGAATCTCTTCATCCACTTTACAGTCTAAGATTACAAAATCTGCAGGGAAGACAAATTTCCCTACCTGAATCAACACATCATCCAGAATACCAGAGGGTCGCTTTACCGTCCTGTCAGTCAGCTGAAACAACATAGAGGTGGGTCTAGCTCTTCCAATAACCAACCTCTTATAAATTGTCAGGGGCATAAGATTAATGCTGGCCCCTAGATCACACAGTGCTTTAGCAAAGGCAAAATCACCAATAGTGCATGGGATTGTAAAGCTCCTTGTGTCAGACAGCTTTTTCGCAATTGGTCTGGTCACTACTGCACTACAGGTCTGAGTAAGAGTAACTGTGGCCAAGCCTTGGAAATCAAATTTTCGGGACATTAAGTCCTTCATCATTTTTGCATACCCAGGCATCTCTTTCAAAGCATCAATCAAGGGAATATTTACCTGGATTTGTTTTAGCATCTCCAAAAACTTCTTGTATTGCTCCTCTTTTTGGTACTTAGCTAGCCTCTGAGGAAAGGGTGCAGGAGGTCTCTTCTTTCCAATCATTTGACTTCGATATTTATCAGCTGCCACATCAACCACTAGTTCCTGTGCTATCTCAGCTTCTTTCTCGATCTCCATTTGAATGCTACTTTCTTCCTGGGCAGGCTGGACTGTCACCTCTGTCAGTTTTGTTGATTCATCCAACTCAATGGGCACTGATATGAGTGTCTCATCCTCCCTGGCTTCTCGAGCCCTTTCTTGCTCGACATCCAAATCTCTGCCACTCCGTAGGCTTATCGACATCATCTGCTTTGGGACTTGATCTTTTAGATTTACCTGGGTATCTGCAGGTAGTGTTCCATGAGAGCGATTGTTCAGAAACATCAAAATTTGGCCCATCTGCATTTCAATATTTTTGATCGTTGAATCATGTGCATCTACTCTCTCGCTAATCTTTGCATTAGACCCAATAACCTGTTGCATCATTGCTTCCAGTCTAGCAAACCCATCTTTCTGCCTTCCACTATACTGCTGCTAAGAAGGGTGATACCCCTATTGTTGATTCTGATTACTATATCCCTGTGGCCTTGGGTAAGGTGCTATATTATTGGGGGGTCTCATACCTCCCATATTCCCACTGTTGAACTGTGATTGCGATGGCTTGTACTGTTGATTCTGTTGGCCCCAACTCTGACTACCCTCTCTCTGGCCCCCATAATTAGTCACATAGTTCATATCTTTAGGGTAATGCTGATGATCGTGTTCTGCTTTCCATTGGTTACCAATTGGATGACTAATGCAAGATGTGCACAAGCCCCCATTAGTAGTATCTACAATATGTACATGCTGCTTTTGCCCTGACTCTTCCACCTTTTTGGTGAGTATGCTCATCTGTGTCAATAAGGTGGCCATATTTTCAGCCATTGAATTGGATGGATCTAAAGGCACTGAGTGCACCACTGGAGTGATTGGTGCATTTCTGGTTATCCATCCCAAAATCTACGCCATCTTGTCAAGCAGACCTTGACCTTCTCTCCACGTTTTACTCAAAAATGCTCCACCGGCTGAAGCATCAACAATGTTCTTCACGCTATCTGATAATCCTATGTAGAACCGCTATCCCAACATCAAATCTGGAATGCCATGGTGCGGACATATGACCAACATTCCTTTAAAACGCTCCCATATTTCATGCAATGTTTTCGTTGGTCTCTGTTTAAAACTCAAAATGTCATCAATCTGTTAAGCGGTTTTGTTGGGGGGGGTGGAACTTGTTCACGAATTGCCTGACTAACTCCTCCCAAGTTGTTATGGAATTTATGGGGAGTGAGTTTAACCAGGTTTGAGCAGCTCCTGTCACTGAAGGTGGGAATAATAGCAACTTGATTGCTTCTAGAGTTACATTGGGCTGCCTTTGGGTTTTGCAGATTGACAGAAAAATTTTCAAATATTGTTGAGGATCTTCTACTTGTGACCCCGAAAATAATCCCTTGTTTTGCAACAAATGCAGCATGTTATTCATGATTTGGAAGGATTCAGCTTGTATCTGCGGGACTAAAA
The DNA here is from genome assembly GCF_000715075.1 of Nicotiana tabacum. NCBI lineage: Eukaryota > Viridiplantae > Streptophyta > Magnoliopsida > Solanales > Solanaceae > Nicotiana > Nicotiana tabacum. The sequence goes on from NC_134080.1 coordinate 27,557,680, forward strand.
TCGAGGTGGCCAGATTTTCAGCTGTGGGTTGTGCTTAGTCATAGAGAGCCGCCTCTGGCACAAGAGGTGCCATTGGCGCTATTGGTATAGATGGGTGTTCTTCGTGATCTCCATTGCTATTTCTAATGGGTGAGTTGTTTGTTTTACGGTTGGCCCAGTTCAAGGTCTTAAAAAAATTCTCGGGATTTGGTAATGCTTCAAATACTTCACCAGTTCTCAATGAGTTTCTAGGCATGCACCTGTGCAACCAAGTTGACAAACGTTAAAAATTTCAATGTAAAAGTTGGGTATAGAGAGAACTAACTACACTAAGATTTTTTGTACTTCTTTCAATCGTAATTGATAATACCGTTAACTCCCCGGTAACGGTGCCAAAATTTGATCACGCTCAACTGTGTATATTAAAAGACTAAGCGGGTGTTGCAAATATAATCCGGGGTATTATGCCCCGAGTCGAATCCCACAGGGAATTAACGTATCAAGAGAAGCCTTTAAAGTACTAAATTCTTATGAGTCGACCTTCTCAAACTTTGTAAATAACAAGTGGTGTTATGGTCACTACTCCAACTAACAGAATCGACAAAACGAAGATTAACTACTACGCAGTTGTAGACAATTAGAATAAAGGTCTAAGGTAATGGTTTCCCCCATTGTTGAATTCCTTAGTCGTATGTTTCTTATAGTTATGAATTAGTTGTATCTATCGATCAAGAACTATCCAGATATCATAACTCTCTCTCAAGTAATTATGATAATTTACTAGACGCACTCTCTCAAGCTACACTAGCTAGATTCGCATTACAGTTCACTTAGATCGCACCCGAGGTATCGTTATCTCTACTCCAACCTCTAAACCCTCGGTTATGACTCTCGCCTATACTCTAGGAGTGATGTTGTTCAAACAATTACCTAAATATGCACTCTCTCTCAAGAAGATACATAATAAATAGGAACGGCTAATTGAGGATCCTTTCAACTAACCAAAATCAAAACGTAGTTGAACAAATAGAGATTAATAACCAATTCAAACTATATTAATATAACAACAAGTTCATCCACAACGGGTTCACCCAAAACCTTAGATTAAAAGAGTTAGCTACTCATAACAATGATGTTCATCACAATAATTAAATTCATTACAAATCATAAAAACAAAAGAGAGAAGAGAAGAACTTGATGTAGAATACTCCTCCTTGCCTCTTGCCTTTCCTTTTCTTGCTCTCAGCTATCAAAAGCTGCACACACACCCCTTGGGCAAGCTTGACCTTCTATAGGTTAAGTGAATTTGCCACCCAGACTTCCAAATTTACCCCCAGGAATTATAATCCGGAACTGGGCTAGCGCGGCCGCGCTAATGGCCGTGCTAGTAGCCTTACCATTCTGCCTCGACCATCTGGGCTAGCGCGGTCGCGTTAGTGGATGCACTAATGTTCGCGCTAGTCCAGGCCTTCATTTGGTCGATTCTTTTTCTCGTCGTCTCACTTACTCAGCTCCTAGGGGTCTTTCTTGCTTCAATGCAGCTCCAATCACATCTTTAAGGCCTTATATAAGCTCCTCATTCCTGCAACACAATTTAGAGCTCATTTTTCATCATTTGATTATATTAGAGCATTGAAACATAATCAAGCTGGGGCAAAACAATCGTCAAATGACATAAATCTAGCCCAATATCATTATATTTTTTGCAAACTCTTTTTTATGGCAAATAGGAATATTTATGTTAGTACTACGTAGTGTTTAAGACATTCAATCATACCCCATTACAAAAA